>NC_090956.1:15016123-15319069 GCF_040807025.1 Struthio camelus | reverse complement strand
TTTTCAGTAATTCATGATGCCTGAAGTATTTCCCATGCAGTTGTTTAAGTCTTCCAGTGTGACTGAAAAAGAGACGTATTTTAATAACCAAGCTTTTCTTGGGCAGCTAGCTGACTTTTCTGAACTAGGGCTTTAGCTTTGTAGCAGAAAAATGACTGTGACTCAGAAAATGAAGCAGGGAAATCAAGGAGCTCCTAGAAATTAAGAACTGGATACACTGTCTTTCACATCCGTGCAAGAGGAGAAAAGAAATGCTTTGCTGTATCCCAAACAGGTAAAATCATTGCAGGTTTTTGTTTAGTCCACAGCCTGGAAAGGTGAAAGTATCTTATTTTAGAAAGGAGTCATGCTATCTAAGTAAGGGTGGCCTTGGTATCTCCGAAATGAGAGTGGAAGCAGAAGAGGGTCTGTGCTAGCTTGCAAACTGTGCTAGCTTTTGTAATGTGCAGTAGGAGCAGACTGATTGGGCCTTGCATTCAGCAGCTTGCAATTGTGCTTTGATCCAAGATTGTGGACATCTCCCAAAATACTTGTTTAAAATCTATCTCCAGAAAAATTTACTCTCTGCAGCTGCTATGCAGTCCTATCTTCTACTTGGAGCTGCGTCACCTCCGCCTTGCCGTTCTGTGCTCAGTTCAGTGCACTCTTTCCGCTTGCTGAGGTTTAGACCACGCAAGTTCCTGGGAGATGGAGCAGTGACTGCCAGCTCCGGCGTGCAGCCCAAGCTGTACCACGCGTCCTGCTGCCATCTCCAGAACCAGAAGGCAGTCGTCCCCCACGCTTCATCCTTAAATTTTCTGTGCTGTCAATGAATGACATCTTTAAGAAGTTCCTTGTCAAAGCTTGTATTACTTGACTTCAATTGCTGTATTGTCACTGAATAGTTACATTATAATATGAATCTCTCATGACTATGAACTCCTGAAGAACGGATTAACGGACGTGGCCAGTTCTGCACTCGCCTTGCTAATGATGGCAATGGTCTTGTGGAGCTGACATTGCAAGGAGAGTAGGAGCAGAACTATGTAAGAGTGTAAATGTCTTCAGAAATACATGTGCACTCACTCAGAGTTCATGCTCGTAAATGCTCTGGGGTACACTTTAATGCTCTGGGAACTGTTCAGTGTCTGCCTACTGCTTAATGCCAGTTGCCTTGAAACCATCAGGGAATCAGAAGGCCGGATCTGATCATGATGGCTAATAAGCTTTACACTGATGGTGATTCAGGGTTGCAACAGAACAGAACTGTCCTCTGCTGTAATCTGAAATGTTGCAATGTTGCTTATGGCCACATATTTTTCTGCAGTTACCATGTATATTTCAGAACATAATTATTTATGCAAATCATCAAAATTAGACACCTCATTCTGTCACTTGTGTAAAGCTACGTGTTCAGTATGTTGAGTTTATTCAAAATCCAGGTTACCTGAGCTTCACTGAGTTCTTTAGATTCAGCTCAGAGCTTCAATGGCTGGGATTAGTCTTTGATCACGGCTGTTTCTTGGCCAGAGAAGAAAACTAAGGGGTAATTCTACGTTCTAGCACTGCGTTGTATGAAACTAGGCAGATCTGCAGCCATCCTTTCCTGGTTTGTTTGTGGGGTGTTTTTTTTGTTGTTTTTTTTTTAAGGGATGAAGTAGTGAACAGTGCTGATATTTGAAGTGTTTCACTGGTCATCAGTGTTGCTGCGTCATCCAGAATAACAGAACACTTTCTGTGTCTAAGCTCCAGAGATCCTGGAACCTCACAAAGGCACTGTTTCAGCCTGTTCATGGATATAGGGTTTGTTTTGTGACTCTAGGAGCTAAAATCCTCCTTTATTATAATAAAAGATGAGGTTCTAGAGAATAATATTGATACTGATATGTCGGTATGTTTTCTCATCTAAACTTGATCCATGGATAAAGATATTGCCTTGCCTTTCTCTAGCATCTTGTAGCCT
The DNA here is from genome assembly GCF_040807025.1 of Struthio camelus. NCBI lineage: Eukaryota > Metazoa > Chordata > Aves > Struthioniformes > Struthionidae > Struthio > Struthio camelus. The sequence continues at coordinate 15,317,127 of NC_090956.1, read as the reverse complement.
GTAGAGCTGAACAGTGTTGAAAATTCTAGCACAATGTCTTTTGTACTGAATAACCGCATTAAAACCTTTTCCAAGAACTCCTCTAAGTGCAGAGAGGAAGGAGGAGAATTCACTTATAGCATATGAAACTGTGCTTTTGGGACAGTCAATTTGGTAAGGTTTCAGCCTTAATGTAAGGCTGCCATAGAGTGGTGAGTTTGCTTATTCTTCACGTTAAATTCTACTGCAAGTTATGAAAGGGTGGTCAGAAATTTTCTGACAGCAAGTTTTTTTCCATCAGAACCCAGCAATTCATTCAATCGCAATGTGAGTCGGGACAGGGTTGACTGGTTAAGAGGTGGCTTTGCATGCTCCTCTCTTCTCAGAGGAAGTAGCCCTTGAGATCCTGATGTCAGGTTGCCGCTAGAGCAGGCACTGAGCCCGGCAAGCATTTCCAGTCTTCGTTCATCCTCTTCCCCCCTTGCACAGAAATTGCGCTCCCTGTTCACGATATTGCTGAGCTGTCTGTAATGATAAATGATGTGCCTTTCTTTAAATTTCCTTTCCGCTCAGCACTAGATATTGGCCAGTTTGGATGTGTGCTGTGTGGGGATAAATTACTTTGGCAAATCAAACAGAATTTATGCACATGGCAACAGAAGTACCATGTGTGGTAGAGTTTTTCTGTGTTGTTCTAATGTCTTACATTTCGGGACATCGGTTTTATTGAACTTTAAGGTAGTATACGACATTGGTGGTGGTCAAAAAATGCAGGGTGATGTTGTAGTTTGTCTAACCAACAGTAAGAAAGATCTGTAGAAGCCATTTTGATTTCTTTTTCCAGTAGCAGTGTCTGTATCTTATGAATCTCTTTCAGCTGTTAACATTATCTGGCTCCAGTTCCCTGAGTCCCCTCATCTTCATGGTAGAGGTCTGCCAATGGCTGCATCAGGGAACGGCTCATCCGCTCCTCACTGGGCTATGGAGAAGGACCGATTGCCATTTGGCCACTGCAGATACTGTAGAGTAGCAAGATACTGTTTTTTTTGGTTTTTTTTTTCTCCTCGAGAAAATACAGTTAGATGGAAAGAGAAGGATTTTATAGGGTAAAAAAATCACGCTTTCTGTTGGGAGGCGTGCTGTGGGCTCAGGTAGCTGGGTGAACAACCGAACTGGGATTGTGGGGCTGGGCTGAGCTGTTGACATTTCCTGTTGTTTTATGTGTGCTTTTTCTGTGATATGATTTGTTTGTAGCCTGTTTTCGTGCAGCTGGCGGCTCCAGGAATCCTTTTGGATAAAGCTTCAGCAATTTTAGTGAGAATTCTGTGTTATTTGAGGTTGATGCTAGTCACCTTAACACATTTTTTAAATACCTTTGAAGAACCATAAGCAGATGTTTTACTACAAATTAGGAATGCTCGGGACTTCCAAAAACCATTAACACTTTCTTTTAAATCCTAAAAGAATAAGGGAAGCATGTCTGTTGTGAAAGCAGGGAAGGGAATAACTGCAAGGGCTATTTCTTCAGTCCGTGGTGAATGTTTTGGGCCATCTTGGTGGGCTGAAATAGCTATGCTGTCATTAAAGGTTGCTGGAAGGAAATTCCTGTGGTGTCGGGGATCCTGGAGAAGGCTCTGAGCCAAAGGCAGGGGGTCGGGGCCGGGGTGGGGAGCAGTGGCTGCACGGCCTGGCCTTGGGCAGGGGACTGTGCCCGCCGTGCCGACCTGCAGGGAGTCCCGCTTGCAGCCTGCGTATTTGAGCCCGGAGGAGCCACTCTGTGGGAGGACTGAGCATCTCCCTGCATCTGCCACAAGCAGAGAAAATTCAGTCCATGTATTTGAACTAATAGCAGTTTTCTGGTGGTTTTTTTTTTTTATTTTCCATTTCCCCAGGAAATATTCTATTCAAATAGGAGTTATCATGCAAGCATACTTTGATTTAAGTAATATTTTTATTGTGCTAGTGGATAGCATGTGCCCCTAGCTCCCCCTCTCCCTGAATCCCCAAGACGTGAGGCAACACAGTGTTTGACTAAAATAGTAAATCCTGACTGCTATAAACCCTTTGCATTGCCCCCCCACAATAACAGTACTGTAAGTAAGTGGTGGGTCTAGAAAAGAATGGGTGGTGCATAATATTAAAAACAGTAGCTTGTTGAGCAAAGCTATTTAAAAAGATTGTGAGTACCACATAATAAAGGTACTATCAGCAAACACCAGACTAGCATCTCGGCTAGCTTTACTGGGCTGTGAGTTATTGCTGTGGTCAATAGATCTCTTTTCTGTAGCATTCTGCTTATGTAGGTGATAAATCTTACAGTCTTATGGGAATAGGGTCAGGCTTCTGCTACTCTGCCCCATTATTTTTCTCCTACATCATTTAGAAAACTGCTGGACTGGACCATTTTCGGTGCAGCGACTTTTTGTTCAGCTACATACTAAATTTTATTGTGCATATTAAATTTTAGTTCCGACCATGTTTTAAATTCCATCTTGATAGAAAATGAAAGTGAAATAAAATCTTAAGCAAAAGAACAGATAAGCTTGAGAAGTGGAAAGCAAATGCTGCGTTTTATGAAATGTTTAGATGCAGAATACAAAAAGAGGAAAACAAGCTTTGTTTTTGAGGGCCATAAGTTTTTAAAATGTTTTTCAAATTTGAAGAATGAATAATCCAGTAGTACTGTCATTCATTCAGAGAATTTCTCCAGTAATTTCTAAAAACTCTGAATATTTTAACCGAGAGGTGGCTCGGAAAATTTCTGCTGTCACAACAGAGGCCATGCGAGGTGCTGTTAAGTAATGATGAACAATGCCGTTTGAATCTTTCATGATATTGATGATGCCTCAGCGCAGGCGCCTTCCGGGAATCGCAGCTCCGGTTCTGCTCCCCTCCGGCATGTCAGCTCTGCTCCTGCCTCTGCCTGGAGCCAGCGGGAAGTGCTGCTGCCTTGTGGGGGCAGGCAGCGGGAGGAGAGGAGGGAGGAGGAGCGTGGCTTGCTTTCAGACCTTCCTCTGTGTGAGCAGAAAAGACTGTTAAGACTGAAGTGGATGTAAGGACAGCATTCAAGCACGTACCAAGATGCTGCAGAGAAAGGAGTAGTCTGTTTTCTACTTGAAGGCAGATGAGAAATACACTTCTGCAAAACTTTTCAACCTATGTTTTAGAGAAGCCCCCTTTAATGTGAAGTATAATGAAGCGCTGGAAGAGGATGCCAGGTCAGGGGCTCTCCATCACTAGAGGTCTTTAAGGTGAAATAAATGTCAGGGGAAAGTGATAGGAGTATATTTGCTGGACCTAGGAGGTCCCTAGTTTTCTCTGAGTCCGTGATGCAGATTGTCCATCTGTTCCAAGATACACACAGCATGCTGTATCTGGGAAACAAAGGTTTAATTCCAAGAATTTGATTCAGGTGTCTTGGATGATTATTCTTCAGTCTCCTTTGTCAAACAACTATTTTTCCTTTTAGTTGTTCTTCCTCATCTTTCTGCACAGGTTTACTGCTTACCAGGTGGGCAACACTTTTCCAGGGCCTTTCGGGCAAGTCCTCTGCTGTTCTTTTTTATTGTCCACTCCCCAGTGATCTGGTGCTGCCTGACCAGCTTGGAGAAGTCAGAAGAGAGGTACTTCTGCTACAGTTCTTTGTTTGGTATCTGAAGTAACTACTGGATTTCTTAGGTTTAAGATTTCTGTAGGAAAGTTCTGTGGCTGTAACAGCAGGTCTTTTTTTTATTACTTCCCAGTGCAAGCCCACCTTCTTGGTTAGAGGCAGTTGAGGAGCAGCTTCCAATGTGGGAGAACTGGGCCCGCTACCCTTTCTGTGAAGGAAAGATGTACAACTGTTAGGCCAACAGCTGTACCAGCCGTTAGTTTCACTGAAGAAAGGAAGATCGTGCACACGGACTATTTTTTCAGACATGACAACTGGAAGTACTTAGGATATCTGATACTTAGCTGTTAGATATCACTCACACCTTTCTTCATCTGTTATGTCTAAAGATCTAAGCATGGTGTATACGGGACCCTATTCAAAACGGTTACGTGCAAGAATCCTCTTTAGATGGTTGCTATTTCTTAAGGTTTTTTTTTCCTGCCTCAAGAATTAAAAGGAAGCAGATGATACACCCACATCCTTTCATGGCATCTTGCTAGAAATTGTACAACAGTCTCTTATGTTTTGGACTTTGTCTGAACATGCTGAAAGATATTATTCCCCAACTGTAGTAGTGCAGAGACTGCATAATAGCTAGCTTCTGTGTGCTAATCTGAAATAAAAGTCTTAACCATGAAAATAGCTACCCAACCAGAAAATAGAGGAGTACGTGAAGCTACTCTCACCTGGTTTTCATTTATTTTTAAATTGAATAAGTGGCATACAAAATAGAAAATTCTCACAATACACAAAATTGCCTTCTATTTTATGGTCTAAAATGAGAAGAGTTCAAGCAATGACCTGGTCAGCATGACTGAAAGGTGGAGTAGTTCTGATAGTATTATAGGGCAACAGGAACTGCTCTGAGTAATGAAGTGGCCTTCACTACCACTGCTGAAATATTGCTTAAATCTTTGTCACCTTAGTGGTCCCTATAAGCAGAAGCCTGTTTTGAGTATATAGGCTATGCTGATAGGTTAAAGTTATTTTCTGTAAGAATCATTAAACATTTGCCATATACTGTTGTAATCACAGGTAGTCAGAAGTGAAAATACTACCGGTTATATTACCACTGCCCATGTCTGCTTCATCCCACTAGCACTTTCACTCGCATGTTAAAAGACATTCAGCTTTCCAGTAGTAACATTAATCCGTGGTCCTAACAGAATTCCAGTTTCAGAAATGCATTCTGCATATCTGATTTCTCCTGGGAGATTTAAATGGCTATGTGTTTTCTTTCTCAAACTGTTAGATAGTTTGACATGGGCCTTTGAACAGCTCTTCTTCCCCACACATTCTTCTCTGCATTTGGTTCCGCATCCAGGTCCAATCCCTCATAATTTTTCCCCCTTATCTCAGCTGCCTCCTGAAGTATGCTTCACAGGCACGTGACTTGCTACCTCTCCTTTCTCAGCACCTTCTTCTTTTTGAAAAGACCTCTGTTTGGAAGAGAGGAGACCTGTAACATCACTGTCATATTGTCATAATGGGCTATAGAAGGAAGGAGAAGCTATTATGGAAGTAATGCTCAGTTCCTGAAATTTGCCATGTGAAAAATGTGTTTAACTGAGGAGCTGGGATGTATCAGAACATGCTCAAGGCCTGTGAGCTGTTTGGATAGCTTACCTGTCAAACTCTCACAAGTCGCTAAGAGTGACTGCTGGTTTCCTAGGCATATAGCTTGTTCTGCACGCTAAGCCAGCTCAATCGATGATCTTGCAGTCACGCTGTAGCACAGAGCCATGGAAATTGAGCCAACATTAAAAGCAAAGAGATTCTAACTAGAAATAAATCATAAATGTTAACAACAAAGATTATTAACTATTCAAACAGGTCACTGATGCAGCTAGTAGCTTTTTCTCTCTTGGTATCTTCTAGATAGCATGTTTTAATCAAACACCAGTTTTTAAGCTCCAGTACATGAGTAACTGGGAAAGAGTATTTGGCCTGGCTTATGAAAAGTCAGACTAGATGATCTAATGGCCCATTCTGGCCTTACCAGCTATGAATCTTATCCTAGAGTTTATTATCCTTTTCCCAGAGTGCTGTGAGCTATGAGGGGCTGTGGAGCGGGAGAAACCGGAGATGGATTGTCTTGTACTTCGCTGTTCTGCTCCTGCGAAATCAATGGGTGACTTGGAAAAATGAAGAAATCCTTTTGACTCTAACTTCCATGCAGTATAATTGCTTCTTAAACATGGACTGAGATTTAGCCCCTCAGTGTAGTTGGACGCGAAACATATGTCTTCCTTGTGGCCTCTTTATGACCTTAAAGTCTGTACATAAACCATATGCACTTGCAAAACTGTCAGAAATGGAACAACCTGGAGGTTGCCTTGTATAGGGCCCTGGGAAGATTAATCTCATATCACCAGCCCCAATCCTAATGGACATGGCATATAATTGGAGGAAGATTTATCTTTTAACTACATCTTGCCTTGATTGTCAGATAATGTCATCATTTTGACTGGCAGTCCCCAGTCAATCATGCATCATATTATAATTCAGATTTCCCTCGATTCCCTGAAGGATATACTTGACTCTCAGAGTCCTTTGCCAGAGGCTTCAAACATTACTGTACTTTTCAGTGACGGGTAATGCACTGTAATTTTCTTGACTTCTCTTAGCTTTGTAATAAGGTTTGGAAGAGTCTGCGGTTCTTGTTTTAAGGGGCAGGACTAAAGTGAACACAGAAAAACGGCTCCTTAAAGTTGTTCAAAAGCCTTGTCGATTCTTAAATGAGAAAGACCTTAGTTTATTGTATGCTTGATTGGGCAGTAATGGGAAGCTGTTAAAGAACAAACAGTTCAAAGTAACAAGCTTTTCAAGTAGAAGTCTGTCCAAGCTTCTCTGAGCTTTTCTGTCTGAGAATATCATCGGATCATACAAGGAGTTGCAGGTGCTTTGCACTGGGGAGCTTGGATCCTGAATGACGTGCCTGACTTATTTGCTTCTTCAGTTCCCCGCCGCCCAAAAATCCCACCCAAAACCACACAGAAGCATAAGGAGTCTTTTGTTCAATAGAACAGCAAAGTCCTGTAAGTGTGAAGACCAAACATTAAATTAGATTACAACAAATACAAACGTCAAGGAATAAAAACATTGATTATATGAACTAGACCAGTTTTGCCTCTTTCAGATGTTTTATTAGTCTGGACTGACTTCTTGGTATTACCTAGGAGTAGAAATGCTATCAAATAACTTCAGCCAGTTATTGGACGCTACAGGGAAGAAGATTGTCTATAATTATAGGCGGCAATGTCATAATAACTCCTTGATCATATGTTGAATTATGATGATCATATTGAGATCAATGGGCTGGTTTATTTTCCTAAAAACTGATCACTTTTCTAATAGTACAAAGTAAATGTGTATGTGTGATGGAGATCTTGCATGTGTAGTAGTTCCATCATATTTCCATCCAAACAGTAAATTCAATACAAAAGCAATACCTGGTTTAATTGTCTCCCCACTATAATTTCTGATATGTATCATTGAATAGTTATTTTTTCCAGTGTCTTCCTTTTACAAAAATTGAATGAGTTGTTTTATTTACATTTCCTAATGAAATAAAACAGGCATATTTAAAGCAGGAGTGAAAAAAACAAGTTTTCAGATTGCCATGAATCCTATCAGGAAAGCGATTTAACTGAAAATAAAACTAATAATGTTGGCCCTTAGCCTGCTTTATAACCCTGAGACTTCAATTTACTTAAGTGTTTTAAATGAGTTCCTGAAACATTTCTATCTCAGGTTTGTCATTTAGTGACGTGAAGAATTGCAGTGGAAAGGTATAAAAAAGGTGCCTTTTCTTTTCTCCCCAAAGAACTATTCCATCTCTTGTTTTCTTTTTTAAGTAGCAAAGCAACTTTTGACATCAGCTTTGATATACTGACGTTTAACTGCTCCCCCTGCCTTTGGAAAGAAAAGAATACCTATAATTAAATTAGAGCGCTCCTGTTTGTCTTGAGGCTATCTTAATTTCTCCAAAGAATGACTGCCTCTAAATGATGGTCAGACATTGTCAGGATACTTAATCTTTTTTCCTGTTCCTACTATAGACTATGAAAATACTCTAAACCGAGTAAATAATTTTGACCTAAAAACTGATGAAATTCATTCTACTGATTTAACTCAAATTATACTAGACTTTTCGTACAGAATTTTACTGTTTTTAAAAAGTCTTCTGTAGTCAACTGCCTCATATGCTATTTCTCCTTTCCTGTGAAAGCTTTCCTCACAGATCACTTGTCTTGCTCATCCTCAGTTGCATGTAATTCCTCACTAAGTGTACAAGCTGCCTCAAAAAGAAGGTTAGAGGAGTACTTAAAATGGATATTGTTCTCTCTATTTGTGCAACAGAACAGCTGAAAACACAGAACAAGATTCTGAGACCATGTGCTGGTCATACACTAAGAATTAGAAAATGCACTGTGGGCCGGAGTTTAGGAAATTACCATTTTATGTTCTTCATGGTAGTAAGAACTCAACTCATCAGGTTTTTTTGTTGGGGAAGCTTGCATAAGGTTTACAATTTTTAGGGATGCTCTGCCAAAAATGGTGCAAAGCAGCTTTTTCAGTTCAAGGACAGAAGTTACTTGATACTGTGCTTCATGTAATGGTTCTTATTTGGTTAAAATATAGAGTTAAAGTGTCTTTTCTGCAAGCCTGTGCTGAAATAATGAGGCATTTACGTGTCCATTAATTATATATTGAAAATATATCTCAGATTGGAAAGCGTCTTTCTTCTCATAATATAGCCTGTGGGCTGCTGAGCTCATCTCCTTTACAGTAAAGTAGAAAAATAGTTCACATTACTTTCATATATGGACGCTGTATTCAGTCAGTAATTACTGGCATCTTTTTGCTTATGATAAGTTTATGGTGATATAACATAGACTTTATAGCTCTGAAAGTTATCAGGTCATTGGTGAAGCAAAAAGACCACGTATGAAACATGGAGCAAGGAGCTCAGCATATATAATGAGGTGGCTTTGTTGTTTGTTTCGCCTGCTACTGTTCTTAGAGATACAGTGCCGTTGCAATAGTGGGGTAGTATAACAACGTGATTAAAGTTGTATCATCTAACCACTAGAGAAAGTTTCTTAAAACATTTTTGTACTCCTAGTCCTTTCCTTCATATACATATTTAATATTTCATCACAGAAAGTAACAAAAAGTTCTTACTGCAGATGAAGAAAGGGTAACTCCTTTAACTATCTACAGTAAAAACTGCACGTTTCAAACTGGTTTTGAAGTTTACAGGGTATGTTCCACAATCTAATCTTAACCTTCCTGACTATTAGTCTCTGTAAATTGGGCATGTGCCAAGATACTTGTGCAGTGGTATAATATATGAGACATTTATTGGAAAAAGCAAATTGTGGATACACCAATGAACCTTTTGGACTGTAAACATCTCAGATCAAAATCCCTGGTTTTGCCTCTTATTGTCCACTTCGAACGTTTTGTTTCTGTATGTGCAAACTATCAATGTGTGTAGGAGGAGATCATAAATACATTATCGTCATTCTGCTAAATGTTTTCTACTCATCAGAAAAAAATTAAGCCAAATTGTTCCTAATCTAGCAGAACCTTTTCCCGTGGAATTGTAACATAGTAAAGGAGAGTGAATGCCCAAGATATGTCGGTGAACTACAAAAATGCAAACATTTAGAGCAAGTCTTAGGCTCTAGGGAAACTGATTTGTGAAAATAAAAGTAACTGGATTGTGATTATTGCATTAAGTGAAGTTTTGAACCAGGCATATGTTATAATAGTCTTGTTAGTGCAGTCAATTCATTGAATTCTACCTGTTGGTTGGAATAATTTCTTAGAATTTGAACTTAATGATTTTTTTTCCTTTCATTCTTTTTCAAGGTAGTCCCCTTCCTTTAGTATGTTGTACCTCGTTATCATCTTAAATTAGTAGATCTCATTATCGTCTTAAATTAGTAGATGAGTTTAGTTTCCATAATGTCAACATGAGTACAGCTAGAAGAGTTGCACAGAGAATGATGTATGTCACCTGTTCATTTTGCGAATTAATAAAATTGTAGATAACATCTCGCATTTTAGCGTGGAAGTCTTATGAAGGGATGTCACATTGTAGTGCGTGCAACACTACACGTGGCAGGGAACGTACTGTTTGTTTGGAGTTCTTGTTATTTTCTGAACTGCATAAGCAAAATGGCAGATCATTTACATTTAGAAGATAATGGACCAGTATGGACTGAACTAAAGACAGCCAGAAGGTGCAGCGCTTCCTTCCTCATAGATGCTGGGACTGTTCTTACTGTCTCTTCACTGGGCTGATTCCCCCTGTTTTTCATAACTGATATCAAGTACTTGGAAGAAAATATACTCTTCTCTTAAGCTAGACGGTGTAAGCACAAAGAAGTTGAATTTTATATTGAGGGGAGGGGGGAATTGGGTTGCACCTTTAAGAAATATATATATAATATTGGGTTAGACTCCAGATGCTCTTTATCATATAATTGTTATCATAAAAGGTCTTAACGTATAAGATCCTAATAGAGTCCCACAGTGTCTCAAGAGCAACCTGGATTGGCCTTTGCATTTAAATTAGAGAATAAATAGATCCAGGAGGGGGAAAAAATGGTGAAGTGCATTCTGCCTTTCTCTTCTAAGGGAAACACACACACAGTCCCTAAAGTATTAAACTGGCATTCTGAGAACATGGAATAAATATAACATTTTGCAATGAAAACTATGTATTTTATCTCTCATAACGGTATGAAACTGTTGCATTGCCGCTTCTTATCTGTTCATAATCATTCTTGAACAGTTGAGTCAGAGTTAATCTCAAAACAAATCGATATGAAAAAGGACAAAAAGACCAGCAAAGGTAGCTCTTCCACCACCCATCTCTTGAGGGAGTAGCAGGAAGTTAGATACCATTTGCACACCTTTTTATGTGTTTTCTGAGGAAAAAGTAGCAATGCTTCTTACTAAGGAAAATAGTGCCACAGTGAAAGCCTTTGTGGTAAAAGTTCTAGTTTGGAGTTGCCTGTTTGCAACTAAATCAAGGCAAGGAGGCAATAGTACTATTAAACGCCACTTGAGATTACGACCAGTGTTTGTTAATTTACAGTGGCTGTGTTTTATTTTTTCTTTAATGTTTTATGTTATCTGTTAGACCTGAAGCGTGTTATCTTTTAGACCTGTTATGTTATCTTTTAGATCTGAAGTCTTTAATTGCTTGAAGCCAACAGGAAAAAATCCACTAATAATTGTCAGGTATGTTTCTCTATAATTCGTTAAACACCAATTGCCTTTGGTCTTGGAGAGTGCCCCTGCTACCTCAGCCCTGCTCTTATCTCCCACCTTGTCTTTGCTATTTGACACCGCGGCTGCTCTCAGGGAAGAGACTGAGGAGTGAACCACGGCACGAGAGGGCTTGGCTGCCCTCCTTTTCCTCCTCCTCCTCCTCCTCCTCCTCCTCCTCCTCCTCCTCCTCTTTACAACAGTTTTTCTAAGAGTGTTTGCTAGGCCCCGTGTGTATAGACCCAGCAGATTTCTAGTGACCACAATTGTATTAAAAGAAAAATGCGACTCTCACGTATCTGTGTGTGGCTCACAGCTGAGTGTCTGTTTCAGTATTAGTCCTCAGAGAATCTGCTTAGCCTTTTGTGAGTTACGTGAAGTTACAGGAGAGAAACTTAAATATTTATGTCACCTTAAAGCATGGGAAAATTACTGCCTGTATCACTGTCTGTGTCCTGTTTTGAGGAAATAAAACACAGATTCGCAATACAGAACGGCACATTTTGTGTGATAAGAAGTATTGTAAGATTTTGCATTTCATGAAGTTGGAACTGAGGACTGATTTAGAGGTTGTTAGCGTTGTGGTTTTTGAATTTGTCTCTATTTTGCTCTTTTAGAAGTGCTAATGCTTTTAGATGTTCACTGGCTTTCCTAAAGGTTGGGGAATAGTTGGGTGTAGTCATCTGAAGCTGAAATATTTCCTGTTACTTGGCTGTAAGAGATTTATTTGGATAGCTTCACTGTATTGAGAAAATAGCTTGTGTATATGCACTTAAAGAAAGCCGTCCACAGAGAATATACCTATGTTTGCCTGGCAGATAAATAGTTCCATCAGGATGAAGTTCCGGTTAACCTTGTATTACAATGTGTTTGTTATTCAAGCTACAATTTAACTCAAGCAAAATCCTGAAAACCTTTCAGAGATTGAAAAGTTTTGATTGAGATGCAATTTTTTGTTTTAGGGCTCAGAGTGACCCGTTACCCAGAGTGATTGCTGAGTATCTCCTGGTTTCCATGCTCCATGCAGCATGCGCACAGAAAAAAGACGATGCAGCATCCTCCTGCGAAGGGCTGTGCCCTGGTGCGGCGGGGCGGGTGAGGGAGGTGGCGGGGTCCTGCGCAGCCGCCTGGGCAGCGCTCGCGTGCCCTGGGCGCTCTAAACGCTGCCATGGAGCCTGCTCAGTCTGTTTAATCTTATTACAGTTTACAGTAGTTTACATTAATGGGCAGCGCTGCGGCAAGTGGCTGCTTCCTGAGTTCAGGAGCACTTCATGGGGGTTGACAGAAGCTTTCATTTTAAACACATTTCTATAAAGTGAAAAAAGTCGGGAAGGCCATATTTGGCAGTTTCCTCACATGCTACCATTTTGTTCCAAATGAAATATGACAACACAATAGCTTGAGGTAATTACAGTAATTGACTTCGGAGAGTTCAAGATGATCATGTAATTAGCTCCTTTATGGGAGAGAGATCTCCACCAGCTCCCTATTTCCACGCTTCTGTGGTCTTGAAAGGTATTTCGCACAGGACTGTAAACCAAAGCGTTTCTTCTACCTGAATTCTGCATATAGTTCACAGGGCTGACTTGCAAATTTAGAAACAAAATTCAACTGACTTAAGAAAAAATGAATTGCCTTTCTTTCTAACTAGGGAAAGTTGTCATGTTGGTGCTCTTGCAGAGCCAGCACATGATGAGAGAGGTTGTAATTGGCAGAGAGATGATTCGTTTAAAAGTGTTTCTTTTACTAAGGAACTGCAGGTAATTTCAAGAGAATAAATTAGATGCCATAAAGGACCTTTACTGATGTCTTTTCAAACTTTCTGTGGGAGAAGGAGGGGGGCAAATAGAGTCTATTGAGAATTCTTATAGAAGCTGTGAATGAAACACATAAAGCTCTAATTGTTAGGAAGCCACTGTGCTCTCAACCATTCACATATAATAGGATCATTTCTATGCAGCTTCAATAGAACGTTCTTCCATTTTCTGGAAAACAGAGTTGTGTGCATGGCATATGTTTTGTGTTTCTTTGGCTGCAAATTCATTTTGCAGAGGAAGATCACCATGAAAAGAGATCGTAATAGAAATCGACTCCTATCAGATTTACGATTAGTTGCAAAAGAAAAATAGATCTCTATCATACAAACAATAGTAGTACATCTTTAGTTTTTTAAATGGCTAAATAGAGAAAATGTTTCAGAATAAGATTATGACAACTATGCAGAACTTTAGAAGCTCAAGACAGAGAATGAAATTTTGCTTTTCACCTTTGGTGTACTCCTTCAACACAGTAGACATCAAGGTTAGAAAACTTCAAAACATACAATAAATTACTTAAAAGGCAGTATAGACACCTGGGATAGATTCAGGTCTTTTAGCAAATATTACCAACCAAGAAAAAATCTTCCATCCAAGCTGTAAGTTCTAATCAAAATCTCTCTGTTGATAATACACAATTTTTCACTTCACTAGGGTCTTCAGTAAACTTACAGTGGATTATTTCCATCCTTGGAGATGTTCAAAACTTAAATAGAGCAAAGATGAGCAACATGATCCAACACTGAAGTTAGCCGTGCTTTACAGCAGGAGGTTGGATCATAGGGTTCCTCAGGGTCCCCTCCAATCTGCATTATATTACAGCTCTATGATTAACTTCTGGAATCCCCTTAATTCACCATGATATCATCTGAATTCAGACTTGAGAGCAATGGGTGTTGGTTATAAGGTTATGGAAATAAAATTGCAGATAGTTATTTTTGTGATACCTGGTAACTATTTGAGTGGTCCTGAGGTAGCCAAGTTGCCAAGTAAAATATGTTAATGTAAACACTGGAAGCTCCTGTTTGTAACTGTATGTCAGGCAGTTGCTCCACAAGCTGAGAGAGATTCTGTTCAAGTGCCACCGTGTGCTTTGCTATTGCTCTGGGAAAAATAGGAGTAGAAAGGAAAGATGGAAATTTCCCTGCTCCTAGGTGGGAAGTGGTTGGTGAGGGATGTGGCTGTTGTGTGCAAGGGTGGCTTATGGCTGACAGTTGTTGCTCGGTGTGCGCACACGCACACTGGCACGGGCTTATTCTCTAGATGCACGAGGAAAAATAGTCACCTTCCGGCGTGCATCAGTTAGCAGAGAGCAGAGGCATCCGGATTCTGAGGGATCTGCATCACTATCTGGGAAGCACAGCTTTGCTTTCAGCTCATGAAGTATGAATTAGCACTCGAGTTTCATAGAGTTTAAAGGGTTTGAAGCTGCAGCAAAATCAAAATTTCTATATGAAATATGTAGCAGAGCAGATAGCTAAGCAAGAACATCCACTGCTTTAAAAAGCTGCACCTCTAGAGGTAGAAAATTAAAAGTGAAATCCTCTTCAAAGTGATAAATGCACTGAAGCCTGTGTTAAACAACCTCTCAAGGGCCTGCTAGGAAAAAAAAAAGGGGGTGTCTCTTGAGGGAGGGAGGTTGATCTGCTGCTGCATGTTATTAAACTTCCCTGTTGCTTTAAGTTTAAAGTTTCAGTGATGCCTTGATCTGCTGATTAGAGTTTGAATGATGCGTTAGCTGTGAACAACTGCATTTTTCAGATGGCGTTTCAAATGGGCAGCTGTGCAGTCCAAAAATAGAAAAACAGCATTCTTTAGTCATCTTAAGTCTTTCAATAAATCGACATAGCTATTGCCTAAATGATCCTTTTCTATTAGTCTTGCAAATGATTGGCAGTTCAGTCATATTACTGCTTCTCACCATCTGGGATTTAGTAGCTGGTTTTTCTCACTTGTCCTATGTGTACATTATGGAAAGGTTAATTTTTTCCTTAGTTGCTTTTCTGACTTTGTTCTTCCTGTGTGTAAAGGAATTATTTTTATCAACCCAGGTCTGTTGTTATTGAAAAAATATGTGGCTGTTAAGCCATAAATAGCCCTTCCCGTTTCAAGATCTAACTGTTCCTTATTGATTTTATTATAAATCATAGTACCACAGAAACAAACTCAAATTATGCTTTTTTTAACTGCTTTTGCGAAAATTAATATCCTGCACAATAGTTATGTTTCTGAAAAAAGGAAGTTCTTCTCCAGGGGAAGTTTGGAAGTCATTGACGTTCTGGCCATTGATAAAACGTCAGTGAGGGCTTCTGGGAGTGACCGTGTATTTGTTTTTGTTAGACTAATCAACCATAAAAAGAGGTTTTTATATCCCACCTCAAATGCTCTTCTATTTCATCATATAATAAAAATGATATCAATGATATTTAAAAGAGCATCTGTCTTGAGCTTCTGAGTTTTCTGATATTTGTGTAAGCATTGGCTAGCCCCCAAGATTTGGTCCAGAATGCCATGTAACATTCGGTCTTTCCTGAGAAACAGAGCTCCTTCTCCCCTGACAGATTATGGCTGAGTATTTTTTTATTGCCTCTGGGGACTAAATCTGTCAATTTTTGCCTTCTGTCAGAATTGGTAGAGAAACTAGACATTAGAAATGGAACATTTTGTGAAGTAAAGTCTAAACCCAAGGAGCAAAAGTAATTCTAGTTTTGCTTCTCCTTTTGCCAATAAGGGTTTATTGTTTGCAAAGGTGAACAGATTATCAGCAATTTTTCAGATTATATCCTATATCACTGTGTTGTGTAATTTCACCCTAATATTCTAAAATAGATGATTTCTTAGATGCTGAATTAAAAATCAGTGGACTCGCAAGGCTGCTTAAAAAAAAAAGAAAATAAGTCCTGGTTTAAAAAATATTGGATTATAAATGTCCCTTTTAAAATTGCAATTAAAAAAATAAAAACCCTTGGCAAGCTAAAGCTGCAAGCTGATGGTGACCGAGTTCCTGGCTGCAGTGCTCGGTGATTTCTGGCTTTGACTGTATGAAACTCTGGGAGAAATCTACAACTGCTGGCAGGGTTTGCTGTAGATCGAGGGCCAGCATAGACGTGTTCCTGACAAACTACGTCTGCAAAAGTGGCTTCAGTGACTTGTGCCGTTTGTAGGCAGCATTGCTGCAGTGCAAAAGCAGCTGTAATCTCTGCAAAGATGTACCAGCATCAAAAATGAAGGAGTATTGATGGTCTAGATGAGGATTATGAAATGCCCAAAACAGTTGAATTTAATTCCTGGGTTCTCTAGCGAGATGCCACACGTCAAGCACTGTGAAGTGCTCTTCCTGAGCAGAGCTCGGTGGTGGAGAAAGTTCCATATGGGAAACCTTCAGATTTCAAAATTGGCTTAGTTCTGTATCAAAGTGAAACAAAAAAATTTGAAATTCTGTTTAAAAAAAAAAACAAACTACTATCTCCTTTAATTTTCTTCTTTTTTCCCTAAGATCATTTAATAGGTTTCACCGAATGTAAAATTTTTAATTTTGACTTTTAAGGTTGATTGTGCAATACCTTTAAGACAAAATCATTTCAAAATGTGAAGTAGAAATATTTCCTTCCATCAGGTCAAAACAAGCTGAATTTGACTTTTTCAAAATGTCTGTATTTTTTACTGTAAGATGTTTCTAGGAAACTGGATGAGCTTCAGTAAATGCTTGGATCCTGAAGGAACACAGTCAGTCTGTTGGAATATGGTTCAAGTGATGTTTGTCTAGACAGGAGAGTTTTTGAAGGGCTAAGGTAGTCATTGGCAGGAGATGGTTTCCAGGTAGATCCTTGGGCCAGCCTTGTCAGCAGGGCCAGGGTTTCATCTCTGAGTAGCCAGGTGCTGTTATCCTTCTCTGCTAACATGAGGCCGCGCACTGCATGGAGAAAGCTGACCAACGAAGCAGATGGTCTCTGTTGTTTTCTATATCTTAACAGTAGCTTAGATGAGACGTGACTTTTCAGGAGAACATGGAATGATTTCTTGGTATGTTCATCGAGTGCTGAACAGCTTTAATGTCTTTCACGACAGCCGTAACGGAAGGTTGTTTTGTGCATGTGACAGAGAGCGATGGGAGTGAAACCCCAGTGAACTAGCTCAGCTACTCTTGTCCTGCGTGCTCTTCACCCAAGGTTGTTACCGGTAATGGGGAGCACCTTACTCCACCAGGAGCCCTGTCACTGTGGATGAAACTACTTACAGGGATGTAGTGTAGTACTGCGAATGGTTTTCTCTCTCTCAGAGCCTGTGCCTTTAAATGCCCTGTGATTTTATTAGAGGTAATTCTGGGGCAATAGGAGTCTTGTTATTACTCCAAATCAAATGAGCCAAACCAAAAAAGGTAAATCATATTTATATGCTTTAACTCCTTAAAATATTTACCTGGGTTCTCAATTGCATAAAAATTCCACAGCACATACTTGTTTTTAATGCACTTCTCTTCCTGTTGCGCTGTGTGGAACATCTGTTCCAGCTTCCCCATTATTCGGGTGTTATTTTTCAGGATGAACCGGAGAGCCTAATTGGCTTTAACTAACCCATCCAGTATTTCACATTCCCCTATGAGTTCCCTTCCACGAGTTCCTTTCTAAGAAACGTAAGTGCTTCTCACATCAGAAGCAAAATATCTTCAGCTATCTGAAAGCTAAACACAGTGCGAGGAGTACTGCAAACGTGCGAGAAGGGCATTTTGCATTTGTGATAGTGCGCGTAGGCTCCATGCGTCCAAATTAAAAACAGCTTTCAAGGTGATAGTTTAGCAGCATTCACAATTGGCAGTAAAAAACCAGATCCACCATGCTAGAAGGCAGGCTGTGCAAGTCTAAAACGGATTAGCTCGAGTGACTTCCATTTTCTCCTTTCTGAGTGAATGAACACAGAAAAGTAGCTATTTCCTGTGGTTACATATTATGTACAATTATGCCACTTGTGTGAATTATGTTTTCCTCTAGGAAAGCCTACACAGCTTCCTGGGGGGGGGCTGGGGGGTTTCAGTTTTAATTGCTTGTTTCTTACCCCATGGTGGTGTGTGACAGGAGCATTTTCTATCTTTCAAAAGATTATGGGTTCCCAAGTTTTGAATTACTTCTGCCCAGAAAAGTGCTTGTATGTGCTGTGCTAGAAATGAGATGGCCAATGTTTTGGTTATATTCCATGGCAGTCTTAGGTCTGCCACGACGTAGCTGCAATTCCAACACATTTAGGAACCATCTGGAAGTTGAACTGCCCACAAGGATAAAATTAGTTGCAGGGCGACATAGAACTGGTCAGAAAAATTCCATCAAAGTGTTTTCTTTTTCCTTTTTCCTTTATATTTTGACACTTTCTCTAAATCTAATTTTTTTTTGCAGAAATTCCTAGGTTTCACCCACAGAAGCCAGGCAGTGGTCCAACAAAGCCTGACCTCCTGGCTCCAGGCCTCCCACATTCTATTCCTCGTCTCAAAAGAAGTCAAATTTGTAGGATTTTTTTCTAAATAGCAATGAGAAATATAGTCAGATACTGCTGTCCATTCCTGCTCTTTGCTGCCTTCTGAAGTCCTCTCCAAAATGAGATTTCTAGTAACAAGATAAAATGAAGTTTCTGTCCACAGACAGTACACGCTCTTTTTATTCATTTCTCATCACAGAAGGAAAAAAATCATCGAGAAGTTTTTCTTCTTCAGGTAACCCAGGTTGTCACTGGAGTTAACCGTAGACACTGAAAGTCCTCACTTTGTTTCATCAGTGGATCTCAGGCTCAGCTACATCTTTAGGCCTTCTCCTTGAAACACCAAAGCAACAAATAGGCTTTCTGGCCTTTTTGCTTGCAAGCAGTGGATTGGCTTTGTGATCGGTTAAATCTTTAATTCACAGACTGACAATCAGAAAAACCTGTTTGACCAGACCTGAAACGCCTTATTTTATATTTGAGGGTTTTTTTATTAATTTTGAAAAGCAAATACCTTCGTTATCTGACAGTCATTTTGTTTAGTTTTGCAAATCAAATTCTACAATTTTTCCTTTTATATCTAGCTGAAAAAAAATTGAATTTGCCACTGAGATGTGCCTTGTTTCTGTTGACCTGCATGTGAATTTCTTCCCTGGAACAATAGTCCTCTTAAAGTTTAGATCAGTTTTTCTGCGACCAGGTGAGCTAGCTCGTTTTTGGCAGTCCAAACTCGAATTTTAAAGAGGCTTTTGAAAATGGTTCTAGATCATACCTGCATTTTTAGGCAACTAAATATCTCGAAAAGGTGGCATCTCTAAAACATTTGTAGCCATATCTATACTACATATGAATGTACTTGTTCCTTCAATGGAGTCTAAAAGAGGATTTAACCAATCCGTTAACATAACTGACGCCAGCAGCCTTGGCCTTTGCAACGTAACAGCTGTGTGGAACTACAAGGAAGGTGCAACATTTTCCATTCGTTTTGGCTTAGATATTTCAGCTTGAAACCAATGTTTGACACATGGCACGTTGCTAATTGCTAAAACATGTTGGTCTGTAAGGACCAAAGAATCATGCAAGATGTCGATTGTGTAGATGAATAATAGTGAAGAGTAATTGTTCTCTGATTTATTTCATTATGCAAGCATGAACAGCATGGACTGCAATTTCCTTTGGAACATCAGTAGAGGAAAAACACATTTCAGCAGGAAACACATAATGTTTTTGTTGTTTTTGATTGTATTTTTTTGTTTCAGCGTGAAAAGAAATGCTCCTCCTTCTTAGTTTCGTAGATATTCCACTGCTGGCCTTGAAAATCACAGTATGAATTGTGGCTCCGGTGGCAATGCATTTCTACAAGGAGACAAGGCGATAACTCTTCCGACTGGTTATCTTTTTTTTTGCAAGAATAAATCGGGAGGGATGGACGAGAAAAAATACCGTTGGATCAGTGGTTTCACAGGCAGAAGGGGTATTGACTGCAGACGAGGGGGCCTGTGTGTGTGTTTGTTTTGCTTTATTTTGGCGAATACAGTCTTTCGTATTAGCTGTAGATTGTGCAGGGCACATGAAGTGAAATGCAAAGGGGAAAGAAGAAAGAAAACACAGCAAATCTAGGGAAGTTGGGTTTTGAATTATAGTTTCTCATAAAAGCTGCAATAAAGATTGAGGCCCTGGTATAAAAACTCAGGAAGAAACTCTCTCTCTCCTGAAGAGATTTCAGTATTGGGGCCCAATCCTGGAAAGAATTACACCAGTCCTAAACTTACTACATAAGGTAATGAAGTCATCATGGCTCCAGGACTCTGAATTGCCGTCTTTATTACCTGAATATTACGTCTGTGGAGACGATTGTTCTGTTGAAGTTAACGTGAGTATATAGTGTAAAGAGCGTACATAGTGTAAGAGATAACAGACCCTGTGTGTACAGTCAAGGCTACAAACACCAGTGTATGGACAAAGGGGTGAGAATCATATGTAAGGCAGCAAAAAAGTCAATGCAATCGCATGTTAATTCATTCGTGTCAATGTATAGTATCAATATTTGTCTTTTGAACCTTTGAATCCTTGAATTGCCTGCTTTGTTGTTGTTTTTCTCTGGCACTTCTCGTGTTTCCTTTCTCATTAGCCCCATTAACTAAGCAAAAATTCTGGGTTTTTGCAGGTTGCTTAATTTGGGGGAAAAAAATTGCTAATGCAGTCAACTCTTTTGAGTGCAGTCTTTTTACTTGCAAAGGACAGATGAAAGACTGCTCCCCTGCACCTTTTCATGCAACACTTCACCCAAAGCTGTTTTTGCCTTTTGGTCTGATCTGAAAAAGCAGTCGCTTTTTTTCTAGTGCAGCTTTCTTCCTCTCCTCTTACCATTTGTCTAATGCTGATCTTGCATTTCTTTTTCATCTGCTGTATCTAAAACAATAACCATAAAAGCTCTATCTTGCATTGTTTTAACTCCTAAAATTCCTTTTATTTTGAATGATAAAAGGTTCCTCTGTTTAGCCCGAGGCCCATGTTTTTCATTAAATTTTACTTAAATCATAGCTGCTATGTTCATAGCTGCTGGCTTTGAATTTTGATCGTGGCTCTGTCTTTAAGCTGTACAGTTATGGTAACCACCTTTGCAAAGGTGAATTCAGTTTATACAGATGTATTTCATGTTAGCTGAAAAATATTACATCTCTTAAATTCGTTCATTGCCTTTTCTTGCCAATACAGGCTGTACTTTTCATGGCTGATTATGAATCGTTGCCTCCTGTACAGGCTTGGCTCGTTCTTCTGGTGTCTCCAGCGAAGGTCCTCGTGAGCCGCTCCGGCAGAGACAGGGACTGCTCAGGTAGGGAGAACGCTCACCTGCGCTTGCCGTTTTCTTGCAGTACTGACGACCCCACCGTGTCCTTGAAGCGCACAGCGCGCTTGTGGGCTCAACGCCAGTGCATGGAGATGAAAGTGAAATAAGTGAGCCAAGCTGAGAGCAGGAATTATATTTGATCTATAACTCAGTTGCCTCAGATGTGTTGGTATTGGAGTCCTTTGGTACAAATATCTAGGGAGGTGGTGGAAGGAGAGTTACAAGAAGGGGACAGTCGTCAAGTGAAGCTGCCCCTGCTCATACCGTTAATCCGTCTTTGAGGATGGTGGGAGAGGGGCTCGAACACCGCGGAGCTGGCGGGGAGGTTGGTAGCGGCAGCGGGCACGAACCCACCCTTGGCGCAGCGGGCTACCACGCTAGCAAGGCTGGGCGTGCGGGAGACAGTAGCCTTCTGGAAGGCGGTACTCTAGAAACGTTTGTCTGCTCTCCTAACAGAGATGCAGTGGTTGCGTGTTTTTTTCTTTCTTTCTTTTTTTAACATTTTAAGCAGCTGTTGAATTTTGACATGAGGCTCATTATACACTCTGGTCTCTTTTAGCATCCCTAAATGATCCAAAGTTAAAACTGAAGGTAAATGAAAAGTCTTTCAAGTGCCTCTTGAACTAATTGTATGTTACAGATCACAGCTGCTCTCTTTGCCCGTGGATTTGCCTTCTTCCTTTGTCGGCCAACCTCGTTTCAGTGCTGGGAGAGTTCACGTGAAAATACCGTGCAGATTGGTTCTCGGTATGCTCTGCAGTTTTACTCATTGCCGACAGGGCTACCTGGTCTGGGGGGTATCATGCTGCTGGAGAACAAGTGCGAGCTCATACCTGGAGATCTGATTCTCTGTGTGCAGGCGAAGATAGCATCTTGTAAACACTGATAGCAAATTTGTCAGGGAACAGAGCGGTACTTCTGGGTGATGAAACTTGTGAGATTTTAGGCTATTAACAGGCACCTATTTTTCATTTTATGAGAAAAAGGGATAAACTTCAGATTATAAAATTCAATATAGGACTAACAAAGCATGCTATATTACTTGTCTTAGCTTTAGTTGCTTTTAAAGTTTATCCTTTTCTTCTTAGATCTCTTTATTGGCGTGGAATAAGATCCAGGTCTATTATCAGCCCAGCCGATTTCTGTTAGTATTACTTTTGTGATAATGCTGTGGCGTGAACAGAAGGCTCTGGGGCACGGGCTCCACCGAGTTGTCAGTCACCTCTGAGATGACTGATGAGGAATATAGCTGTTACGCGGCTGGCTTTTCTGCTTATGATTAACAGATTTGTGCAGTGAGACCTCTGTCTTTTGAACCCCCGTTTCCCAGTGCAGCGCTGGATCTTGCAGATGCTTGAGCTGGTTCACATTCCAGCAAAGGCAGCTGAGGGGTGAGGTAGAGTCGTTCGATTTCGAAACTCTTTGGTCGTGGTAAAGCAGCAGAGCGAGCTGCACGCGTAAAGCTGCCGCGGCCCCTCGGCCCGGCCCGGCCCGCCCTGCTCTGCAGCCCCCGGCACGGATCCCTTCTCCTCCTGCGTCGCTGCCCAGAAGGGCCTTTTTTTACCTTTGCCCGTGGGTACCTCTGTGTCCGTAGTTTAGGTAGTACGGCGGACGCCTTTCCAGGCCTTCATGAGACGTGGGGTCTCCTGCAGGAGATTTCTGGTTCCTGCAGCCTGTTTCTCCCTTTGTGAGCAGCGCGACGGCCGGGATATGGTGTCCGATGCCTTGTCTGAAACCTGCGGCTCGTCGCCAGCGCCGCTAAGGGGATTCGCTTGGTTACGGGCAGAGCAGCCCTTTCTGGACCTTCCTGCTCTGTGGTACAGCTGCTTGCTCAGTTCTCAGTTTTACCCCTAGATAAAGAAGGACTTTCTTTAGGTAGGTGGTGACAGGTAGACTGATACAGGTCCAACCTGCATAGGAGTGGTGCAGTTGTTAAGTGCAGTCCATGAGTATTAGGGGTGAGGACTAACCCCTCTGAAATGCATAGTTTCTGTTTCTTTTATTAGCGCAATAACAAAATTGCACTGGTAGGCATAACTGCCTGTGTGATCCTCTATAGCTTTCCATCTTGAACTGGATTTTGAGAGGAGAAAAAAATACAGAAGTAAGATCAGAGTAGGCAAAACAGAAAAGGATGGGCAATGTTAAAGGAGGAGAAAACATAACAGATGTGCTCTAATAGGTGTTACAAAGTAAAAAGGGTGGGCAGTGCTGTAGATGGTTCAGCAATTAAATTTTTGTTTTCATTAGAGAGAGAAGGAAATTGTCGCTCCTTTTAATACTTCTCTGGATGGCACAAGTTATCCAGCGTCATGCTCAGGACTGTGCCTCGGGCCAGGCTGTGCTGAAACAGTGCCAATACTTGCGTAAGAGGCAGGAGAGCAGGAAGCCAAAGTCTGGAGGAACTGCACTGAATCCATGCAGGGTCTGGAAAAATGCCAAGGTCCACACTCAGGTATTTCAGTACCGATCCATCTTTGGTAGAGGATGAGCATTAAGAAGTAGATAAAGAGCAGCTGCTGTTTATCATTGTTTATCAAGAACACAAAGTGTTTGCTGAGAGGTTTGAACACAGCAAACCCCGCAAGCCATAAGAACGGTTGCTGCTTTTGCTGATACAATTTTTGACTCACTGATTTGTATACATCGTGTGGGAGTATGTGTTTGTGCTTGTACAAATGATGAATAGTCCCCTGACTCAGCAGAGAAAACTGCACTTTAATCTTAACGTCGTAAGACTATAGCAAACGCAGTCTTCTACCACCCTCTAGACTTCTGCCACGTTTGCTACATCCACTGCATGTGACATGTGCTTCCTCGGCAACTTGTCTGTGTTGGCAAAACCCTGATAGTGGTGCGGGTAGACCAATTATACTGCTTCTGCTAATAAAACTGGTTTTGGGGTGGGATGCACTAGTATAGATCTTTGCAAGTATCAGTAGTGTAGCTATGATTGGCCAGTATACTTTGTTTCTTGCTGTAGTAATTGGGTATCCAAGCACTAGCCAAATGATCTTATGGTTGACATTGCTGTAGATAGCTCAAAAATTAAATTCTGGACAGCAGATTCCAGAAAACCAAGTCATCGATCTCCCACATATAAAGACTAGACATAAACAGCAATGAATAGAGTGCGCCTGAGGTCTTCTGAAACATCTGAGCTGATGCACCAGAGGGAGAGGCTCAGTGATATGATCTGTCTGTTATTGAGTTGAGAGAGGAAGCATTGTCTGAGGATTAGAGCAATGCCAAGGAAAACAGGCGTCTTTTATCCTAGGCTTTGGGCACCGTATCTGCTCAGTATGGCCGTTAGACACTCATATTTTTCCTTTTTATGTCTATTTAACCTTCCTTGAACTTATCCCTGCTGTAGATTCCGCCTAGGAGGGACTATCCTGTCTGGGTGTAGAGTGCTCGGAGAAAGGAGTTCAAGTCATAAGCTGTAGATTTTTGCATAGGATTGTGCGAATTTTCCTTTTGAAAGAAAAACCCCAGACCTTTCATTTGAAACAGGTTGGTGTTTTTTTTGATTCTTCCACTTTCCCTCAAAAACCCAATTTTTGCTGCTAAAAACTTGGAAAGACTCACACAAAAAGTTTCATAACAAATGCAAAATGTTCAGCTGAAAAATGGCCCCCAGTTCATCCATTGTGGTCCCTTATTTTGGCCTTAGAATTTGAATTAAATGCTAAGGACAAGGTTAGTTTTCCTAAGGCGTAATACCTGAAAAAGACCTTGAATCCCACAAATCTTTGTTTTACCCTAGGTAAGCTTTCTGTAAGTACCAAGTAAGGCTTGGCTTAGATTTAAAGGGTGAGATCAATCCGCATTTTAACCAAATGGAGTACAGTGACACAAAGAACCTTGTTTTTACATGTGCTTCACTTCTTTTTGGAAGCTAGTGTAATGCCTTTTTTTCTGCACTTCTGTTAGGTTTATTTTTATCAGGTCTAATATGAAAAGATAATAAGGCTAATAAGGACAAAACTATCTCTTGTTAAATAATGTGATGGCCATGAATCAGTATTATTATTTATGCATAGATGCTTTTGCCAGTTTTATCCGTTACTATCTCTTCCCAACTTCCCTTTCAGTGTCCAGCACTTGGCATCTGCACTGCAAGGACCGGTGCCCCTGTGTTAGCGGTTCATTGCAGTCATGAAGGAAACACAAATCAAATGCTGTTTGATAGCAACTGTTTCCAGATGTCCTTATTAGTGCAACATTATTTGAGCATTATTAGTGCAACAAAGTTAGCAATTGTAGCCCTGCTTCTTTATTTAAAGCCACTGAATCAGTTTTAAAACCCACAGGGTAGTAGAAATACCCTGTTGTTATTCCCTTTGCTCATTTGCCAATCATACCCAAAATTGTTTTGGCAGACATAGTTGACAAGATTAAGTTACAATTAGTTGTCTTGCTGGATTTTGATTGCATCTCAGTGAGAGGAAAAAATCTTTTTGCTTTTGAATGGGTTGGCCAGTTGGATTTCTGTGCTTGGCATGCCACACTTTGTAGCTACGGTGGTTTAGATTATAATTTTAACATTTCAGTCAACTTTGGTATGTTTAGACTTAATACAGTGCACCAAAAAATATTAACACTAAAGGAAAAAAATTCCAGTCGTCTTTTGTAGTCTCATTTTGGTGCAACAAAGAATTCAGCAGTAGATTTTGTGGACCAGCCAGTGAACAAATGTATTCCCCCCCCCACCTCCCCCCAACCAATCTCATTAAATGTTTTTTCATTTTCATGTTTTTTATTCTGTAAGAATTTTGATTTGTTTTCAACCTGTGAGCTACTTGAAAACAATTTGATTTGACCCTGCCATGTTTAAACTCCACAGTTCAGGGTTTTTCAGCAGTTGTACTGAGAACTGAGAAGAGATCTGCTCTGAGGGGGGATTATCTGCTATCTGCCTAATGCAGATTTCGTGCTCCTTCTTCTGAAGTGCTTAGTGCTGAGGGCGGTAAGAGCTGTCTCACGGAAACAGATGGGCCTTGAGTCCGGTCTAACAGAAGTTTCTGTATCTGTATTCTCTGTTGTCTGTTGCTTAACATTATTCACCTTATTGAATCCTCTGAGAAGGAGACCTGGGGGTGACAGGTACTAAGCTAGGTTAAGGTTAGTTTTCTCTGTGCTCAGACCAACCCAAACCAATGATGCTCTTTTCCAAAAAGAGAAATGATGCTCTTCTCCAAAAGGGAAAACTACTAGTATATTCACAAACTGTGTGTATACCGGCAGCTTCTGGGGCCTGGCTCCTTGCTCCTGTCGAGAGCAATCCTTGTATCATTCTTGTTCCCAACCTACAGCACCGCAGTTCGCTATCAGTGTGGCAGATCTTCCTTAATATGCTCCGTGCCTTAAGAAGGCTGTCTAGGAAAGCTTTAGGCTTGATAAGGGTTGCATTTTTCCTGTCTCTATTCCAAAAAGCAACTGTTCTCAGAAATACTGCGAATGGAAGATTATGACTGAAATTGGGTTAGTCATTAAAATCTGTGTTTTATATAATGCCTATCTTATTCTATGTATATAGAATTCTTAAAGTTTGGACTATATATGGAATATCGAATGTTTTAGAATTAAATTATTTGTATAGTTATTCTTTTTTTTGGACCAAATTTGTTTTTGACTTTCTCAGAACTGAAGAAACCAAAGCTATCATTTGGTGCTTTCTTTTTTTTTTAAATCATTCTCCATATCTGTTTTCTTTGATCCCCCACTAAAATCTTGTCCTTTCATGTTTCCTTGATTCTTTGAATTTCTGGACTTCCCAGCGTTTTTGTTTTGTATTCCAAGGTGGCTCTTTATTCATACCTTAACCTCACTAGTCTGAAAACTAATAACAGCTTCTGTGAACAGTAAAACCTGCCTCTCCCATGAGATCCTAAATCTCCCAAATGCCTGAATCTTTGCTGAGTAACTCTTAACACTAACCTTAAATACACACACACACACACACACACACACGCACACACACACACTTATTTATTTATTTAGGGTAATATTTTCAAAATGAATCAATAATGATTGAGCCAGAAGTTAACAGAAGCTTTATGTTTGCTCTCAATGCTTAAAGAGTTAAAGTACTGCTAAGAGCTTTAGGAAAAAAAACCACTATAGACTCTCATGGCTTATGTTATTTTAGGTCTTGGTTCAGTGGGGACCTCCATGTCAGGAGATAAGAATGTGACTCTATTAAAAACAGTGTTTGGTGTCTGTAATACCTGCGTGCCACCCTTGGACAGAGGTACAGGAATTTTGAAACTGAAAGATAATGATCTCTGCTGGTACAACTTTTCATCACATGAAGAACATTTGCTTTTTCTTACCAGGTTATTCCATTTTTTTCCCCCCTAAGGGGAGTGGATTAGGACAGCCTGTTCTGAGTAGAGAAGGCGTGAAGAAGAGAAAGCAGAAAAATGCCAACTATTTTTTCCTCTGAAAATAACATTTGATGGGAATATGGGAACGCAGCTGCTAAAATGCATTTGCTTCTCTAATCTTTGCGACATCTGGAGTTGCTGAACCCAAGAAAGACATATCCATGCTTGAACAGAATGGTTCAAGAGTAATATGTAAATAGATGAGGTTTAATTCAACTAATGGAGGGAAAAAAAAAAAAAAACATGTCACGACAGTAGTTTCTGTAGACATTGCCAGTGGGTTTTTTCTTTTTTCTTTTCTTTTTTCTCTCTTTTTCTTTTTTCTTCATCTCTTTTTTTCTTTTTCAACAAATGCGATTACTGTAAGAGGCAGAGCTGATAGATTTCCTTTCTTCACTGTTGCAGCTTAGGAAAGTTCAAGAAGTCGGCTGTCAGAGCCTGGGTCCCTTGCAGGCTAAGGAATTTCAATTTCAAAGTACAAGAGATTGAAGTCTTGAAACAAAAGATCATCAAACACTAATAACTCCAGTCTTGCTGGAGCTGTGAAGTGGGGAGGAAGCAGTGCCCCTTTGTAAGGGGCAGCGAGTGTGACAGTGAATCTTGCACTCAATTAATTCTGGGGGGGGGAGGTGTTATAAGGGTGATATGAGGGACTCAGATGTGAATGAACGGACCATTTAAGGCCACTAAAAAAGGTGCGCACCCACCAAATTGCTTTCAAAGTTACAAGAGAGGTTCTGCGGGCACTGCTCAATCTCATTGCCGAAGCACCTCAGAAGACGGACTTTCTTACTGAGTCTAGCTATGGGGAAGAAAAGTGTAGTGGACTTCAACCCCCAGCTTGTGGAAGGCCAGCTGCGAACTCTAAAGCATATTCAGTCTAGTACATACATACTGCTAAATGTATCACAGTATATGTGACCTGCAGGTATTTCATGATTAAGCTTCAGAAAAGTGATATTCTGCAGAGTGAAAAATCTGAATTTTCACCGAAGGATGATCTTTCAAGTTCTACCCGAGTTAGTTAACAATTTTTCCTCCTTAAACTACACTTTGCTAAGTGTAATATTCAGCAAAGAAACTATTTGTCACCAAAACTGCAAAACTTTCCATGTGGTGACCTTCACATCTTCTTGTGTCACAGCTTTCCAAGACAAGCTTTTTCAGCCTGTAGATTTAGTTTGCACTTTGCTCCCAGATGTCTTGTGTTGCATTTGGCTCTATTAAAATGCATTTTGTAGGTTACAAGCAATTCAGATTTCCCTGTAATAGCAACTTGCCTTTGGTATTTACTGCTCTGCAAAGATTTGTGGCAACAACAAAGTTGACCAGCAAACACTCTGTAACATAGTCTTACTACTGACAGAAACGTGGAATGAGTTGGGGTCCTTGACCTAAGGCTGGAGAGGGACCGCTGCACTGGTTTCTCCTTATGAAAAACAGCATTTTCAAGTCGGCAAACCAGTTTGGTGCAGGGCGTTCACTTTACGTATGATACAACGTAAATCCTTAATCAAAAGTCAAGTTAAAAGGTAAAGTATGTGGTATCAACATAGTTGTCTCCCTAACTGGCACAAAACATCTTAAATAAAGAGACAAACATGGCAATAGATTTGTGAAAACAATCTGAGTAGCTTCTTAGTTATTGCTGAGAGCATCCCAGATGAGCAGTTTTGATGCTTTCTCTACCTCTAACCTGGGAGGTAAGAGACCTGTAGTCCCTCAAGTCACCGTGAAAGAGAAAAAAAATCTTTTTTTGGGGGGGGGGGGATGTGGGGGTGGGAATACCTTGATAATCCTTGAATCTTTTAGAATTTCCCCAGTCGTTCAAGATTTTACTGAAAAAAAAAATGAACAAGTGAACATAATTGGTTCAGAAACCTATGTAACTACTCCTTTAAGTCATTGGTGCATCTTCCCCAGGTTTGTTGATGTAGAAGAGACTTTAACTTTAGCAAATGGTCCCTACTAACCACCTTCTGACAGCAGTAGCTTTATGTCCAGCACACAGCAACAGAAGACCCCTGCTTTGTTCCTAATACAGAGCAAAGATCTGAGGAAAATCTGTGTTATTTCTGTACCAGTGTGCACCTGGTACTGTAGGTGTAGTACATGTCCTGAATCTCTGTTCATACTATGTCTGAGAAATACCATCTTATTTTCTGCATTGAAACAGGCCACTGGTATTTGGAGTCTTTTTACTCTTTCTAATTAAATACCTGCAGTTCTGAGTTTGAATCTATTCTTATTGCAACTTGATAGCCCTGAAAAAAACCCAGCAGACTTTTTTCATCTACACTTGAGCATGTTGAGAATTAATTCTTTTCTCAGCTGCATTTCTTTTCTCCCTCTCCATTTGTTTCCTAAATTCTGCCCTTGCATGTCATGGTTCTGCCCACAACAAGCAGCGGAAGCATCAAACTCATCGCAAGAAGCACGGTTCTCTAATGTCGTCCTCAGTCAGTCAGATAATTGTGTGGTTAAAATTGGGATTTTTGTTAAAAGGCACGCGGCTGGACGCCAGGGAGGCGATGCCAGCCTTGACGCGGGAGGAGGTGGAAATGGTGCTTTCCCCCAAGGGGCCGAGGCCGGTGGGATTTCGGGGGAGCCTGGGGCAGGGGGAGGCGGCGCTCGCAGGCTCCCGCGGCGCGTGGGCGACTTCTGAGCCTGGCGCAGCTAAACCTGCAACTCGTGCTCCGAGGCAGGGGTACAAAGGCCATTTCCCTAGGCGTGGGGGGAAAGGACTGCGCGGAGTTTGCTTTACCTGGAGAGGCTGCAGAAGCCACCAGGCTGAGAGCAAGACTTAAGAAAAGGACTGGTCCTCCAGGGATTTCATGGGCACTTATTAGATTGGTTTACAATTTCTTTTAATCATTTGCAGATCTGAGCGCTCTCTGTTTTAAGAGAGTAGTTTGTGTTCTTGCAAACCTGCCCTGAGATATTACAAGCCTGTAGGGTTTTTTCCTGTGCTTGCTTTAAGGAAAGAAATGACAGTTTCACCACCAGACTTTGAAGTGATTTAGGATCTACCACACTGGGTAATGTGTATTGAGCTTTGGTATATATAATAATTTATAAACACACAAATCTGCAAGATATAATTAGAACTAATGACACCTTGCACTGAATGATTACTTGGAAGAATTTAATGGATTTTGTCCTGCAGGTTGAGTGTTTTTGAGCGGCAAGCTGTACTCCTCAACAGGAGCTGCTTTTAGCTTGTGGGAGGTGAATCAGATCCAAGATTGTCAGGAGAGAAATTGCGAGAGCAGTTACTTAAGACGTGGCTTTATCAAAGGCTGATGGAGGGATATCATTAGAAAGGCTCCTTTTAGCTTGAATTATCTGTGGTTCACGGCATATGCATGCGCACGAAATAGTCGCTTGTGTGTTATACGTACGCTGCCGCACACAAAGCGCGTTTTGCCTCTCACAAAAAGTTGGAAGTCGAAGTGGCAGCTTCCCTGGCTACAGCGGAAATTGTGCCAGACCGCTGGGGACACTTGTCCCCAGCACGCGTAGGAGGCTGCCGTGAAGCAAGCAAAAATAGCTTGGGCGTAGCACCGTGCTAATCGGCCTGTATTGCTCCCAAAATGAAGTTAGCTTGAGTACAGCCCGCGAGGCTACGGGGAGCTTGGCTATATTTCCACTGTATTGCAAGTACACAGAGAGAGAGAGAGAGATGGTCCCCAAAAGAAAAGAGAATTTATATGCTGTATATCAGTAGATTTCCCCAAAACATCACAAAGGGCAAGTTACTTGAGAACTTTAACCGAGTGACTGAGTTTGTTTGGATTAAAACCCTTTCAGCTCTGTTTTCACTCAGCTCCTATGTTTGTGTGATTGCTGCAATTTGCATTTATGGGCCTAACATATTGAAGCATCAGCACTCGCATCTAGAACCAGCAGTATAAAACTGTGCATTAGGAATTTCTATTAAAATACTAATTAAAAAAAAAAAAATTAGACAGTGGAGTAACGAGAGAATACCGAAGAGCAAACAGGTCACCCGTTGTCTGATCTTCCCCTGCCAGTGGTGTCTGTGGGGCACATCATTACATTCATTTCTTTTTTTTAACCAATGTATTGCATATGCCTTTACAGTAGAGAAAAACAAAAGACTGCGTGGTTGTTCTGAGGACAGCAATGTTCATTGCTCCTATGGCTGCTGTCATGGATTTTATACTAGTTGAAGCCTGAAATGTGTGCTCTTGGGTAGTTTTATTTGTTTTTTTAGAGGACTGGGAAAATAGGGGAGAGTGCAGCCACTTTTTCAAATCTGTTCAAGTCAGAAAGAACTGGTTGGCGTTATTTCCATGCAATGCATCATTGCCCTCCTCCATTTTCCTGCAGTTATGGCTGCTCTCTCATGCAAGATTCATATAGTTATGATTCAGCTGGTATTTGAAACTGTGTAAGAGGAATTGCTGTTTTTATTTTAGCCAAGCAACATGCGCAGAAAATGGGGCGAACGCAGCTGGTTGGGGCATAGTCTAAATGCGATGCAGAGGTAGAGACCACCCAAGCGTGGAGGAGCACTACCAGAGCAAGGCCAGCTCTGACAGCTACGACCCTCATACTGGGTGACAGAGACATGGGGGACAGCCCGCAGGGATACGGGGGGACAGCGGACAGCCCGCAGGGGTACAGGGGAGAGGGGGACAGCCCACAGGGATACGGGGGGATGGAAGGGGACAGCCCGCAGGGATACGGGGGAGAGGGGGACAGCCCACAGGGGTACAGGGGGATGGAAGGGGACAGCCCGCAGGGGTACAGGGGAGAGGGGGACAGCCCGCAGGGATACGGGGGGATGGAAGGGGACAGCCCGCAGGGGTACAGGGGAGAGGGGGACAGCCCGCAGGGATACGGGGGGATGGAAGGGAACAGCCCGCAGGGGTACGGGGGGATGGAAGGGGACAGCCTGCAGGGGTACAGGGGAGAGGGGGACAGCCCGCAGGGATACGGGGGGATGGAAGGGGACAGCCCGTAGGGGTACAGGGGAGAGGGGGACAGCCCGCAGGGGTACAGGGGGATGGAAGGGGACAGCCCGTAGGGGTACAGGGGAGAGGGGGACAGCCCGCAGGGGTACAGGGGGATGGAAGGGGACAGCCCGTAGGGGTACAGGGGAGAGGGGGACAGCCTGCAGGGGTACAGGGGGATGGAAGGGGACAGCCCGTAGGGGTACAGGGGAGAGGGGGACAGCCCGCAGGGGTACAGGGGGATGGAAGGGGACAGCCCGTAGGGGTACAGGGGAGAGGGGGACAGCCCGCAGGGGTACGGGGGGATGGAAGGGGACAGCCCGCAGGGGTACAGGGGGATGGAAGGGGACAGCCCGTAGGGGTACAGGGGAGAGGGGGACAGCCTGCAGGGGTACAGGGGGATGGAAGGGGACAGCCCGTAGGGGTACAGGGGAGAGGGGGACAGCCCGCAGGGGTACAGGGGGATGGAAGGGGACAGCCCGTAGGGGTACAGGGGAGAGGGGGACAGCCCGCAGGGGTACGGGGGGATGGAAGGGGACAGCCCGTAGGGGTACAGGGGAGAGGGGGACAGCCCGCAGGGGTACGGGGGGATGGAAGGGGACAGCCCGTAGGGGTACAGGGGAGAGGGGGACAGCCCGCAGGGATACAGGGGGATGGGAGGGGGACGGTCCACAGGGATACGGGGGGTCGGGAGGGGGACAGTCCACAGGGACCTGGGGGGACGGGGGACAGGACAGCCTGCAGAGATAATCCTGCCGGGTTTCTGCAGTCCGGGCAGCGGGCAGTGGTGCGTCACAATGGAAGAAGCATCTCTTCAGCTGCAGTGGGCGCCGAGGTTTGAGAGCCGTTTCGTCTGTCTCCCAGTGCCAAGAGCAAAGGCTCTCTCTTCTCCGTTGCCCCAGGGTATCTTCAGTAGCTTTTAACCTGATTAAATTTATAATATCTGATTTATTTCCTCTTTCCTCATTTTTTTTTTCCTTAACTGGCTGTAGGTAATAACCATCTTCTTGTCTACTAAGAAAGCGTGTATTTTGGGGAATGGTGCTAGTCTCTGAAGTAAAATTCTGCAGGTCTCAATAATGCGTTTTTTAGGCCAGTCACACTGGACTTGGACTATATGAGACTTTCCTTTCTCTGCCATGTGACTGAGCACTGGTTGACTAGGATCACGGCAGCTAATTTGTATATTTTGCATCTTTTGCAATGAGTTTCTATGCAACGGTTATATTTTCATACAACAGTTCTTAAATGATAAGCTTATGAAGAGCCCTTCATCCGTTCCTCTGTGCATCAGGTAGCTGTTGTGCAAGCAAGTCCTCTCTAAGAGAGAGAATTTGTAGCCAAGAGGTTTTCAGTCCCCTGAAGTGCATCGAGTCGTTTTCTAGCCCTTTAAAGCACTGTACGTGAGCATATTACAAAAGAAACACAAAGTGTTGCATTTTTGAACAGTTCCACTCTATCAAATCCATTATCCTCATCTTTGAGTGTTTTTTTTTTTTTTAAGGAAAAACAGTGAGTTTCCTATGGCTTGTAGAAACTTCCAGAATTTGGGGTCTTTATCCCAGCAGAAGACCTGCTTCTTACTCCGTGCTTCGCGCATACTGTGATTAGCGGGGCCGGGACTGAGGAGCCTGGCCCCCTTGCCGCAGAGCGTCCCTCTCGCTGGCAGCGTTCCTCTGTGCGATCCAGGCGTCCAGGCAGGCTCGGAGCTGGTCTGGAGCAGGGCGCGGGAGGGAGAGTCCGTGGCCCGTGGCTGTTGCAGGCGGCCCACTCGGCTTCGCCCCCCTCTTTGCTGTGGAAGCAGAGGCATGCTGACTGCTTTGCCTCGGGAGGTTGAACGGCTCTGTACTTCTGAATGGCCGTAGGTACCGAACCTCCGATGCGTCGCTGCAGGTACTGCGAATTTCATATAAGAAGCAAGAGCCCTGAGGTGCCCTGTGAAATGGGTGGCCCCCAAGGCTTTAGACTATGAAATAATATTAAAAACATCCCTTGCATGTTGGAGAGGCCGTTAGGTTCAGAGCGGACTGCAGCTTGGAGGGATTTCCTACTGAAGTCTGCCGTGACTTGGATTTTTCTAGGCGCTTGCGGAGCTAGACAACTATCAAGGTGATGGAGAGGATAATCAGTGTTATGAAATGATAAAGAATTTTTTTCTCCGTAATCAACACATTTTGCTTTTCTGAATGACATGCTTATTAATAGCGTTGAAGCACGCGGATCATGGTTGGGAGAGGATGGTGGGACGTACTGTTCAGTTTTGCTCCGTGTTGCTTGGCTGCTGTTTCAAGAGCAATGAAACATCTTGGAAATTCCCCTTGTTTGCAGCTGCTGTGCCGTGGCGGATCCTGCAACCGGCGGTGCAGCCGTGGCCTCTAGCCTGGGCACGCTTCTGCCGTGAGCCAGGCCATGGACTTTGGACAAGGGTATGTCTAGACCAAAATGGGAAAGAATTGAGGGGGAGGAGGGGCCACAAGGATCTCTTAGGCAGAAGACAATGGATTTACCTTCCACCTCCTGGAAATAGAAAGTCTCTCACTAAATTTAAAATAACAGAAAAGGTAATTCATTTCAGGTTTATAAAGTTGAAACAGAGTTACATTAGAAATGTAACTAAGAGTTGGTAGTGGAATTGCATATAAAAAGCAGTCGATAATGTTTGTAACATGGAATAATGTTTGCAGTAGGAATCAGGAGATTTTGATATTCAGTCAGTTCTGCCTCTGATTTACTTTGTCAGACCCTGCCATCACTGCACCTCCATTTCTCATGCGATTAAAGGAGGG
Source organism: Struthio camelus (assembly GCF_040807025.1). Lineage (NCBI taxonomy): Eukaryota > Metazoa > Chordata > Aves > Struthioniformes > Struthionidae > Struthio > Struthio camelus. Next base: position 15,281,921 of record NC_090956.1, on the reverse strand, counting down.
CGATAAATCTGCTCTTAAACTCTTGTTAAAGGTTTTGAGATTGTGAGATTTGCAGAGAATCCCAGGATTGTGATTATTCATGTTATTATTTTACAATAAAACATTGAAAATACTACATATTATAAAATTTTCCTTTAATTTAGAAGAGAGAGTACTTTTCTAGTGAAAAGTTAATTTACATTAGGGGAAAATGTTTCACGCAGCCCAGAAGGAAATACTGAATTGCTTTGCAAGGTTTCATTAAACCCCAAACTCTCCTGGCGTCTCTGGGGATGAGACCACTTGTCCGACTCCCGGGCTGACTCGCGCTGGTGTCGCACCACTGCACGTGGAGCTGAAGTCACGGTCCGGAAGGGGCTCTGCTGTAATTTTTGTACTGAGTGCTCGAGCAGGTCTCTCGCTCCTGGCATAGGGTGTCGTGAGTGGGATTAACAAAAGGAGCGGAGAGCCGGGGGCCGGGGCCAGGCCGCCTCGGCGCTGGCGCGCAGTGCGGGAAGTCTGGGGCGAAGGAAGCGCCTACCGGCAACTGCGTAAGGGAAAGGGTTTGAAACCTTTTTTTTTTTTTTTTTTTTTTTTTTTAAGGAAAAACTAAAGAGTGTTTCAGTGACATGGAGAGAAGAAGGAGAAAAAGGTCCTGCGCGTGGGCTCAGACAGCCTGGAAGCGCCGGCAGCAGTCAGCAGGAGGAGAGCGTCGCCGGGATGTGCCGCTGCAAGGCCGAGATAACCCAGCTCCTCGTCTTGCCCTTGGCTGCTAGGGTCTGCGTGCAGGCGGAGCTCTCCTGGCGCGGGGCGCTGCACAACGCCATGCGCAGCCGTACCCCGATGGCCAAGTGGAGAAATCTGCGCTGCCGTGCTGTACGCTCGGTACGAGACACGTTTCTGGATCAGTAATCTATCATAATTTTGTTGGACAGAAGGGAGTAGCACCAGGTTTCTTTCTTCTGGAGGAGAGAGATTTTGATTAATTTTTCCCCTTCTCTTCAGGGTTAGCACTTTGCATTATATATGTTTCAAGGCAGGGAAATTGCTTGCTTGACAGCTGTGGATAAAACATGAAACTTTAGATAATGTTTTAAATTCACCAGGGACAAACCAGCTTCAATGTAATTGATAAATTAAACCGAATTCAAATATCATCTGCTGGCGTGGATCTGTACTTAGGAAACTCAGTTGCAGAGGGGAGAGGTGACTGGTATACACCTCATTTTGCGGCTAAAAATAGGGATGTCTCAAGACTGGGTGGGAGCAGGCGAGGCATGTGCTGGGCAAGCTTGCTGCGTTTCGTGTTGAAAAAGTTTGCCGCAGCTCACAGCTTGAGTAGCGGCAGGCTTGCTGTGTAAGAGGCGACGGGGAGAGAGTCCCGGTCTGAAGCGCTGAATTATGGTCTCCTGGGCTGCATCAGGCAGAGTGTTGCCAGCAGGTGGAGGGAGGTGATCCTGCCCCTCTCCTCAGCCCTGGGGAGGCCTCACCTGGAGTCCTGTGTCCAATTCTGGGCTCCCCCATACAAGAGAGACATGGCACTCCTGGAGAGAGTCCAGCGGAGGGCTACCAAGATGATTAGGGGACTGGAGCACCTCTCCTCTGAAGAAAGACTGCAAGAGCTGGGCCTGTTCAGCCTGGAGAAGAGAAGATTGAGAGGCGATCTGATCAATGTGTAGAAGTATCTGAAGGGGGAGTGTCAAGAGGATGAGGCCAGCCTCTTCTCCGTGGTGCCCAGCAACAGGACAAGAGGCAACAGGCAGAAACTGAACCACAGGAAGTTCCACCTGAACCTGAGAAAAAACTTCTTCACTGTGAGGGTGACAGAGCATTGGAGCAGGTTGCCCAGAGAGGTGGTGGAGTCTCCTTCGCTGGAGATATTCAAACCCCGTCTGGACGTGATCCTGGGCAATATGCTCTAGAGGTCCCTGCTTGAGCAGTGGGGTTGGACTAGATGATCTCCAGAGGCCCCTTCCAACCTCAACCATGCTGTGATTCTGTGATTATTTGTGACGGTGCAGTTTCTCTGGTGTGAACTTGATTTCATAATTCCCTCTTTTCCCACCTCGCTTGTTTCTCCCCCTATTTTCAGCTGTTCTGATACCTGAAGGGGGGAAAAAAAATACTCTTAGGGGAAAGGTTTTCCTGTCTGCGGGGACATGAATTCAGAACGGTCCCATCTTTCTTTTCCCGCAGCTGGTGCGCGTGGTGTGGAGGGGCGGCGTCGGCGGCTGCCCGCCAGGACGCCGGGGCCCCCATCGGGACCCTCCGCGCGCCGCGGCTCCCTTTACCTCCTCGTCTGCTGGCGGTTTTCCCTCTGGGCGTGTTTCACGCCGCGCGCGGCGCTCTTGTTTGCCTTCCAGCCTTTGCCTGCTCGGGGAGGTTCGTGCTTGGAGCAGCTGCTGGCCTGTCGCCGGCCCCGGCCCCTGCCCCTGGGGAGAGGGAGGGCGGGTGGCCCGGGGCCGGGTTTCGCCGCGAGTCTCCTGGTGGCAGTCGGGCTCGTGAGCAAGGGCGGCGTTGCCGAGGAGATGCCGCTGGCTTCCCCCGTTTCACGGCTCTGATGAAACTTTCCTGCGGCGAGAGACGTACCGTCCTTCAAGTGCACGAATCGGAGGGGAAAAGAGACGACAATATCCTTTGCGTGGTAACATCTCCAGCAGATTACACTTTTATTCAGTTTCTTTGTACGGGGCCATGTGTCAAAAGGCTTTTTACCTAGATCTGCTAAAATGGTATATGGAAGGACAACATATTTTCTTCACCTTTTACCTTGGAGCCGTAAACATTGTTACTGGAGACCATTAAAACCTAGTTGTGTCAGCTCCCTTTCTAACTCTGGCACTCTTTCAGGGTTAAGTAGCACTGATGTTAATGTGAGGTGACAGCAGTCAAAACCGGTGCCAAATTCAGGAACAGCCGGCTCCAGGGCAACCTGCATTCAGGAGGCTTCTCATTCTGACCTATAATTGCAGTCATTTTCCAAGGCTTCCTGCTTCCCGGCTGCCTTCTCCTTGTCCCCCTGTAACACAGGAGCAAGCTGCAGCTGTGCCGCAGCTCACGGACGTGAGACAAACGGCTGAGAAAATACGAGTCTTTTGTAAAACGAGGATCGTTTGCAAAATGGGAGAGGCGGTATTCCTTGGCGTTTTAGCAGGCATCGGCTTTCTGGCCCCTTCCCCTGCCCTGGGCTGCTTCAGCAGCTTCCTCAGCGCACGCAAACCTGTACCAAGCAGGGTACAGGTGCCGTCTACGATTAGTAACGACCCCAGCTCGTTTAGTCAAAAATGCAGTTGTCATCTCACTACAACTATTTTGCAGGGTTGTGGCGAGCGTGGTAGGTTTGAAAGAGGGGAGGAACGTTGATGAAGGCAACTATTAGGGTTTGCCATCTTAAAAGGAAATATTACCTGCTTTTCAAAAGCAGAAATAAGAAGGTGAGACAGGACATTAAAATGCGCAAAAACATGAGGACAAAGCAGTTGTTATTTGATTTGAATGATGTATTTTCTCCGCAAAGTAAAATTTGTCAAGGCTCCTAATTCAGAAAATGAAGCTAAAAATCAGCTTTTGATATTGCAATAATTGTAGGGACGGAAAGTTCAGTTTTAGGGAAGACCAGCGGGAGCGGACTGCAACTGTGGTATGGTGAAAAAAGACACGATAAACATTTTGGCATATGAAATCAGAAACAGGAAAAAACAAATGAGGAAACAAAGGAGGATAGCAAAGGAAGTCATTTCTCTTCACCGTAAGGGTTCAAACCAGAAGAATACATGCTCTAAGCATAAACATATGGTTAGATCTGCTGGTGGTCTTATTAACTGTGTAAAACTTAACATTTTACTTGAAGATTCAAAGCATTTCTGTGTTCCTGCAAACCTCACACTGCCAAACTTTTCACTATCCCTTTAATGACTCCTCGGTCACAAGCGTTGCTGCCGCTGTTGTTCTGTGAAACATTCCTTAAAAAAGATTTTAGTCCCCTCTTCCTAACTTTTTTTTTTTTTTATTACTTCCCTTACCAAAGTAGGAGCTGCCTTGAAGTTTTGTTGCTGCCCTTTTTGGATACATTTACAAAGCATTTTGTTTTCCTCTGAATGCTGTGAAGGGAATATTTTATATTACATGATGATGGATAGACCTCTTAATGTTTTAGCAGAAATTGCTCCAATAAACTAATTACTTTCCCTAATGCATGATACCTGAACCAAGATTGCTGGTACATTTCTTACAGGCAAAATAGCTGTCTGATGAAAATACCTGGTTTGACTTTTTCCTAATTTGCAACACAGCCCTCAGCTGTCACTGTGTCTTCTGCATCTTGCCTTAAGAAAGAGTCTTTATTTCATCATCTGCACTGTTTTGTCTTTAGAAAATAGAGCTTTGCCTATTTGTATTGAAGGGAGGACCTGGAGGACAAATGATTCTGCTTGATTTAATATACAGCAATCAATACCTCCGTGAATTACTAGCAGACTGACTTCATCCATGGAAAACTTGTTGAAGGTGAACGGGAAAGCAAACATCAACATGTGATTAAGTCCTCATTATTCTTGTATTATGTAGTAAGCAAGTATCTCATATTAATGAAGGTAAGTACATTTGTTCCTTATATTTTATAATTAATATTGGGCCATCTGCCAGACACAGCCTGAGTGCAGAGGGCTGCAGCTGGAGCCATGCAGCTCTTTTCCAGACCTCAGCTGGGAAGATCCTGTCCAAGGTCTTTCTCCCAGTGCAGAAATCACTGAAGATTGTGGACTTGTATGGTGAAGAGGGAGAGAGGAGAAGGAGGCCCGAGGGATTGTCCTGGGTGCTGACAGCACCCAGCTGTGGGGCAGAGTGGGGTGCTGACAGCACCCAGCTGTGCTGGGGCAGGGAAGGGGAGCCTGGGCTGGCCTGTGTGGAGCCTGGCTTGGGCTTCCCAGCAGCACAGGCAGGTCTGGAACAAGGCTGTAACGTGCTTTTCTTTACGTAGCTTGGTTCCTTTTCTTCTCTGGTTGAAGGTTTGGGGCTTAGAAGGAGGAAAAGAGATCACAGACATGAAAGTGAGCTCTAGTGAGGGAGGAAGCGATAACACTCAGGACCCTGCTGGATTGCTGTCTGTAATACAGCTGGGTTTTCAGTTTTATAGCTCTTCTTTGGATTAAGCAGCTCTGAGGCACAAGAAGAGCTGAAGTATTTGCTGCTGTATAAAGGTAGTGATGTGTTTGCGCTGTGTTGAGTAAAGGAGCAATTGAAGGGTGAGTGGACACACCTGAACTAGCCCTCCTTTAGGTGATTTAGGTTAAAAAGCAGGGAAAACACAATATAGACTCATCAGCTGCCTAAATACTTACAGCTTGCAGTCAGCTTGGGTAATCTGGTAAAGCCTTTGCTCCACCAGTTAAAGCTTGCTCTGTATGTAGTAAGTTTGTTGTTGCATTCCTAAAACGCTGCCTGGATGGATCCATAGGCAAGAGACAGTGGGCACAGCTTGTGAGTGCGAAGAGAGCCAGGGAACAGTGGTGACCTCCTAGACCAGATCCTGTAAGTAGACATGTGCCATCCCTTTGAGAAGGTGTCTTAGCAGTTTGTTCTTTTGAAATCAAAACAAGAAAACAGAGCTGACTTTTGAAGGAAGATTCATTTGGTTTCATGTATACTGGGGACTGTAACTGCTGCCGTCAATTCAGAGCATTGAAAAAAAAAGTATTAAAAGGTGTGCGTGGGCATGTTTGCAACTGGTGCGATGGGAGAGCGGTGCTGGCTAACAAGTTGCCTTGTCTCTGTCGCCTTTTCCTGCAGAGTGCAGCCAGAGCAAAGGTGCAGCTCTCGCGTGTCTCCAGAAGGCGCGTGGGTTTCTCTTGGGCAGGATAATGCAGTTGCTCTGTCCGTGTCTCCTGCCCAAAGTTCTTAGAAGTTGCTCTGTTATTAGACTTTACAGAAACTTCCGGGGTATGGTTTTGCTGGTGAATTTAGGAAATGCAATTTTTACTAGTTTGCTACTGAAAACTAAAACAAAGTAGAGATGGACCAAAATATGAGCTGCAGATAAAAGTTCTAGGTGAATTTCTGAAGGTGGCATCAGTGACTGCTCCTTTTACGCGTGCTCAGTTTGCCAACAGTGCTGACTTTAACTGTTTATTGCAGGGGAGGGTTTCAGTGGCTTGATTGTCTCATTCATCCATGGTAGGGGTACTTGAACTGTCCACCTGCTGTACACACAGGAGAAAATGAGGCCTGTTTCACTTGCAGATCATAGTTGAATATTGAGCACTCTGACAGTTTCTGATGCCTTTTAGTCATTTTTAATGTAGCTGGGAGCAAGTTCCGTATGTCTTCAAAGATGCTACATTTTCTGATTCATTGTACAGGAAATTACTGCAAACCAGTTTGTCAGTTTTCTTTCTAATGCTTGTACAGAACTCAATTAAAACTAATACCAATCAGCTCTAAGTGACTTTTGAGAAGCATATTAAACAAAAAATATGAGTAGACTCAACTATTCAAAATACGGGACTGTGTCAGTTTCAGTATCTATTACATTGCTGTCTTTCTGAGCACATGCCATTCTTGTCGCTTTTATGGCTATGTGAAAGAAATTTGTTATGGTCGCTTAAAAACTTGTTTTTCATTATTATTAACTACTGGGAAATCAGATAAGAAGAGCAAATATTCTCAGATATGTTGTGGATTTTCATGAAATGACACTTCCTACCTCAGATTTTTAAATGTTTGTTCCTGTTCGTGAGTGTCGTGCTGCTGCTTACGAAGTGCCTGAAGCATCTTTAATAGCTGTGTGGGTCGGTGAGACGCGTGTGGCTGTAGCTACGTTGCGCTTCGTCTGTGGCACGGTACCAGCTGTGCAAAGGGTTCTCGGTGCCGTGTTCAGAGCACTTACTGCACGGGTCAGGCGCGGGGTTGTCTGAGTGACAAAACCGAGTCAGGCCAAGGGTTCCTCCACCCAGCGCTGCTCAATGGCAGGCGTCGGGGAAGTACAAGAAAGCGGTGCACCTGGAGAAAGACCTTCCAGGCTACTGCCCCTGACATCTGTGACTTATCAGCTTTTAGATGCTTGTGCCTCTTAAACCTGAGTGGGATTTTTTTTCCTTCTGAATATAGGAATACAGTTGCTTTGTGAGTCCATGTAAAATGTCAGCGCCAATGGAATCCCATGGGAATACATTTAAATACCTCTTTACAATGAAGTACGTCTTTGGGATGGCCTGATCCTGCAATAAGTAGCCTTGTTCTTCTGCATTTCAAATTTGCATCAGACTATGGTTTTCTATCAACCAAATCCAGTTGCTTAGGCCTTATTACAGAAAAGATCTTTAACCATGGGCTTGATTTTTAAAGATAAGCTTTTATTTTCATCCATATTCAGGGAAAAAATTTTTTTTTCCATTTTGTTAACCAGTGCTGAGCTTAAAATTGAGCAAACCTTTTAAAAAAAAAAAAAACAAAAACAAAAACAAAAAAACCCACAAATATATAGTTCCTGGACTTGCTTAGTGGGAACTGCAAGGATTGAAAAGCACCTTTAGAGCAGATTGTGCACTGCAACAGCCAGTACAGTAACACATAAAAAAGACATAATAGATGAACTGCAGAGCAAACTGAATTAGATACAGTTACAGCGGTGTAATGAACTGGTGCCTTTAGTAATTAGCCAGGGCTGAAGTGATCTACTGTGGATTATATTCTTTGACTCTCTCTAATAATCTAAGTCCCATTTTCCCCTGGTTGACATTTGCTAAAGGCCTCAAGTTAAATGTATTTTTCTGGTGTTTCATAGCTCACTTCTGAATGCTCAAAACCTGGATGTTAATGTTGAGAGCTTCAGTTTAAATTGTCCGTTCTGCAATTCTGTATGCTTCTAACTTTATTACAATTCTGTCCTCTAAGTCAGACATATCCGATGTTACAGCTGTTCAAATACAAAACTCGTCTGGGTTCGGAAAGGGTGGTAAAATATAGGTCCCTTTCCCTGGAACAGCTCTGTATAGAGCTGGACTTCCCCTTGGGCAGGCACCAACTTCTTCAGGGCTTGGCTGTGCCCAGGCCCCATCGGCCAGGTGCGGTCGAGACGCGCCGGTGCTGCTCCTGGCCCGGGCCGCGGAGGTCTGCGTGCCGAGGCATTGCTGTAGCATCTCACTTGGTGTTCCCAAAATCACTGCTTTTCCTGTGCCTGGTTCCTTTCTGTTTCCACTGGCCCCTCGTTAATTTAGATCTTACATTTTTTTCAAATTGGCAATTATTTCTTTCTCTCTGCATGTTTATGATGTTACTACAAACTTCACAGGTTCAAAATAGTGACGTTTAAAGTCATAATATAAAAATGGCATAAATGTATCAAGGCTAAAAAATAAACATCTATGTTTTGAGTATTTGATGCTTCTGTGTGAAGATTTGATGATCTTTAAGCTTTTGAGAATTTTTTCAATTTTTATTTCATACCTTTGAGGCCTGTAGTCTGATCTTAACAAAGAGAACTGATATTTTCATTAATCTGTTGTTTTTGAGAATGGGAGCTCCAGTTAACCAAGTATCTAGTACCGTAACACTCGTGTCAGCCTCTTCATGTTTCCTGTTACGGCATCCTGACAGTGTTGAAAAAGTTAAATGCTACTCTAGTACGAGTAATAATGGGAATTATAAATGCCTAGTTATATATATTTACTGTTTTCTTTTTCTCTCTTTTAAGAAAACTTTGGAATTGTCATTTTCTATGTAAACCTCAGGCTGATATATGTCAGGTGTTGGCATCAGAATTGTGAAGCTGAAAAACAGACATGAGCAGTCAACAAAATTTGTATTTTTGTTTTGCTCAAAATATGTGTATGTTGATAATATTTGCTAGCATTTATTTGCATAGTGGAAAAGCCTTTAAATACTGCTGCTTATCTGGTCTTTAGCCCTGTAGCATTTATAGCAAAGATGCTGTTAGCTGAGTTGTGTTATTTAATCTGGTGTTCAAAAGAAAATGTCAGGCAGACCAGCTCTGAAAATTAAACTATTCCAACGCCTTTAGGACTTTTTTCTTCCATTAGCTTCAAACTAAAATAAATATAGAGATTTCTCTATTCTTTTCTGAAATCCTTTTTCTGTCCCTATTTCTTTTTTTGTGTGATTGTGAACTCCTATACCTACTTTTCCTTGCTTCTTTCAGTGCTCTGGCTCTCTGTTGCATTTCATTTCTTCCTTTTTTTTATATATATTTAAATCCTTCTAACCACCTGCATTTTTAATGACCTCGCTCTCAAAAGCAACCAAATACATAATGCCATTGCGATTTCCTATTGCTCTGCTAGCAAGCCTCTCTCCCTGGCTCCCGCTAGGTGATTTGCACGGTACCCACAGTCCCATTCTCCTGAAACAGAGGTTGTGTCACCTTGCTGTAGTCTCTGTGGTTGCTCTTTGGCAATTTGGAAAGGTTCCTGATTGGTAAAGTTAAGAAATGTCTCCTTCAGAATACATATTCTCTTAAAATTTAGCTTCTCTAATGCTAACCAGAGGATTGTGTTATCTTTGAAACTGCCAACTCTTAGGAATGCAGAAAATGTTAGATGGGTATATGGTGGGGGGTTGTTTTCCCCTCTGTTTGCACAGTTGATGACTGGTCCATACAAAGTTCTCTTACAGACCAAGCTGAGACAATTCTTGATTATCTATTTGAGCTGAAGGCACGGAGAGCTCTGTATAAAGCAACCAGCACTGCTGGTCCAAACCATATGTGAGCTGGTGCGAAAGAGCACGCTGTGAGAGCGTGACCGAGCAGGGAATGGCAGAAGGCGCCAGGACCCCTGAGCGAGCTGCGACTGCGAAATGCCCACCTTGAAGTGCGGCACAGGGAGCTTGCACTGCTTGCTGGGCTCAAGCTGGTTGCTGGCATCTTTGTACCTCCTACAGAGTTAGCTAAGCCCGGACACACCACCTGAGGATACTTGAGTTACAACAGCTTGTTTTTGCCTGCGAAGGCAAATGCAGCATTGCAATCTGTTGCCTGATGCCTCCAGCCCCCCTGGGGAAGCTGCCTCTGCCTAGCCATCGCTGAAGGAAAGGAGGGGGATGGAGAGTATATGATGCCTTATAACAGGAAGATGACAGTATGGTCTTGTGGGCCTTTCTCCAGTGTCAGTTGTTACAACAGCGAGCCGGTGCCCTTTGCTGCCAGCAAGAAAAGGGCCAGGTGGCTCAGCTGGCTCCCAGCCCGCTGCCCTGCGCTCCTGCTGGCCAAAATGAGTGAGCTAACACATAAGTGGGCTGGACTGTCACAAGCCAGTGCTCAACCACATCCCCCGGCCCTGTTTTATTTCATGATATAAACATAACCCAAGGCAGTGTAAGCAAACTGCCTCAGCATCATCAAATGGGATTCGGTGTGTAGCGGTCGCACACAACGCAGCTGCACTTGTTTGGCGGTGTCTCGCCAGAGCGTTCCAGTTCTTGACTCCCTCTTGTGCTTTTTAGGCACTGCATGAAGCACATAACATGAATTACTGCACTTGCTGGTCTGTAGTGTCATAAAGGACCACTCAAATTTTGCATGAGTTGCTACTTCTTGAAAAAGATGCAGTGGAACCAATCCTTAGCTCACTTTAATTGCTTGAAGAGGAAGAGGTTATTAAAAGAGACTTTTTTTTAATCCCAACCTGTGCTATAGCAGAGAGCATTTTATTCCATTCCCATCACAAGTGCTTGAACAGGTATCCTGGGGAGACAGGCCTCTCCTCCGCTTGAGCGCTATTGTAGAGGTATGTAAATGATCAGCAGGGATTTTATTAGCCTTTTGCATAGGAGTAGATAATTTAAAAAGGGAAACATGACCATTGTAATATTTTCTTTAAAAAGAGAACCTGAAAGATGTACGAGAATGAACTGAACTTGTATTAAGTATGAACGAACGTTAACAATGAGAGAATGTTCCTGGAAGCCTGCTCTCTTTTGCTGTTCAACCAGCTTTAAATGTAAGTAATCACAGTGCAAAGGCTTCTCTGTTTTGCAAAATGGGATATGCCTACTAACCTAAACAGCAATCCAGTTCTCCTATGAAACCATTTTAAAGCACGGAGGGGGGATTTCATCTGAAAACAAGCTCATGTTTTTTAATGAGAACAAGGTTTTTTTTTTTTCTTCCACATGTGAAGCATGATTGATATTGGAGTGATCACTTGTGATCGTGATATACTACTATACTTACTAGCATGCTGCTGACTCACGTGACTTTAGCATTGCATTCCCATACAGGTTAGCAATGGGGTTAGCCAGATTCTCTACTGAGCAGCTTTAATGAGTTATCCTTCTCTGAGAAGGAAAAATAGTAATAAAAAAACTTATTAGTGTTTTCAGAACACCAGCCATTATGATACTATATTTCTTATGAAAACATCTTTGAATTATGTTTTTATTGCTTAAATTTTATGGTATCCAAAGCAAAACTTGAGGTGGAAAGCCTTCTTCTGATGTGTGACCACTTCCACTGTCATCTTTTAGGTAGCTAATACTTAAAATATTTTAAGTAAGATCTAAAATGAGCCAGAAGCCACAAAATCAAGCCATTCATTAATGAAGATTTTGCAAAGAAGTAAGTAAATAAATGTCATATTTTAAAAGGCAAGTTGACTGTGCTGGTACTTCAAATAGATCTATGTTGCCTTTGTCTTTCAATGCAAAAATTACAGTATTTTACGTACACCTCTGCTTCATTTAAACATATGTAGTTTCTGCATGTCATCATAATGCCCTTCAACTTGGTAAAAATAAGAACTTTGGTTACCCGTAGTTGCCAATATCTTGGGAAGAGCTGTAGGAATAAGGCAAAAGTTAATGGGGTCATTCATCCGGAACTCCAGCCAAGCTCTAAATGAGCTGTTTGTTATCTCTGTGGAAGTTCAGATCACTTTCCTACCTCTTTCTCCTTGTTTAGCTTTGTGTGCTTTCATCTGAGACTGAAATAAAAGGACCTAAATTCTAAAAAAAATACACGTAGCTCCTTTTCAGAGGGTCGGTAGATCTCTGGAATAGTTGGAGTATGTTTTGGGCATTTTTCCAAGCCTAAGCAAATCTCTGCATAGTTTGAGGAACAGGCACTGAATTGCTATTACACAAACTGCTTTCAGAGCTGAAAAGGAAAAACATCCAGCAAGTGTGATAGGCAGAGTAAAACAACTCTGCCTTTCCCAGCTGAATAAGAAATGAGCAGATTCAGCCTCTAGTCTTATTCCTTTCCACTTCCCCTGTAAAAGCAGTATTTTCAGGGCAGTATATTTTAACTCAACTTAGAAAGTAATACTTAAAAACACCTGGATCACCCCAGACAATCCCTGCAACAGTGGGGCAGAGAGTAGAGCTTAATTTGTTGTTCAAAGCAATTCACAAGGTGATTTCTACAAATCAGTTCATGGTCTGTAAACTTGGTTCATTTTGTTGTATCCATAAGCAACCCGATATGTTGCTTTTTCCCTGACTGAGTCAGTATATGCCATGCAATCAGGTATTCCTGGAGTGAAGTAATGACTTTGTGCGCACACATGTTCCATTATTCATTTAAAATCCTCTGTTCTCATTAATATTCCAGCTTTTAAATGCATTGGTATGAACACAGTCAAACAAAGTTGCTCCAAATATTCAAATACAAGTTTATAGAAAATACTTGGCATTTTCTCCCACCCTTCCCTTCATGTAATTGATGGATGTCTTAAACTCACCTACTCTATTCAAGGAGCATTTCTTCACCCTGATAGAAAGATCCTGGCTTCTGTTTCACTTGAGGAGATGATTTTGAAATGTGTGTCAGTCCAGTGAATCGTATGCTCGATGTATATGTGTGAGAGTTGCAAACCCACATATACAAAACATCTAGGAGAAAGGTTTTTGTTCAATTAAAAAGTGTTTGCTGGCATTATCAATTGCCCTTGTGCGAATACATGTCTCAACGTGTGTGCTTCTTGCTAGTCTGGTAGTCATTGCTTTGAACTCAACTCCTCCCTGTTTTAAGAGAGGCTGTTTGTTACCAAGGGTTAGTACTTGAGCAAAGTGGGGAGATGGACCCCTTCCTCCTCTGTTTTGCATGCTTTCGCCTGAGCAAAACGTACTGCGCCTCTAGCTTGTAGCTTGAAATGTGCACTGTTAATTCTGAAGGCATAATCATGATGTTTTCACTTTATAAGAGCGGAGAACTTGTTTCAGACTTATCACTCCCCTTGAAGCAGCTGTTGTATCTAGACACTCGGCATATACAGGGTGAAAATCACGCTAGTCTGCTGATGATTGTTGAGAGAGCCTTAGAAACAGCATAAAGGTCAAATAAATTGTAGCTGTAAATGGAGGTGTTTAAAGTTGGAGAGAGATTTATGGAAGAGGACAGCATGAACTGGCGCTGGAACCATTCTTTCCTCTTATTTCTCTAAATGACTTTTAGCAGTGTTGAAATCAAGATACTCAAGTTTCAAAATTAATGGAAGGAACAGCAAATAATTAGGAGTAATGTCATCAACTAGGTAGGTACTCTACTTTGACTACTGGTGTACTTGATCCTATAATAGTGATGAATATGAATATAGGATGAAATTAGTAGTAGATTCTCTCTTCCATGTCCTGCCCTCCCCCCGCCCCAAATCTGAAGCATAGGTCAGGTATGCTGTAGGTCTGTCTCCCACAAAACTTTTAGAGCGGCATGGTGACATTTTCTAGGGAGTGGTATAGACGCTATTTTATTGCAATTGAGAAATAAAAGGTGTGTGTTTATTGTGGCTAAAAGTGACGCTCCACTTATGAATTGTCTGTGCAAAGAAGCTGTACGGCTGAGCAGTTCTGTATTGAACTGGAAGATGCCAGCATATATCATTAGCTGCCCTTCTCCACTATGCGGAGCCTCAGAGCACCGGATGCTGTGCATATGTTATTTAAGTCTCCATACATTGAGTTATAGAATGTGGCTATGCAGCCATATCTTGCGAAGCATAAACCAGCTAAGGGTCTGGTCCGTATGCTGCTACGGTTCCAGCGATTCCTGTGCAGCGCCACTAACAGCGAGTTACAGCAGCTGAAAATCTGCTCAGTTAGCTCTGTGCCTCTGGGTTCAAGCCTCCTCCTGAATTTCCTCCTCTCCGATAAAACTGATGGAAAAGGTGGCAAGCTCTTTGTGTAATGTAAGCATTATTACAGTTCTGCAACAGGAATATCTGGAGTAGGCCATGGTAACAGAGGCAGGAGTGTGCTCTGAACGTAACTGGCTCTGGCATGGGTTGTTTAGAAGGGGCCAAGACTGAAGCAGGAGTTGCTCTCCTGCTTCCTGCATTGGGAGCAGGTCCAAGACAGCACGTGTCAGAAAGAGCCCGCTTCTGCTCCGTGAATGAAAGCGGAAGGGAATTGTCCTCAGTTCCTCCCCCACCAAACGGGATTAAGCATTCTGGTTGGGGGACTCATATCTGAATAGATTCAGGGGATGGAGGCGGGAAAGTTACTTTCTGAAAAACAGAAATCCAGGGACATGGACAACGTCATAGGTGAACAGGGTGAGCTCAAGGAAGTTTCAAATGAGGCTGTTAAAGTCTAGCAGTGATTTGAATTTTCATGTCTGGGCTGAACCTGACCTTCCTGAGCAGAGGGTCTGCAAGTCCTGAACCTTGACTGGTGATGCTTAGCAAATATTTTGGATTTTATGTTACACAGTGGTCAGAAATGAAATGTTTCATTTTGCTATTAAGCAAACTACAAAACTGCTAGAGGATTTGAAATAACCTTGAATGCCCTGGGCTGCCATTGTGCATGTCGAAGGACAACAATTCTCCCAACACATTGCTTTCTGGAAAAGGGCATTCCTCAGTCACTGAACTGACAGACTTTCAGATGCTAATGCTGAAGATTTCAAGATAACATTTGTTGCCCAGCTATTGCCATCCTCACTTCATGAGGAACACAAGACGTTACATTAGAATAGTTTTTATCCGTTATTTAGATAGTCTTCACGCAATAGCCCACTTTAAAACAATCTGAATCTGCCAGAAATTCTTCTGCTGCGAACTTGGAAGAATGTTTTGAATGGCTGAAATCTTTTGTAAATTTAATCTTCATATCTCTCTACTAGGAGAGAAGAAGGGGCCTTCATACTGAGATCTAGCTCTAAATGATGAGTATTCACGAGGTCTTTTTTTATTATGAAGGAATGACTTGTGCTTAAAGAAGAGTATAAAGATTTATGGAGATTTTTCTATGAAACTGGTGTTGTCTAAAGGGTGTGTGAGCATTTAGTTTTCTTATGTGGCCTAGAGTTAACGTAGTTGTGCTTTGTAGCCCATCACTGTCTCAGGGAATCATAAGACAGTCTGCTGCCCATTCTTTTAATGATTAGCAAATTAATAAGGGTTTTTATTTTTTTGGCTTTATTTTTTAGTCCTCCCACCACCCCTTTGGAAAAACTCTCCAGTGATCTGAGAAGCTATAGGAGGTTGCATAGATCTCAGGCTTTGTAGTCTTGAGAGCATGTTTCACACCGCACTGAGCGTTCTATGACAGCGAGCAACGACGCAAAACTTTTTCACAGATTTCTACTTTTTTTTTTTGAATGTTGAGTTGCTGTCTCAAGAAATTGTCTAAAATTGTGTTGCTGTTTTTTAACTTAGAAACATTCTTACTCCAATTGGATTAGTAGTGTAAATGGCAACCAGCTGAGAAATCGTTTTCAGCCTTTTGAGTGCTTTGAAAGGAAATCTTTCATGGCTCTTTGTATCCCACATGGCACATAAATTGTAGCAAAGTTTGCTGTGAGTTGTATGTAGGAATGGTCTCTGATCTAAACTGGCTGCGCAATATACTTAGGATTCATTAATAGTATAAAGGAGTTCAACAGAAAACCATCTTCACTGTGTTTTTTGTAATGCTGTTGTCGCAGTGCAGTGTCTCAGACAGGTTTTATCATACCCGTCAGGGACGCAACCATTTAAGTCCCAATCATCCTGTTATTTCAGCAGGGTAAAGGAGACACATACATGAATGCAATAGAGGAAAGCCGAACTCATAGCAAATTCTGGATCTGCTCATGTTAACGTTAGTTCTTCAAATAACTTTATATTTTTGTGCTGATGACACTGTTTTCTCTATCACCATAAATCACTGTTTTATGCTGATGACACTGTATTTCTCTATCACCATTAATCATCTATAATGCATGAGAAGGAAATGTTAATGAAGGATACAATATATTAAACATCACTCAGTGGGTGGCCTAAAAAGGTAGAGTAACTGCAAACTTTGTAATAAGCAGGGCAAAATTAAGTAATGACCCAAAGGGTGTCAGACTGATGGTCTAGTGTGATAACTATGGGAAGAGGCAAGCAGAACGTGAAAGCAGCTGGAAGGAGCAACGAAGGGTGTTGAGGAGCAGGACAGGGTCCGGGGAAAACCGGAGCCGCCTGGCCACGGTCAGCAAGGAGGGTTTTCCTCATGGAGCACGGGCAGGTGGCAGGGGGATGAGCTGCTCACTGAAAAGCAAAGGCAAATCTTTATTCTTATGTCACGGTGTGCTTTAGAAAGACATGGTTTCCTATTTGGCATTGCTCTATTACGTTTTCTGAGGCAGTGGTAGAAATAGATGGTAATTGAAATTTAACTTTTTCCCCCCGAGGTCCCCGTGCTCTTTGGAAGTACAGAATACCCTGTGATATTTCCCTTGTCTGATCAGAGAATAATCAACTCCCTTGCAAATCAAGGAAAGGGACTGGAGCTGAATGACAGCAAAGGCTGACAAAACAAATGCCTCAAGCCATAGCTATTGCTGAGAGAATATTTCAAACCTTAATTCAGATAAATCTTTGATTGGATAGTTTGTCTGTATTATAAACTTTAAAAACCATGTTACGTACCTGACATCTTCAGAAATTGTTTCTGTACCCTGTCCACTTGAAGTCTGTGCGTTTCCCAGAAGGCACAGATTTCTTTTTAGTTTCTAAATTTTAATTTTTCCCACACTTTGATTATGATGATATTATATGGGGTCAGTGCTCAGTCAACTGTTAAATAAATTGCAGATTCTACAAAACACAGCCAGCAGAGTCGTTACTAACTGTAATGCTGAAACTTCAAGCAAAATTACATCTGGCTACAGTGCTATTCAGATGCATAAATTATACAGCCTCTGATTATCTCGAAGAAAATTCACCCATTAAACTTACTTTATAGGCACAAAACAAGGGGAACTGCCAAAAGGAATCTGTGTATCCTAAAAGTCACAAGAAGAAAAATAATTGGCAACCCTTTTCTGCCTGCGGTTTTATAGAATGCTCTCGCTCCCTCCTGATGTTCAATCAGCCTCCACTGCGGGCAGAGATAAAACCAGACAACGGCAGAGCTGGTGGGGGGGAACGGAGCCTGCCTAGCTTCTGAACAGCAGGTGGGTCAAACGTTTCAAATCTGACCCCAAACAGCCCATAGCTTTACATGGGGATCTAGAAGGGAGAATCCCCAGTGACAAAAATTGTAATTCAGCACAGAACAAAATAAGGATGCTTGATGGCACTCCGTTCAGCGTAATACAGAATTCCTTGTGAAAGCTCGCCAGCCGCCGAGGTGCGGGCAACGAATTGGTCCTTTTCACGTACAGATAGGTTGTGGATGCGCCTGTCACAGCTGCATTAGGGCTAGAGAAGAATGAAGAGTGGAGTTTGGGGTGACGGCAGAACAGCCAGAATGACATACAGATCATGTCTGTGTCACTGCCCCTTCAACTCAAGGTGGAGGGCATATTGCTCCCCCCCCAGTTTCATATCAGTACTACCACTGTTAAATTCAGAGCTATCCTGGAAGGATAAGTGAGCTGGTTGCTTAAAACAGTCTCGTCATCACATCTGTTGAGTTGCTTAAATGTATTTTAAACCATTCGTATATTTGACAAGTAATTGGCAAAGTAGGTTATATGTCACTGACCTTTATCAAAGTCTGATTTCTCTAAGTCTTGTCTCACAGCTGCCTCCTGCAAAGACATTCAGGGAAGATAATTGCTCCCTAAACTAATTGCCTTTTCTAGGCTTCTCTTCTAGACTTCTGCAAGAAGGAGGGAAACTTGCAGAGAGTGAAGCTGAGCTCCCCAGGCTTGGAATGAGGCGAGCCAGCTTTTCTGTCTTCCTCTCCTTGTTTAGCTCAAAGTGATAAGAATGATGATGCAAATGCATTGTTTCTTTCATTCTATGGTATACTTATGCAAGTCTTACACAGGAAATCATCATCTTCGAATCCAATACGTTATATTGTCTTAACTATCAGTAGCAAGAGTCATGGGTAGTGTCCATCAGAGTCCAGCTGGAAATAGTGCAGGACTATCACTAATGTTATCAAACCTAAATCTGTATTTTCTTTGCTGCTTAATCACAGGTATTGAGTATTGCAGTCTAAACTAATCTTTGAATCATACAGAAGCAAGGATTAATGCTGTTTTAATGAAGCTCTTCTTTTTGATACAATTGCATGATCGATTTGGACTGATCTAGTCAGTGGCTAGCAAATTTTTATCCAAGCAACTCTTTTGTTGATCCATACTAATGGCTATTAAATGTGAATAAAACTATTAACAATACTTGATCATACTGGGCTCTTCATGAAAATGTTTGCTGCCAGATAATACAGCATTGCCATGCTCTTACACAAAGAATTGCTTCAGCTAGTCTAATTTTGCTTTGGGACACAATGACTCTTTCCCTGATGTGTGATTATAAGCATGCAATGAGATGCCTCCCTGCTTAATGTTTGTGAGCTGGGTTGAAAATATAGCACTTCATGAGGACTAAATGTTTCTGTTTACCCTTATTTATAGGTAGATGTAACCAGTTTGCTTGCACTGATGTTTGGTTGTCTGTTATGCTTGCAAGGGTTAACTTTAAGCTCTTGTGGACTCGTGGAGCAAGAAGGTTTGTGCAACATTCACCAGCAAGGTGTCCTACAGGATGTGCTTTTACAGCAGGAGAGCTATCAGCAGTCTTACTTATGTCATTGATGGAAATATAATAGTGTTGCCATGTGAAAGCATGATGCAGATCTGTCTTCCAAGATTATTTTGCTTAAATATAATCACTTGCTTTTGGAAGGTAAAGCCCAAACTGCAATTTATTATATATGCAAAGATGCAAAATAAATTGGTATTTTTCCACAGGACAAATATAACGCCAAAAATTTTTTGATCAGATTTATTCCTTAGGAAAAATCTGCAAATTCTAACGTTGACTCTACTTGCTAGCAGATGTAAACATTTATGGTGAATTCCATTGGCAGTGGTGAATGACTTAATTAATGATGTTAATTTATCACCCTAATTTACCATAAATATTTAAATGCCTTTTCATTTTCAGCTGCAAGGAAGACAAAAACATATCTTCCTAAGAATCTGCTGCATTTAGCTTAAGACAATTTCTGTGTCTCATTTTAGTTGTACTCTATTAATTTTATAGTACTTAATGAAGTATAAATTGTCATTCCTTGTTGATTGTGAGAGGGTCTGATTCCCCTGCTTTGTCTGAGTCCATTTCTTGCAAGTTAAAATATGGAAGAAGGAGAAAGCCCAGACTGAGGGAAAGAGAATAATTAGCCTTTTCTTAAATGACAGTAGCATGAGATTCAGAGGAGCTGGTTTTGCACATTATGTACAAAGTGTTTGTAGCTCTAATTTGCTAAAATGGCTCACTTTGACTCTTTAAGAACAAGTAATATTCAAAATGAGAATATATTTAAAATGAAAATAACACCTTTTAGGTTACCATTACAAAACATCTTAAATTTTAAATTACATCAATAACTGCTAGTAAAAGTTAAGACTACAACAAAAGGGGCTATTTTTATGCAACTGCAAAGCAAGACAGTAATAGAGGAGCATTGCGGGATAAGGACTGGTGACCTCTGTACTTGACTTTTGTCTCTGCTGCAGGTTTCCTGTGTTGTCCTGGGTGAAACTTTTTTTTCTCCTTATGTTGCTTGGTTTTTTTCACATTCAAAACTGAGATTATAAAATCTCTTGACTCCCATTTGCAGCTCTTTTGATGAAAGGAACATCTCTTTTGTGTTCAGTCCACACAAGAACCTAATTTGATATGCGTGTTGGCCCTAGCACGTGGTCCCTACTCTCATGTGCCCCTGAGAGATGATTCCCATCAGTGCTGATTGCCTGTAAGATGCTGCAGGAGACATGTTGTCTGTAGTAGCATTGGCTGAAATGCTGTCCCCTTCTGGAAATCTTTAATCTGAACTGCCAGCCGATTAAGAATGCCTCATTTCCAAATGCATTTCATAGAACTGCATTTTTTAGCATAATGTCAAAAAGCATTCTGTGTGCTGGTTCTACTTCCCTCATGCTGATGCCCTGCTGTAAGGGACAGGCTCCCTGGTCAGGTGATAAGTCTCATGATGCCCCAAAATATTTGGGGGAGAGATGCTTCTGTGTCATGGGAGAGTTTCATTGCAGTGAGTGATTCTCCATTTTGTGAGTTAAATTCATAGAAGAAAATGTTTAGCTAGAATTGACACGAAATATGAAATGGTTATAATTCCTAAGAGACACCACTGCTCTTTTTCTGTAGCTAAATATTTGAAATTTATTTCTGACAGTTCTTTCTGAATTCAAGCAAAGTGCACAGTTTCTATTTAAAAGCAAAAACCAAAAAAAACTATTGTATTGTTGAAAACCCTGCTGTCAAGTAGACAAAAGAGCAAACAGCCCTGGATTTTTAGCCGTATCCCCTGTGTTTCTTGTTTTATCTTTAAATACTAATTTTCTGAAAAGAGGATCTTTCAGTTTCATCACCATCCTTGGGAAGTTGCAAAGAGTGTGCTTTCAAGGTTTATGGAAAAAAATTTTCCTTTTACGTAGAAAAAGGAGGGCGCTGGGGAGTTAATAACAAAACAGTAAAGAATAAATGTGCAAGAAAACTCTCCCTTCCTGCCAGAGGGAGAAGAATGTCCCATTGCTGCATGGATCCCAAAATACTGCATGCCCACTTAGTGGAGGAGTTGCAGCTTGGCCACGCTACTGTTGTTAGCTTCCAAGACTGGGAATTTCAATTCTAAGATGCGTCCAGCTGAGGTTGCAGTTAAGTACTGAGATGGCTGTCGTAACATTGGGTTTCTTCTTCCCGCAGTGGCCTTCCAGTAGCGTTTTGAGCTGCTAAACTGCAATAGCTAAGAAGTTCTGCAATTGCAAGGATCTACAGCTGCTTGACGTCACTGTTCAAGGGACATGTTCAATTCCCTTTGAAACCTCTCCAGGATCCTACATTAATTATAAAATTTATTGAGCCTTATTCCAATATTCTTCAGCTGCAATGATTCCAGAGTGATAACTGCTGCTTTGGTGTTTTATATTAGAGTATCTGACAGTCTTTCTACTTTGGAGATTTTAAAGTTAGCAAACTTATACTGCAGGCATGCAGTGTTTGGTGTGTGAGAGTAGATTGTAAATTACGTTTCTTTCTTCTAAACGATTGCAAAGTGGAAAGATATTTAGAAGCACAAATGTGTGGGTTTTTAAATGCAGTTAAACGTATAAACGTCTTCTGTGCACTTACTGTAGCTTCTAATTTTCACCTTTGTGACCTCTAGCTGCAATTTAACAGGAAATTGCGGAGGGAACCCTCTCTCTCCACTGAGTGATTTTGAAAAAATATATTGCAAATTCTGTAAGCAATGGATTATAGTAAATCAAATTTTGTAGTCTCCTTTCTTGTGTTTTTAAGGAGTGTGTGTGTGTGTGTATGGAGGGCAGGAGTAAGATTGGCAATTTGTTAGTTGCAAACAGTTTTAAAATCTATTTCTAACTGTGAAATGTGTCAGCTATGGAGCATATAATTTCTTCTGTTAAGATGCTGTGTGTATATAATTTAAAATAACAATGCAAGCAGATATGCCAGTGTTGTGGTGGTTTCCATTTCAACCTGCTTAAAAAGGGAACAGTTTCTGTTTGCCTGGGATTGCTATCTGATAGTCCTTCCTGCGCTGAGTGATACTTTACTACTTAAATGCTCCTACTCGGTTCAATAATCTTACTGAAGTCAGAAAGTAAGTGTCACATGAGTGAAGTCACAAGGCTGTTACGCTAACAGGTACCGAACGCTTGTTAGCAATGTAAGGTTACTAAGCAGTGCAAACAGAAATGTATTTAATATAAAATGCTGCTTCTATAAGAAATGTGTAAAATGCTACTAGCATAGCACAAGATGCAATATGCCATCCTAATAGTATAAAATAATATAAAATATTATAAAGTATGTATAGTAAAGTATAGAATAAAATATATAAAGTAACTCTAAAATAACTTTTTTGATAAATCAGTGTAAACCAAATTAAATTTTCCATCTGTATATCCAGACGTGCTTGGAAACAAATGGTGGATTTCAGTGCAAATTCTTGGTGCTCCATGGGTTTTTTGGCCTGCAGACTTGCACGTCAAGGCTGTACGTACCCATTTGCTTAAGAACCGCTTTGCTAGTGCGAGTTTTGGCAGAAGCGCACCCGTCCCGCAGGTGCAGCAGTGATTTTGTTATAGCTGTGCCAGCTGTGGATCAGGCCCACTGCAGCCTCATTTGCTTGAGACTGACGTTATTAAAAGTGTGCTATTTAATTCATTTGGGAAGCTGCCTTCAGTTGAAAAGTGCTCACACTGCTTGGTATTTTATGCGTTCCGAGAGCCCAATAAACACCATCTCCTTCAGTTAGGCAGTGTAGCAGTTTTAGATGCCTGGTTGCATTCCTTGATTGCGCTGCCTTTCTAATTAAATCAGACTTAGGGATTTTAAATTGAATTGGTGTGAAATGCACAATAAGAGACTGCATGTCATTTAAGACTGGCAAGGTCTGGACGTGTGCTTAACTGCTCTCAAGAGCTGGAGGAGGCTGAGGTTGCCCTTCCTGTCCTCTGACCATGTCCTGCTACAAGACTGTCTGCAAATAGGTCTAACACAATTTTCTGTCACCTTTTATTCTAGGAATAACTCTCTTTCTTTCTTTTCTCCCTAATGTGATATGACTTTCCTTCTTGTAGTGCTGCTTTGAATGAGATGACAGCAGCATCACATCCTCAAATTTGGCTAGTCATCAGCATTGAGAAGGGAAAATTGAGACCCCCCCCCCCCCCCATAAAACAAAACTGCTAAAACTGCTGAGACAGGACAGAAGATGACAGAAAGTAAGCCGCTCTTCTCAGGAACAGAAGCCAAGCACTCAAAAATAGGAACAAGAAGTATTTTTAGATAGCAGCGCTACTGTGTGTTTATTTCAAAATGGCTAATAAATGGAAGCTGCAGATCAAATCTACAAGCTCTATTCAGATCATGGCCACGTGTTCAATGTAACAAAGACAAGACTTCCAGCTTTTCCAGCCAGAATAACTGAGAAAGTAAATTATATGACAACAGTATCACTTAAGAAAGGAAAAAGATGAATACCTCTGATCACAGGGAAAGAGATATGACATAGTGAAAATGGCAGCTATAAACCAGTGAGGTCTAAGGAGGGCAAGTAGCGCTTCAGATAAAAGTGTAAAACAAGGGTTACTGGCAATGTAAGGGGAACAAGAAGCATATGCTGTCAGAGCTACAGCCTTGGGCGACGCATAGTTGTCGAGCAAATAATTAGAGAAAAAAACTCCAATTTTTAAGAAATATTTCTCTAAGTCAGAACGTTAAAATTACTTCTATCCAAGCTTCTCGCAGCTTCCAGAAGATGCGCAGGAACCCATTGCTTAGAAATTTTTCCACGATGTAGCAATTCACGTGGGGCATCTTAAATATTGCCATTTTGCAATGCCTCATTTGAAGGCCATAAAACTCCAATATAACTAGACAAGCCATTGCTGTGATACATGACAAAGTTGGCATTCCCAAACAACATAATTTGGTATGCATTTAATTAAAGCACATGCACTGTTTGCACATTCAGCTGAAATGAAAAGTGGTGCCCACATATTCATCAGAAACTGAAGCGTGGCAACCGTTAACGCACAAGAAAACGGGTTATGGTTCTGAAAGCGTAATCTGCATTAGTGTAATGCAAAGGTTAATGTGTGTGCTTAATGCAGCATAGTTTTAAAGACTGCTAGGCTATGAAATCTGGACCACCTTCCTAGTCTTTCCAAAGCACTTTTTTATTTCATACTTCTGTAATCCTTGTAAAATATGTAAAAATTGTGCTCAAGTTATAAGGCAGAATGATTTTTACATGTATAAAAATATGTTGACTAGTGCCTAAATGCTAGACTCCCTGGCTGTCACTGCCTATTGTATGTAATTTTCCTAGACACGCAGCTAGCCTTAGGCTGCGAAGGTAGGAGCTCTGTGTCAGAAAGACTTTGACAAAAGATATATAGCTTTTAATTTGCCCAGGGAACAGAGGGAGCAGATTTATGACCTAAAATACAAGGCTGAGAATTGGCTGTATACTTTCAGCTAATGGGTATAGAAATGAGGAAATTCAAAATGGCTATTTCATGCACCTACTGCCTTTTTTGCATGTTGTATAAACAGTCCAGAAAAATTTACAGTGCTATAATTTTTAAAAATAAGGGAGATGGCAGCCCTGTGAATGTATTCTGTGTCTGGAACCTTTTCTTGAGCTTACTATTCCACGTAAAATTATCGCTCTGGCCTGTTTTAGTTGGTCACTTTGTTGCATGTATACTAGGCTAGATCACTAGCATTTTTAAAGATTTTTCTTTTTTAATTAAACACATTAGGAGGTGCATTTTATTAGTTTATTGGCTATTTCTTGCGAAGAGCCTTTGCAGATATGAAGGACCTACAAAAGCAGGGAACTTGCCTCAAGAGCGTATTGTGGGCTTGTTCCCCATGTTAATTTTCTCTGAGGATGCACTGGTTTATGCTGGCTGAGGATCTGGCCCACGGAACTGATCTTTGAACGTGAGAGACACACTCTGACAATGTCCTCTGTTCCTAACTCCTTTGACAAAGATAGCTTTAGAAAACCATTTTGATTCTGCGGATTTATCCTTTGTCCTGACTGTCGGCATACATAGCACTTTAAGATCAAAGGGGAAGAGATTTGAAGATTAAATGTCTTTGAACTGGAAATGTCCTGCAGCCCCATAAATTCCAACAGAGATCACTAAATCGAGTGGGCAATCATCAGCTGATGTGCTGTAGTGATGTGTGGATCGAAAGCCGTCCCCGAGTTGCTGCGGGCTGCGCGTTTACGCTCGAAGGAGCTGCAGCAGCGCTCCCTCAGGGATGCCGGGCAGGGCAGCCTCCTGCCCGTCGGCACGGGCCGTGAGCCCCGCCAAGGGGAGCCTGGCTTCCCCTCCGCCGGCAGGCCGTGTTCTCTGCTCTTCTGTGCTCATTTGTTAAAGAGGCTGAGGGATAGGGAGCCTACCTCACCCTCTCATGATGTTTCTAGAGGTTAATTATCCTAACAACTAAAAATTGCTGGGTTTTTTCCTCATCATCCTCATTCCAACAATTGAATCCAGTAGACTGCCCACGACCAAAACCGTTGCAGCGAGCTCGAAAGGAATTGTCGGCTCGGGTGGCAATGGATGCTTCTTTGGAAGTAGTTCTAAGAAATAGCTATTGTGAGTGAACACCTGCAAAAGATAGGAAAAACAATGAATTGCCTCATTCTTAATTCTTCAAAGATTTGGGAACGTGAAAACAATATATTAGAAGAAACTCTGCTAGGATTATTCCACTCTAATCCCTATGTATTCTTTGTTTCTCCATGTACTATTAGTATTTGCATGCTAATTACTGATTAGAACTGAATTTTCTAGCAAGAAATTTCTGTTTCTAACAAACTTTCTGCTAGCTTCCTTTTTTTCAGAGATAAACAATCCACTTAAGCCTACATGCCAAAGGATAGCATAAAGATGTTATGTGAAAAATAAATTACTGCCTCAAGTAGCTTCTGTAATGTATTTGCAAAATGCCAGTTTTAGAAGGGCCATGGTATTATTGATTTAAGATAAATGGCTGCAGATGATATAATTATGAATTCTATGAGAAACCATTGTCACAAGATAGAGACTGAAGTTGTAGTATTTTCTGGTTTTGTTAGCATAATCCATATAAAAAATTGAGACATCAGAATGGCAGTAATTCATATTTTCTGTGAATTTTACTGATGTTTTTACCAAGAAAGGCTTGGATGCTGTTTGCAGCTCACTAGACTTTAACAAATGCTGCATCTTCTAAACTGCAAAACCCATACACTTCACTGTTTTCTGTAGCATTTAAAAGTGAGACAACCACTGGAGCAAGTAGCAACTTTCTGATTAAGTTTTCTGGGGTTTTTGATGGAGGGAAGAGTAAAAATGACATTTCCAGGGCCTAGCACCTGGCATAATCATGTACAACTATGTAAAATGTGTTTAAAGGTCAGATTTGGTGGCACTGCTTACACTGTGTTAAACGTTAGGGACATTAAGACTTTGTAAGTCATATGGTTCTCAAATTATTGCAAAAATTCCCCCGACTTCAGCTAATTTATTATTTTCCTCCAAGACTACACAGAAGGAGGGAAGGATTTCTCTGCGTTGCTTTAGAAATACTGTATTTTTGGAGTGATTTTTTTTTAGAGACATTGATTCCCTTTTTCAAATGGAAATTTTATAATTTATCTTTAATGTGAGAATTTCCTTTCTGTTGCTGTTTTTGCTATTCTGACAGCTTCTCAATGCCCACTTCATGAGTCGGGTCCCATGATGGTAGGTTCCTGTGAGTGCAGGAGAAGTTTGTCTCTATTACAAAGATTTTGTAGAGTAAGTAATCCTCTGCCTGAAAAAATAGTGCATTTATTTCAAAGTAATCTCTGATTTATTTCTTTCCAGCTAGTTTGTACTACATTTTAATGCGTTAAAAGAATGTAAAGAAAAAATAATCTTGTACATCTGTAGAAAGCTCTTTTCCTTGCTTTTGTATGTTGTGCATTTTGAACCCTCTCATTGACTTTAATTAAAATAGCAAGTATAAAAAGTTCAGGGTCCACAAAACATTTTGCTGATTTTTCTATGAAAATTTATAGCTGATACTGCTTTCAGGAGATAGATAAATGTCTTATCAATCACTGATAACATAAGAAAAGATCTCTAGTATGTTGGTAGAAACTTGACATTACAGTTGATCAAAAAGAAAAGAAATCCTTTTGATGGAACAGAATGACAAAAATATATCCAGGTAAACTCAGCCTCAGAAATGGGTGAAAAATTTCTAATATCCTGTCAGACCATAGTGGAAACTGTGTGCAAAAAAAGCACTAATCAGAATTGAGTGTAAGTACTAAATAAATTCAGTATCTTGATCCTGCAAACCTGTTCGGAGCTATTAACCATGCACGTGTCTCACTGGCATTCCAGCTCTATTAATGGTTTGCTTGTTTGTTTGCGTTCATGTGTACACGGTGAATTCTGCCCTTGGGTTGTCTGCTAACAGACAGGCAGCCTCCAGGCAGCTGGGACCGTCACTTTTAAATAGGCTGAAGCCTGACAGCTGAGAGCTTGGGTGGCTTTGGCCCTTTCAAAGCACGCTGCAGTGCATACGGGCTTCTTCGTAGCAACTCGTGGGTCTGCCAGCGGCATCACCTGCCAGCGCTGGGGAGGCTTGAGGTCAGTGTGATGGTGTCCCTCCAGTCCCTGAGCAACCCTGGGGCAAGCTGTCCCCCACCAGGGCAGCCCCACACTGCCAGCTACTTGCTCTTCCCTATGTCTGTGACCATCTAGTTCTTCTGCTTCTCGGTGATCCATGCAGGTCTTTTTTTAAGAGCTGGGGAGAGAGAAAACTGAGTAACCTTCTCCAGCCAAAAAGCACAGATTGGACCCTTTAGAGAGGGCTCCTTTGCCTGGGCTCTTGGGGTAAAATTGCTCTTCTGCAGCTCAGCTCTCAAGCTAATATTCTAAGTATACCTTGGTGATTTTTTTTTTCCCCTCCTTCAGAAGAGGACAACAACTCTAGGATTTGTTTAAGAAGCCTTGAAAATCCTTGGGAAAATGAATGGACCCTTTCCTGCCCGTTGGGGAGGAGTTTTCATTGGTATTGGCAGCTTCTAAAAACTTGTATGTATATATATTTAAAACATAGTATGTCAGGAAGGTGGAGGGAAATCAAGATTTGCTTACCATTATTTTTGTATACATAATTTTTTCCATTCATGAAAGGCTCGCATGACCCCTTTGTGCCATTATGTCTAGAAGCAAGAAGACATTTTTAATAGCAGTGTCACTTTTCAACCAATCCGGTGACAGATACCAGTGAATAATATAAATTCTCTAGCCATTCCTTGGCATTTATTTCAATGTAAGTGTATTTTTTTTCAAGTAGAAAGCCCAATAGTAATTTATCAAGGGACAAATCATTTTTTCTTGGCAGCGGAGTCTGCAAAATCCCCATTTTTAAAGCACTAAATCTCCCTCCTTTGACAGGAGTAAGAAAGCATTAAAAGCTTTGATTTAGCTGGATCATACAAAATAGTTTCTCATAATTATCCTTTTGGATGATATATGCTTGTCTTTTTTCCCCTTCTTATTAAACCTGAGGTCTCCATTTTTCATCCAGTTGTATTACTAAATTAAATTGCCTTTTGTTGTATTCAAGTTAAGCACTTTGCCGAAAGCTTTCCTTGTTCAGGGAAATAACATTTACCCAATGTGCTCTCTGTTTTACTGTTTAAATTTACTGTTGGCAATTGTTTGGTTTGCTAAGCAATTTGAGGTTATTGTTAGTTTTAATAGGAATAATGAATCAGTGTAATTTAGTGCTGTATCTTAGAGTACAGTATCTGGGGGAAAAAAACTAAAAAACACAGCTCTCAGGGAATTCTTATTTCAAATAGAATTGTAGATTGCAAAAGTGATGGAAAGAGCTTCTTGCATGTCCAGCTTTATGAACTTTCTTTTTTTTATTGCTGCATGAAGAGGAAGACTAGGTGTTGATGGAAGAAATCCATGGCGCATATAGTCACTTTCATTGACAAAATAATAAAAAGTAGTTCAGCATGCCACCTTTCTTGGAAAGTTTGCATCTGCATGTTAGGAATTTGCTGTGAATGCCAGAGGCAGCTTCAGCCAGAGCTTTAATTCTGCTCTTGCAAGGAGAGAGCTACAATTTTATTCAAGTATATCAAGATGTATGCCAAAATTTAATCCAAAACTGTCCATGATTAGCAAAGCAAAAGAAATAACTCATTTAAGGATTTATGAGATGCTGTGACAGGCATCATACAAATAAATTAATTCAGAGGTCATTGTTTGTCATGTGGCTCTTTCCAGCAGAGCAATGCTCAGAGTTCAGGACATGTGAAACCATCTCCTTGCTGCTGTCCTCTCCTTGTCCCGGGGTGTTCCAGACCATGCCCGAGCCCATCGCTGGGTCTGTCACTGGTTTTCCTTTCCTGAGTTGCAGTGGTGACACTGCATCGGAATTGGTTGTTTCTGGAAGTCTTAACTTGAAGACTGATGCGCTGTACCAGCGAGACTTTACAACTATGATAGCCAGATTAAGGTTTGTAAAGCCACGTGTTCTTTTTAACACTGATCCCAAAGTATGAATTATAGAAGGCCTGATAAATGTGGAATTAAAGGTGGTAATACAGGTCAGCGTGGCTTTATGAAAAATAGATCATGTCAAACTCATGTGATGAGTTTTTGAAGAAATTATAAGATGTAGAGCTATTTACGAGTTTGATTTTTGTGGCACAGTATCTTAATTAATAACTTAAAATGGTAAAAGATCAACATAATGCACCATTAGTTGGTGCAATGTTAAAGAGAGCTTATGCATGCTGTGAACTCCACCAGGCTTTCTTGTCTTGATCAAGAACAACTGGCTTGCTGTAGAGAGGTTAGAGCAGAACAATGAAGAGGGTCAGAGATCTGGAAAAGAAGGCATAGCAATCTTCATATAAAACAAGCAGAGATGGGCTTAAAAATTGTATCTAGGAAAGTTTATGTTGACTATTGGAATAAGCTCACAGACATATGGAGGTTGTGGAACTATTCTAAATTGAGGGTTTTTTTTTTTTTTTTAAACAGATATGACAGATAAAGTGATCCTCACTTCTAACTAGAGAATAGATTCGATTACTTTTTGAAGTAACTTACAGTTTTCCTGTAAGAAGGATTTGAGAGAAAGTGGGTAGAAGGGTCAAGAGGGAGGAAAAATCCAAAGAAAAAGTAACTGTCTGTCTGTGTGTTGTTTTTTGTTTTGTTTGGGGCAGAGGGGAGCCCCTGATAATAATTTAAGGCACAAGGGACTCGGGTTCTGAAGCAAAATGCCGAACAAGATACTTGAAACTCAGAAGGTATGGGTACAGTGGTATGGGCAGGAGAGCTGCCTCATGTATTAGGATTATCACATTTTACTGAGGGACATAGAGAAGAAGTTCTGTGACATTAGATGTGAAGGGAAGACTGAAGAATTTCCAGGACTGCTGATGCAGTCAAAAGCCTTTCAATGTGAAGCGTCTGTGTTGGCTTGTTGTACGTAAGTTATGGTCCTGATGGCCTCTGTCAGCCTTAAAAAAATCTATGAATGTATAATTTCCAAGACAGCTTTGGAAATCTCTGCTAAAAAGTTGTCCTTGCCCTTTGTACCCTTCATAATAAACTGGAAAGGCAGTCCGTTACAGGAGCTTTTTCATCTGTAATATGCTCCCCTTTTTTTCCTCTTTTCATCTAAACCTTGCTGTTGTAACAGATGCTGATAAACCTTCTTGTGCTGATAGTTTCAGGTACAGCATTGATTTGTTGCCAATTTGATTTTATTTTTTTTAATTAATAGTCTACAGTATTTCTGTATTTTTAACCTTTTTATTCTCCTGCAGTGCCCTCTGTGAAATGCTTTGTAAAGGAAATACAAGCCTTTGTAATAAAACGTTGTAATAAACACTTAGCTGGTTGTGTAAGTTTTTTTGCATGGTTTCTGCTATATTTGCTGGGTTACTGTTTGTGATTTGCAAGTACCAAAAAGGTTTGCAGAATTTCACCTCTGGGCAGCTAAATATCTCAAAATAAGGTACTTATCTAAGGCTTATGTGGAAGTCCTGGACCTAGAAAATGGGTTTGCAAATCCAATGAAAGCTTCAGATTTCATAATATCACATTCTGTGTTTGGGGCTAGTTGAAGTTACAGGCTAGTCCTTCTCTTGGTATTTCAGTTTTTATTCTAACAAAGTATACAGGGAAACAAGGGAATGAAGGGTGGTGCTTTCTCAGTTCAGGAACAGGGCAGAAGGGAAGAATAGTGACTCCGTTTATATGGTTACATTTTTCCCCTGTTTTTCATAATTGTACTGTATCTCTTTTTCAAGCAAAAGCGTACTTAGAAATGAGCTAGCGTGCTATACTGCTGTTTCTTGTTTGTTTGTTTTGGTGACAGAAAGCCCTGACCAGGAAGAATAACCCAATTTTTATTGCAAACTATAAAGTAAGGTTGTTTTAGCGCCATCTAGTTCCTTCCCAAGGTAACACAGAATCGCCACGTTTCCAGCAAGTGGGTTGTTGGCAGGCCAAGCAGTCGCACTGCAGGTGGGCCACTGCTGCTTTTGGCATAAGATGGCAGCAGTTTTCTGAAGTTCTCCAAATCAACAAGTACCTAAATGGACTGTTTTAAGATCTGTCTAGTAGCCAAATACAAAATTTAGTCATATGGAACATAAAATCAAGAAGATCCTGAAAATGCTAAGGAGGACTTGGTGGCCCCTTATTTGTGTGTATGTAGAAGACCAAATCACCAAGATATCATATAGTACAAAATATGTTGTGAGACACAATCCCCTTTGGTTTAAGTAATAGGGCTGGTTAGAAAAGACACTCATGTGTACCCTCCCCAACCCCCTCCACCCCCCCAAGAAACCTTGATAAAGATGTTTTATTTGGATTGATGACTGAGCCATGAATAGGGCCTGGATCTGCTGGATTTCCCTTAGTACCCAGGCCCCTGGGTCCAGTGGCTCTGCTAGGTGTCCATGGTGTGTTTGGGAACCCATATAGCTCCCTAAGGCGGGAGGGTGAAGTGGTGAAGCTGGGCTCTGTAAGGTCCTTGTGTTGAATTAATCTTCCCATATCTGTGGGGTTTCTGTCTGCAGCAGACGTTGATAGTCCTGCCTCTGGTTCCCTGATGGTGAACCAGGCAGTGCAACAAGGGTCTGCACTGAACTTCTGGGGAAGGACCTGCCCAATGAATAATACAGCAGTAATATAATAACATATTTTTGCATTTCATGTGGATTACAATGTTGATAACTAGAAAACAGGGAACTGAATTAGTCTTTTTAAAAGCTAAAATGAGTCCTATAATTGCTGCCAAAATTGCATAGCTATTTGATATGATATAGGTACACACACGTGTTCATTTGCTAGTGAATGTTAAAACTTAATCTCACAGATTCTCCAAGTTTAGTTTTTTTTCTGCTAAGGGATTAGAGCATATAAACCATAAAAATTCTGCCATAAGTAAAAGTTTCCCAGCTTTTTTTTTTGACTGCAAAAAAAAGCTCATGTTACAGAAATGGAATTTGCCTGCACTGTTTTAGACATATGGTCCTGCACTAATGATCATTTCCTGCTATGAGATTAATCAAATATTAATAAACTAATAATGAATGCCAGATCTACAGAACTGTCAAGCTTTCTTTTGGATTAAAAGCACTTTTCATTGAATTAGCTGTGAATCTACCTTATGGTCCAAAGCTGGTTATTAGTTCCTGAGTGTTTTGAAGTATCAGCGAAAAGGAAGACATCACAGTAATAGTTTTCCTTATTAAAGCATGCTTTATGCAACATTTACCTGTTTTTCAGGCTCTTTATTTAAAGTGTCACACTCCAGTCTTAATGTTGTGAACACTGTGCTGGTCTGGGTGGATTTTGGCTGAATTTTGCACCAAGCTTTCGGATAAGAAACTCTAGTTTGTTTTGTAGGCAGGACACTACAGATTTCTTGTATGAGTTTGTTAATTATCCAAGTTAGCATATATTTTGGGCTTTGCCATGTTAATAAAAGCATTTAATTACTAGTCATAAAAAGAAAACAAAAAATACCCTACCAGCATGGAGATTGAAAAGGTCTGCCGTAGTGTGTCACCACGCTTCATAAATTGTCATTTGAGTAATAAGAAATTGGGGGAAGAAGAGGGATGTGAGAAGGGAATGCAGCCTCTATTGTGTCTTCAGGCATGTTCGATCTTTCCATACAGTAATAACACAACTTCTCAGGATGCCAACATGTGGCAAACTCAGGTGGCAAAATTGCATGGAAAGCATAAGCTGTGACTTTGCTTGTGTGGCTAAAAAGACGTGATATCTGTCAGGAAATGTTGTTACAGACAGTGAAACAGGTGTACTGGGATGGTAATCAGATTATGTTCCTGTTGCACCTTGCCATAGGTGATGCACTTTCTTCTTTAACTGAGTATCTGTTGGTACCAGCCTTCAGACCTTTAGGGTTTTCTGCCACTGTATAGAAGCTTGTTTAGCCTTGAGCCTACTTGGAGACTGCTCCAACTGGTTGTCTTGTGGGATGTGTGTAGCCCATCCAAAACGTAAGAGAGGTGTCTGGAAAAATCTAGAAATCCAATGATTCTGGTAATGAAAGGCAAGTTGCCATATACAGACCCTCATCTGGAAGTCTTGGAAGCTTGTGTTCTCGTACTAAGGGACTTTATGCTTGTTTGGAGGGTCTAGAAGGAGATGCCAGAGTGCCTGACATAGTGTGGTGGTACTCCTCTCAGTGTGCAGCTTTTATGAGGTTTACAAATGGATGCAGTGAGGAAAGAGGACAAAATCACATAGGTGGCCAGGTCAGCGGAGTCCACGCTGGTGATCAATGGGGTGACAGGTGTTGCAGTCAGATAACTTTCACTCTGCTGCTCCAAATTTGTCATTAACATGTTAATTAGGCTCTGAGAGCCTCACGTTATTGAGAACTAGTGTCCTGGGATTTGTTTCAGGTATCTTTTGATCATCCAGGGCAACAGCTGCCTATCTGACTCAATAGTTAGGAAACTTGAAAGGAAAGGAAAGGCAAGTGCTGCAATCCCAAAGGAAAGGCAAGGATGCCTAATCACATGTTATGTGAAGATTCAAACAGACCTCAGAAGTCTGTGACATAGGATTTTGCTTTCACTATGGAAGATCATTAGCTACTTTCCCTAGGTAGCTAACAGTTGTGATGTGGGTAGGGTGGTCTTCTGTGCATTCCAGTGGTTGGTTCTTGTGGTCTGTGCTGACATTTAAACCACTTTACTCTGTCTTTAAAAAGTATTTCGCGTATGGTCCTCTGTAAGTACAGTTAAGCCATGTTTGGCACTGACTTCCTTTTTCTTACTGAGGACTCATAGGCCTGAAGGCATCAACTCTGTTAGGATTTGAGAATTTTCAGGACTGGACTCTATATTTGGACAGTAGTGTTAGAACAGGAGAGTAATGGAAAGCGTGGATATGCATGGTAGTGGTTTGTTTGAGCTGAGCAAAAAATCTGACCTTATTGAGGTACTTAAAATTTTGGAATGTCCTATGAGCCTGAAAAAGCACATGCTTATTGGTCACAGTTCAGAGGTTCTGTGTTTTTATTGCTTTAGAACAAAACTAATCTATTCCATAATTGTAGCTCACCTTAATGTACTTACGTAAAAGAAAACAAAAAACCACACACTAAGTAAAGCGAAAACCTTCAGGAGTCTGATAATGTGAACCTCTACAGGTTTAATAAAATCTAGATTACATGTATCATGCTTATGAAGAGTAAAATAGTTCAGGAATAGGTGGGAATAATAGAAGAGGATAGAAGATCAGCATTCTCTTTCTCAGGTTTGCATGAAATTATGCATATCTGGGCTGTATTAGGGAGTATGTAAATTGATTCAAATTCAGATTGTTTTAAGTACAGATGAGAGATGACAAAAAAAAAAATCAGTACAGGACTTAGTAGAACTACAAGGCAATGTAGACATTTATTGTCAGGAAAGCAATTTCTCTGACTCCATTTTGTCCAGTAGATACAAGTGGAAGGTTTCATTTATTGCCTGCTGAGATTTAAAGAGAAGTCACAAACATTTCCCTTATTCACTGGCCTTATAATTTAAATAGGAAAATCATTATGCACTATCATTACTTGGCAGTCTCTTATCTAATTATTTAGGTCAGTCCTTTTCTATAACTGAGAAAGCTGTACAGGTAACAAACTGGCAGGTCAAGTCTTAACTGCGAGAGACATTATTAAAGTAGCTGTTAATTCTGGTGGTTCTTTACTTGGATAGAGAGCCAAGCCTGGATATGAGGACTGGTTCTGGAAGCTATTCCCCATTCTAGAAAACCAGTAGCTTCCCTCAGCTTCTCTTGTTGGGAGATGATGGGAAGGGGAATATCAGGATGGTAGACTGAGAAAAGAGAAATTCAATGGGACAGGGGGAGAAAGATACCACTTCACCACAGTTTACACCAGTAGCCGTATATTTATTAATATGATACTGCATTAATAAAATGACAAATGTGATATTTTAGTTGCGTATGCCACATATGCTTTACCCAGGCAGTGCTGGGGATGCTTTTAACGTCTGCAGGTGAGGTAGCCAGAGTCTCTTTAATCCTCTGAGCTGCACTGATGTTCGTTTCAAAACAATTTAGCAATACAGAAATCAAGAGCAAGAACTGAAAACTAACAGTTGTCGATTCACTTCCTTGGCACCTGCTTTTATTGTTGAATTAAAAAAGCTCTGGCAGCCACAACTGGCTCCACCAGATGTTAAAAGCATTTTTTAAGACGAATGGAAAAGAGTGTCAGATGATATAAGGATCATTAATTTAAAAAATAAAATGTTGAGATCAAATTCTTGTCAAAACTGATACAGTATGTAAGGAAGTATAAAGGACAAAACTGAAAAGATGTTTTTAAAGCACAAGTTTGTATAGAATGGGCTCATTTTATAGAGACTTTCAGGAACATCTGCTATCAGTCTTTGGAAATACGGAAAAGGTTTGAAGTAACCAAATCTTCTTATGTAGTGTAATTCAATTCTTGTCATTTTCATGGGTGGCAAGAAAAAATGGGAACGCATTTTTCAGGAACTTAATCTAGATGATGATAATGTTATCACTATCTGATAGCCAACTGAAGAGACAAGAGAATCGACATACATTGAACAATATATAACAAAAAATCTTTAACTCTGCAATGAAATAATGGGTGCAATAATGGGTGTATTCTTAGATAGGCACACATACCCCAAAGGTGATTACAGGCCATGTGCATATGCAAAAACTCCCATTAAAACCAGTGGAGTTTTGACCATGCTGGTAGTTATACTTTGAATTTTCACTAATAGAAAATAGCATGTTATTACTTTTTTTTTTTTTCCCTCCCCATTATGTATGCTTTTGTTGATTCACTGTGCATCCATGAAGGAGATTCTCTTCCCTTGCTTGTTACTGGCTTGGTGTATGGTCAGTAGCAGCAAATGCTGTTGTGTTGCCAGGTGTGTTTTGGTCTGGAGTAGAAAAGTTACGTTTGTCTCTGTAATGTCATTGCCTGAAAGGCTATGCTAGGCTTAGATCAGTGCAGAAATTGTTTCCCCAGAACCCTTAATAATACAACACACAACAGAATCTCCTTCTGTTTCCTCTTCCAATTTTCACATTATCTGTAATCTTTTTACGTAGCTGCACAGTCAGTCAATTTGACCATGACTTTAGCTGTTTGGCAAGGGATCATTCATTGGGAGTGAGCGTGCAGTAGGTCCATTTATTTTCAAGATAAAATTTGGCTATCAAAGAATAGTTTTGCTGTCCATCTATGAAGCAACATTCTACCTGAGAGTTTTCCAACAGGTGGTAACTGAAAAAGAATTGGTGGCTGTTAACGGCTCTTTTTTGAGGTGAGGTCAGTTTGTTTGGGCATCTTTAGCCAGGCACGAAGAGACTCTGCAAGCGTGATATACACAACTAAAAAGTTTAAAGCAATTATTTATTGGCTTGCACATACAGAAGACAGCTAGGACTTAACAAGCTAAGTACGAGTAGGATCACTAGCCCTGCCAAGTCTCCTGAAGAGTGCTGTCCTGGCAGGCATCAGTTGGGAGGGGAAGGGTTGGTCTCCATAGTTCCCATGGTGGACCCTCAGCGTGGCTGAGTTGCCCTCTCCCACCAGTTCCATCAAAATGGTAATACTGACAACTTCATGTGATTACCCAGCCAGCCTCCCTGGGTTTTTTTCCCTTTAGGAGTTTATACCTTTCCATGCTAGTATTTTTCCTCTTGAATTCTTAAGCAACCAATGATCCCTGGTCTCCACGATCCAACCTCTGCTTGTAACGTTACCTTTCTTACTGTTCTGCACGCTTTCATCCCAGCTCCTTTTCACAGCTTTATCAGAAATCTGAGCCAGAGTTGTGAAAGTGGGCTATGTTAGAGCTGAACTTTGGATCCTTGAAACACAGGCAGCTAAACCCCAGCAGGGGGATGTTACCTCGAGGGCTACAAAGAGAATTAAATGGTCAAGATTGCCACGTACTAAGATTTTTAATAGGAAAGAAAAGCATGTACTTGTCATGGGAGAGCATGTTGTTATAAAATGTCAGATTTCTGCTTGGAAAACTATAGTAGGGGCCTATTTCTCATTGGGATTAGCGTTTCTAGTTAGCAAGACTTTCCTGTGCGTTTTATCCACCAACTCGATCGTATTTTTTTCTTCTTTTTACTTCCCTTGCCAAGGGCATAGACTGTTATTTCATTCTTCTTCATAAATACAGACCATGATGAGCAAAGCTGCAGGGGCATAAATGACAAATATTTGAAACCCCAGATGACTCCAGAAGACTGCCAAGTGTTAGTACCCTTCTGAATCAAACCCCTTAAAGTAATTACTACTTATGTTGAAGCATACTAGGTTTGGGACTAAATACTTTTCTTCCTGGAACAGGTATTTATTGTCTTCCCAGATAAGATGAGAGAAAAGTATGTTGAACGTAAGAGATATATCAGAGTTCTGCTAAATGAAAGAACAACCTCTTGTGTCTAAAATCAGGACAAGACAGGGAGGAAAGAAGTGTTCCATTGAAGTGTTCCATTGAAAAAAAAAAAAAAAATTTTCTTGAACTTGAGTCACTACATTCCATTAGTAAAAGCCTGAAAATAGAAACCTTCTCATATAGATTATTCAATTCTGGAGATGAATATTCTATCTCATCGTTCCTCTCTTCTTTGGGTGGTTGTTGTTGTTGTTTAGTAATGGTGCCTGTGGGGAAGGGAGGGAGTTGGGATTTGATGGAAATCTCTCTCTTTAAATAATGTATAGTGAATTTTGATGTTAGTGTGGTAACTCTTATAAGTATTGATAGAGTTCACAGATTCAAAAGACTTGGTTTGTATAAATTTCTAGAAATTTCCTGGATGTTTTTTGGTCTCTTAACAACACTAACTGTGTATATTGATGACAATCTTTAAAAAGAAAAAAAAAGTGCTTTCTGCATATAGTCCTGGTGCTTTCTACATATAGTCCTGTAGTAATATTAAATTGTTGACATATCTATACCTGATTTATTGTAAATCCAGTCCTGTTAAAAATACTCAGTAGACCAGAACCTTATCCAAACAGGCTTGTGAACACTGAAGTATCATTGCAGAAGAAAAATGGTAGATGACAGTCCCAGTGTTCTAGCTTGTAATTTCTCTCTCTCTCCACTGTTCAGACAGTGCTTGCTGTGTAACATCTAGTTAAAGTAGAAAGGAGAATTTGCATGCAAGGTAGGAGAAGATTTCAATAATTTGAAGCCGTCTTTGAACCCTAATACTTTTGAGTTGTTCTCTGACTTCTGGTGTAATAGATACCCGTAACAAGAAGTAATGGAGTGTTGTTCCACAATACTGTGCATTATGCTGATGGTTTGATGCGCCTCTGCCACTTACACAGGACCTCTCCTGTAGTTGCCCTCCACGAGAACTGCGGAGGGGTTCTCTGGGGGCAATCTGCAAAATCCGATGTGATGAGCTCCCCCAAGAATATTTGAGAATTTTTGTATCTCACCACATCTTCATGTTTGCTCTGTAAAGCTGTATCTGCACCAAACTCTTCTAACTCTCTGAATCTTTATGGGATAGTTTTATATGCTGAAAGAATTTCTACTGAGTAACAATAAATGGCGATGTTGAAGAGTTAATTGTTCAGGGTTAATTATGTTTGACTGAAACAGCCAAGTTAAAACTATAATGTAGTATGGGGTGTCCAATTTGCTTACCTTTTATAGCTATCAACACAGGGAGCATAAATTTTGTATCCCTAATAAATGGTTAAGACTGAAATCGTATTATAGTACTGTTTCAGGTATAATAGCCTGTGTATTCTTATTGTTCAACAAAATGCGCTCATCAGGAGGTTAACTCTCCTGGAAATACACCTCATTTTTTTTATAAAAGCTTTTCCTTCAGAGCACCTCACTTTTCAATGTGGATAAGGTCCCTAATTTCTCTTGTAGCAAAAATAAATTTGCTCAAGTCATCTTCTGTGCCTTGCTGTCACGGAAGACTTGATTCCTTCAGGTGGGAGGCTGTTTCTTCTCTTTGTTTTTAGCCATGCCTAGTACAATGGAATGACACATAAGTAACGACCCTCAACTAACCCAAAGTCACTGTGGCCTTGGGATTTTGTGCATCCCGTAAAAATCTGTTCATAGCTATGTGTTCAAAGACTTGGATAGATGTGTCTTTGACAGCTACGCGATACAGTAAAATAGAGAATGCGTAGGCCAGCAGGACTTTCTCCAGATTTTATATCTTGGCAGTCAATACTGCAAGAGCTATGTAAAGATAATTGATAGTTTAAGACCTTAACAAAATTTATCCTGTTGGGTTTTTTATAGAAGTCCAGGGAATCTGGCTGCTGTGCACCTTGGCTATTTCTGTACCATACTGTCACCGTTTCTTGCCTCCAGCAAAAGCAAGTTGAAAGAAAGGTAGATCATCCATCCAGCCCACTGAGCAATATCAATTTTGCCTCTTCAGTAGATCTATCTCACTTCTGAAGGTTTTTTTTTTTTACTACTTTTTTCTTTTCTATTTTCTTCCCTTTAATCAAAGTAAAAAATGTGGTAAAGATAATGAAACAAAAGTGAAAAAACCTTCAGAATGCTCACTCCTTTGTAAAATTAGAACTAGGAAGCAATCAGTGCAGTGTGCATCTAGAAATGATATGGAGTATGCTTTTTCACAGTGCTATGCTATTTACAAGAAGTAAAACCTGGGATGAGTTATGGAAGTCATTTCGTCGTGTATAGAAGTGAATTTTATCACATCTCTCACCAACTTTATGTCTTCTACTTTATCACCAGAGTTTCTGCTGGCTTATAGCCACTGTCCCATTTTAATAAAGAAAGGAGAGAAGGCCTAATCCAGAAAACACTTTAAGCCCATATTTAATTTTAAGGCTGCTGAAGAGTTGATCCGTTGGGGGAGATGTTCATGTTCAACTAAAATGGACTATGCATATGTTTAAAGGCTTAGTTGGATTTGTCCCAAAGGGAGTTGCTGGAGTGCAGTGCAAATATTTCAAGTAACAGTATTCTTAATATCAATGAAAGCTTCTCAGGGATTTCAGACACTGGTAGCTTTGGGTCAGATACAGCAAGAATTTTATTTGTGATTTGAATTTGAAAATACCTCTAGAAATGTTAGTCATCTGCATTTGAAGACCACGGTACAGCTGAGGAGGCTTACATTTTATTGCAAAAATCAGACAATTTTGTAGAACATGGGGGAAGGAAAATGTGATCTGTTGGATATTTTAGGCTTTTGATGGAAACTGAATGAGGTGTATGCTTTGAAACAAAGCAAATTTTCCTTGAAAAGCAGAATGAAGAGAATATTCTCATTTACTTTTCCAGTTTGAAAAACCAACATGTGGGAGTATAAACTGTTTCCCTTGCAATTGTGCTTCCATGTGAAAATATAAAGTGAATGTGCTCAGCATTTCTTAGCAGCTTCTGGGTTGCGTTTTGTTTCTTTTTTTCCTGCCCTGGTTCAGGTGGGCTGTGGGAAAACCCCAGACTAAGCCTGCCTTTTTCTCTTTTTATATGCTTCATCTATTGTATTTTTTATGACAAATAATTTCTCATCCCGCTTTGCGGTAGCATTCATGCACGAGTGCTACTAGGATTTATCATTCTGTTGGCGTCATTTGTGGATTCATAGTAATAAAATGTAACACAATTTTGATGCTTTTGGATGCAGAAAACATAGCTGTTTAAGTCTCAGAAATACTGAGTTGATCTTGTTGTTTCTTCTCCCCCTGTACTCTGTTATAAATAATGTGAATTTCCATTTTGCCTATGGAGGACATTGCATGAAAATGCTGTTCTTAAATGACATGAAAACATTCTAAAAATAAAATAAATACGATATATTAATTTTGATTTAAACTGTGATAAAATGGGTCAATACTACATTTTATGGCTATGTGAAATAGAATGGTTTTGTAACTGCTGCCCTATTCTTAACGTAGGTAAATGAATTGCTGTTTAAAATACCTTATATACTTTTAATTTTGTGATGTTGCTAGGACTCTGAATTCCTCTTAAGACATATGCTTCACTGTTGTAAAAATGTGATAATTGAGTTTATTGGATTTCACGATAATTTACATCTACTGAGGCTATTGCTGAAATAATTTAATGAATGTAATACTTTTTCTTGATACAAATTGTCAGACTGATTTTTGTTGTCTTAAAAGTCTAAATAATTATTTGTAAATGGTTTAAGTTGATTGTGAGTACTAGATAATCAAAAGTTGAGGACTTTAATGAATGTATTTCATCTTGCACATCTTTTCTGTAAATACCATTACTCTTGGAATTTGTTTTCCAGTGTGAATACCTAAATATCAGACACATAATTTTCTCTGTGGTTTTTTTCTAATAGATAATGGTAGCAAACTTTCTTAGACTAAGCTACTTCTTTAGGAGCATCAACAGGTAAGTAACCCAAAAGCTTACAGACATGATGAAAACAAGTAGATTTAAGCTTGACTTGATGCTTTTTGTGCTGCTTTACAATATTGAAATATGATTTGTTTGCAGTTTTGTCATTTGGAATGGTAAATTTCTTGCTGTTACCTAGATCTAGTGACTTTACATTTACAGCAATCTTCTTGCCAATTTTCTTGCAGCTGTTTTGAGAAAATAGAGGAGGTTGTATATATAGCAGTGATTGTGATCAGAGTTGTCCTCATAGGTTTCCTACCTGCTGCTGAAGTATAACAGTTGTAGCGCACCAAAGTATGAATAAATGATAGGGTGGGGTTTTTTTTTCCACCCACTCTGGATTTCCTATCAGTTTGCAAGTTGAAAAAGCGTATGACAGATGTTATCTTCATACCTTGCTGAGAGGCAATGAGCTTTATAAGGAAGGTTTAATCATCACAGCTACTGCCTTAAAATGGACATAGCAGTCCTACTTAGCCTGTCAAGCATGGAGGAAACGGCTGCAGGTTAAATCACCTCCTACTGCAGGGAAGAC
Source organism: Struthio camelus (assembly GCF_040807025.1). NCBI lineage: Eukaryota > Metazoa > Chordata > Aves > Struthioniformes > Struthionidae > Struthio > Struthio camelus. The sequence goes on along the minus strand of NC_090956.1, from coordinate 15,239,488 downwards.
CAGATTTCTAACACTGTGTCGGTGTTCTCCTCTGACACAGCCATAAGAAGAGAATAAACAACCCCAAATTTGGTCCTGTGGAAAAAAAAATAAACATGCGATCCTTGCAATCGTCCCCTTTGTTGTGCTCAGCCAACCCCCACGTCCTGTGGTGTAACATGGTGTCTCAGCGGTGGGAAAACTCCCAAGCGTTTGAGAGGAGGAATGGTGGAATAGGCCATTGTCCTGAGGCACCTAAAAACAGACGGGACAGAGGAAAATAAATTGTGTTTGTGGGAGCGGCTCAGCGCTGAGCTGGCCCGGGATCCCTGGGGGGTGTCTGTCTGAGGACGTCGCTGTTAGGGAGGCAGACAGACAGGGGATGGCCGAGGCGAGGTGGGAGTTCTCGGTGTTGTGAAACCCTCGCAGGCAGACAGAATGCCCTTCTGGAAGCTGGGTGTCTTAAGTAAAACTGAAAAGTAATCATTAGGCTGAAAGTAAAAGGACAGAAGCAGATCACCTTTCCACTTAAAGATGTTGTGTGGGAGGAATAGGCTACACCAGTGTCACCATTGACACAGATCAAACAGCAGCGTGGAGGCTGAATGGGTGTGGATACCAAAACGCTTTAATCGCAGATATTCTTAAGTTCACAAACTGCCAGACCGCCCCATGACGCAGGCTGGGAGAAGAGAGCAGAGGAGGGCTGATGTGGTCCGCGCAGAGGCTGCTGCTGGGCCCTGGGGCAGGGCTGCGCTGCGCCCACCCTGGCGACTCGGCATGCCCTTAAGGGGCTGGGGCCAGAATTCTTGCTTCTGATTGGCCCATTCAAATTCCCTCAGTGCTAACGGCCGGAGGGTGCTTCATGTCGGCCCCTCTCTGAGGCGCTTGGCTCTCTCAGCGCTCGGGGGTGGGGACTGCAGGTGGTTTTGCTGACAGTGCTCCTCTGCCCTTGCAACTAAGGGACTCCCTGACTCTGTGGGGTTAATTGAGTTTCATAGGTTACTGGACGGGCCAACCCATGCGCACTGCCGCAACCCGTAGCCTACCAAAGCGGTTCACGACCAGTGTAAGGCTGTGCTACCGCTGACAGATCCATATGCTGTTAGATGTTTAACCTGCTGGTGTGTTAGTTGGTATTTAGAAATATAGTTGCAGGGTTTTTGAAGGCCAGTAAAAGCTGTAATGCAAAAGGGGCTTGCTGTGATGATGCCTTTACATGCAGTGCTCAGCATTGGTTATCAGAAAATATGATAGGTGGAAGCACGATAAGAAGGGCTCGCAGTCTGGAGAGACCTCATTTTATGTGTGATTAGCAGTTCAGCAGTATAAGCTGTGGTCTGGCCGCTGGCAGACCTACAATATGTAGCCTATCAGGTCAAGAAGCACTTTAATACAATAGATGCTGTGTGCAAGCTCTGATAAGGAGGACTGGAAGTGATGGGCATGAAAGGCTTCTCCTTCTCCCGTATCTGTCCTAGAATATATTCCTCATTAGTTTTGGGGCATGGCTTTCCGGGTATGATGGTAATAAAAATGTTATGAGCTTCATTGTCTCATTTCTTCCAGACAGGCAATTGCGTTCTTACAAAACTCAGTCTTTCATGTGGTAAAACCTAGTCACTTGTTTTAACCTAGCACAATTTGACTTTGCTGAAGTCTTTAAGTTACAACCTCACTGAAAGTACACCTGGCCTTTCTGTTTAGTCAGAAATGGTTGGGAGATGCTTACACTACTAGGGCAGAAGGTAGGTGGAGGTAGGCAGTATCAAGCTTCATAAAAAATAATTTTAGTACCTGAGGACCATTAAAAGTCCATTTTACTCACTAGAGCTGTTGAGTACCTGAAGATAACAGGTATTTGGGTTAATAAGTTTTCTCCACTGCTGTGGAATTCTTTTAAAATTTATTTTAATATTCCTTCATTCATAGCAATCTTTGGGGCAGATTTAGAAGGTCACATGGGGTAAAATTTATAGCACAACCACTGAGCTATTAAAGAATTAAATGAACAGCTTACATGGCCGGGATGAAACCTGCAGACTGTCAGAGAGGTGAATTTTACCCATTCTCAGAAAAGATTGATTTCGCTAAAAGCTACTGTGCTATCACTGAAGATTGTTTTTCACATGGTATACTCCTTCTGCATAATTTCAGCAGTTGAAGAGCAACATGTTTGCAGAGAAATCATAAAGATTGGTGTTTTTGCTTCCCTCTAAGTCTTCCAAAGATCCCGGTTTGATCTCAACATGATTTTGAAAGCTTTGATCTTTTAAGGTTTAATTTAGTCCAATGACAACGTGGTTCTCCAAGGCAATTCACCTTTCCCTGACTTGTTTAAAATAAAAAAAAAGGGAAAGGCAAAGGCAAAAAAAAATACTTTGTAAGTGAGGAGCAAAACCTTCATTAGAGAGAAAGCATTTGAAAATTTTCCTTCCAGCAGAATAACCCTTTGCAATACCATTAGCCTGCCATCAAAAAATTGTTCTCTGAGGTGGTAAACTCCCTATGCACCCTTGCTAGTCCATTTTGAGACACTAAAAAAAAAAAAAATCCAAATAAATAGTTTGTTTACTCTCTCTGTTCAAAGCTAATACATTTTAAAAGTGTAAAATTGTTTCACAGTTGTGTAGGACAACCTTTGCTAAACTCAAATGGAAATAAATAACAGTTCATTGTATGCCAGCTGAATACTTTTTTGTCAAACGCTTAGATGCAGCCTTCTGTTAAAAATCTCATTATATCTCTCATCACATGGCTGCATGTTCCTGTTTAAGTTGCAACAAGAATTGGCTTCAGTAGGTGTATCTCCCGTAAGATATGACTGTAATAATGAATGTAGCTTTGGAGACTTTTTGTTTTTGTTTTGTTTTGTTTGCCATGCCTATATGACAATGGGAAGAGGCTAGTAAAGAGACCTCGAAATATGCTTTTGTTATTGAGCTTGTTGCTTGGTTTGATGAGCACTGGTGTATGTGATTGTAACCATGGTCTGTTTCATGGTCATGTGACAGTTGTCAAGGAGCACATGTAGAAAATAGGTGCTAATTTTTAATAGAAGGAATTAAATGGAATAGGAGCAGCGTAGCTGGAATGCTAATATATTTATTTTGATATCATACTGCTGAGTAATTGGCACTGTAGCAAAGACCCCAGTAACAGTTATTGCTAGTTGCCTGTACCAAGGGCTTAGAAAGAGCTAAGAAACCGTAATGTACTTAACTGATTATGTAATTCTGTTCCCTGGAGGTGGGGGAAGAGCTGCTCAACACAGTTGGTGATGAGCTTGTTCCCTAGAGCATGAAGCATTAATCTGCATTTGCAAAGCCTCTTAGCTGAATATTAGTTAGTGGCCTGTGAACCTGCAAAGGTTCAGAATTAGGTGAATTGTTAGGTGATTGGTGCTATGAATTAAGGGCTGCTTTTTTTTTTTTTTGTCACTGAGCTTTGCCTTTTTGTGTACTGCATGTTGCTCAAAATTACAATAATTTTGAACATATTTTGTTAATTAATTGCCAGTAAATTGTTCACTTTAATTTTTATTTCTTTTTTTAAACCTTATCAATTTAATATAACAGGAAAAACTTGACTTGCAAACAGCATTTCAGCTTGCCATCATCCTGGCAAAATGCAATGGCTCTTCAGCTTGCCATAATATTAGCAACAGTAGAGAAAGAATTATATGACACAAATGGATATTTTTAGAAGGAGAAAATTGTGTGGGGTGTGACACCAGAGTTGGTGACACCAGAGGGGTTTAATGAGACTAAAATACTGTTTTGTCTGCACAGCAATTATAAGCCTGTATTTGAGGTTTTGTAGCACACACTTGAATAAACCAGTAACAAATTACTTCACTTCTTGATACATTATGTGGTTTCCAGAATTTTTGGGGTTTTTTTTTTGTTGTTGTCCTCCTCCATCTAACTCTGAAACACTAAATGCTGGCCATACCTAAGACCATATGGGATCCAATATATGATGTGGTGTGCTGCTATTCCTTGTGCTATACTACATACTAATATACTAATGTGCTAATATACTGATACCTGTTTGCTGTATCTTGGGCATGAGCTAAGACCTAAAGCAGTTCCTGGATGTAGAATCACACACATATTTTACCCTAGATCAGAGCAGCCATGCCTATTGGCTATATTTTTTTTCTATATTTCTACAGAAAAGGGGGCAGTGCGAGATGAATAACGTAGTCCACTATTTAACATCATCTGAAAACTTTGCCTGACACGTCCCCTGCTACTGTAGGGACCCAGGATGCTGGTGATGCCTCTGATCCTACGTCTGCTCTGTCCTACCTCTGTGTTTTGTAACAGCTGCTGTTAGTCTTTTACTGCTAAGCCTTAAGTGTTCTGTTGTTACTTGTTGAGTATTGGGTATTGCATTTGAAGCTTCAATCCAGGGTTCTTAGAGATATTAAATATCTATTTAATATTAATGTTCTTCATCAGTCACATCAAAGTTCATTTTAAATAATGATTTTTCTCATGGTTTTTAAGCCATAGATCATATTTTCATGTATCTGTACTCCATATGACAGCTTAGAAACTTTTTCTGTGTTCTGATAATGAAACTGAGGTTCTCCCATTATCACCAGCATCTGGAAATGAGAGTTTTAGCTAGAATCAAGAGTAATGAGACTTGGAGTTGGGCCACAAGAGATGGTAAAACTATTTGTTCTAGCATTTCCAATTTTTTGTCCAGGTGAGAAACACTAGAAGAAATATTCTGATGGGTTTTGACTGTCTGCTCAGGTCCCAAAAGGATAAAACTGTTTCATATTAACTTAGATGGAAAGGTTTGGGCTTGTTTTCTCTGATACATTTCAGGCATTTCAGTACCCAAGGTGTCTAATTTTGAACTTTGGGAATATGTGGAATATTAAACTAAGCTCAGGATCGGTGATAGCATCTAAGACAAATGGATTCATACCTTTGTTTTATATCATGTCTTGTCAAATTGCTAATGTGTTCACATTAGCTGATTCTACAAGATATACGGCTCTGTGTGCTCACGTATCTAACAAAAATCGAAACCTTTATCTTATCGTTTGCTCGGTAACTCTCTTCCTCTTCCTCTCACTTTTTAAAGGGAATTATGATAACTTAGTGCTTTATCTAATTGCAGAATGCAAAGAAGAATCCATGTAATTAAGATTTTAATTATTTTTATGGCTCCAACTTTCTCATTTTGCCAATAATATCAAAGTGAGGGCAGAAACTTACAATCAAATGATAATAAGTTTCATAAACTGTAAAGACAATTTAGTCTAAAGTGTTATTAATCAACAAGACACCTTGACAGATCTATGGATCTGTTTATAGTTCTTTGGTACCCTGAAAAAGGTTGATTGAAGGTGGGTTTTGCCAGACTTTGTGTATTTTGGCATCACTAAAAATAAAAACATCCCATCATTCAACTGTTATCTTGAGGTTAGGTTGCTATGGATCTATTTAAATACTGAACGAGAGTTGTTTATTCTGGGGGAACAAGGAGGTGCACCCCTATCAGAGCTTTGAGGGTCACATCAGTAACATCTGAATTACTTGACCCTTGCATGCAGCAGGGATGGCAGAGGCAGACAGCCACAGCCTATGGACCAACAACCTACCCAGCATCACAAAGAAGGACTAGGAGGTGTAGAAGAAAGAGGACTTAAAGGCTCGCTTTTGAGATCCCCACTAGGTCAGAAAAATGGCAGGAGCCAGAGAAGTTAGGTGCTGAAAAATACAGACCCAGGACAAATAGTAACGGTGGGGTTCAGAGGGACTGCTGAGGTAATTTAACACCTGCTAGCAGCACTGTGCGCTCAGCACTGATTAAACAGGCCGAGGTGCTGGCCTGGGATTCAGGTTATGCTTGAGGGCAAGGTCTCCATACCTCAGATACACAGCAAGAGCAGGGAGCAGAAGAGGTTCCTGCAGTAAAGCAAGGAGTGCTACTAGATGGCTGCTTGAAACAATTTGCTTCAGGTATGGGGGAGTCCCAGGGCTTTAGTCTCAGCCTAGAGTGAGAGTCAGTATTCACGAGTTGTACAGGAAGACCGTGTCTGACAAGCAGTTGCAGGCAAGCATTAGAATTGCTGCCTGTGTGCTCCTTCGCTGAGAGGACTGAAGTGTCTGGTGGCTTTGATCTCTGCTTATGGTTAGATTTAGGGTTCAGAGAAGAGAACATGGGAGTCCTATCGTTTCTCAGTGGACCTCAGAGGTGTTTTGGATAATTAAGTGAAGGTTACTGTTGGAGTTATCCTCTGTGCAGTCCTTAGCCTGGGAGATCACAGGTTCCCATGATGTTGCTGTGAGAGTAGAATCAGAGTTCTAGGAGCAGTGCAAACCCCAGGGGGCTGAGGAGAGGCTGCCACAATCAAATGTGGCCTGCTAGTACAATTATAGCCTGTGCAGGCCTCTCTCTCTGGGATTGGGGTGTCTAATGGCATGGGTCTCAGCCAATGCTTAGGGTTAGAGAACAAAAAATGGGATCCATATGGGAAGCATGGGGCTGAGTGTGCTAAGATCAAGGGAGGGCTGCTATTAGATGTATCCCTCAGTCTCAAGGATACTGTTTGGTGGTGTTAGTTTCAGCTCACAATTAGGGTTACAGTTCTGAGAAGGAGAACTAGTAGACCTATAGGAGAGGTGCAGCTACGAAGAGATTGCAAATGTCGGTTGAGGTCTGCTACTGGAGTTACCCCCTGTGCTGTCAGGGTCCCGTGGCATTAGTCTCAGCCTTGTGTTAGGCACTGGTGACTCTTAGATTGGGAACTGTGCAGTGTAGCCACCAGCAACTTGTACCCCTGGGACTCTTTCTGAATCTCTCCTGCATCAAGTGCTCTGATACATGGCAGCACCCTACTTGGCACTACAGCCCACCTGAACCCGCAGGTTAGACCAGAATCTGTAGTACACACTAGCAGTGGAGAACAGTGCCATTGTACCTAGCCCTGAGAATGTGGATGCTGCCCCAGCCCAATTGTGGTAGAGCTTCTGTTGTGCTTATCTGTCCTGTGGCTTACTTATGTAAATACAGTTCATAATCCACTTTCATTATTGAAGTTTATGTGAATTTTGTGAAAAGTCACCTGTTTCATTTTTTCAGTGTTTATATTGATGATTTGTTTTTTCTGGTTTGATAGCTTTTCTTATTAATCTCTTTTTAATAAATAAAAAAGAAGCTTTTCTTCTGCACATGCCCTCAAGCATGGAATTGCAAGTCATATGTCTCTGCGCCTGTCAAGGTTATGCAGCATGTGACAAAGATCCAAAATGCAACATACAGAAATCATTGAGGTTGGGAATATAAAAGGTGTGGGATCCATTCCCGTGGTAAATAGCTCTTTCCAAAATAGAGTCTTAATGATGTATTATTTTGGATTGAAAGAGAAATTTTTGTTAACTTTGGCATGAAGCGTAGAGACTTTGAGCGTAACATAAATTGCGTATCTTGAGTTAAACCATTTATGACATACTGTTAATAGATGACCCTAGGAAAAATTACTGGAATTTACAATTCTGATGAAAGAGAATAGGAAAATACCAGCGAGCACATTTAAAAAAACAAAAACAAAAAACCCTACTTTTAGATCATATAAAAATGTGAAATGGACTAAGCTCTACTTCTGTACTAATTCATTGCATATCATTTGCCCAGTTGTTCTTGATGCGAACAAGAAGCTCGTTCATATTTGCTGGTCCCCAAACCTCCCATAGTAGTTCAGGGCATTACAGCCTGGTGGCTGACCAGACTGATCAGGCCTGCACTCTGACACATCCAGCACTGATCATTTATCACAGTCATGTGTGATTTATTTACTTCCAACCCTTTGTGAGTCGGCAGGCTGCCTTCAGGATGATGTGGCTACTCAGTTTTGTTGTGCTGTAAATTAATGCATTCGTTTTACTTAACACAGATTGCATTTGCTTTGGGTTTCCTTTTGATTAAAAATATAGCAGGAATTACTATTTAACTTCGGAATGCTGATGTTGACCAAATGAGCTCTGGTTGTAAATCCATTGACTCTGGAAGAATTTAGACTTCTTGTACTTCTAGAGAATTTGGTGCTGCTTGTGCTCTCTTTCTGCTGTTCCGCTGCTTTGTTGTATTGTGCTGTTGCAACTGTTCGGTTCCTTACAGCACAGCAAAAGTTTCATCCCCCCCACCTTCTTGTATGCAAGGAAGTCTGGAGGCATTTGGGATAAAAATGCATAGAGGAGCTGGAAGGAAATTTCTCTTAGTACAGTAGTAAAGTGGAGCTAGCATTGGCAATCATATGATAGTTCCTTTGTAAATCCCAGCATAAGGGAGCATGCTGGGAACAGGGGTTGGAAGGTCTGTTCCACAGAATGTGGTATTCCCAGGGTTCTGTCCTGTGCAGCTCTTAATTACTGCAGACCTGTAATTCTGGGCATTTTTTTTTCTCTCATGGAAAAGTACTGACAAAGCAGGTTGGGCTTTACAAAGATGTTCAGTATTGCTCTTGGAAATGTATTGGCTAATACTGGGAAGATTTTTTTCCTCTATTTTTTAGTTCAAGAGGACATACTAGTATCTAAATCCTCTCAGAATTTGGTTGGTACGGGATGCCATAAGGCCACTTTGCTTTAAATCCTCTTTGACTATGCATATGTGTATATTCCTGTAGGTGTCTGTCATAAAACTGTTACGTGGTTAATAAAGCTTTCTATTCTGCTGAGATGTTCCAGGCAGAGCGACATAGGAAGTATCTGCACTGGAACCCTTTCCTTTGAAGCAAAAACTCTGCTAGTCCAGCATTACTAAAAGACTATCAAAATGTATGGCAAGTCTCTGGATCTTTGTCATGCCGGCTATGCTTTATTTGTAATAGCTATGAATTTAGTTCATCTTTCCCAAAATGCGTGTAGCAGTAATACAGATCAGTAAATGTTGCAGTCAGTGCTGCAAAAGGGAGAATTGCACATCGTGTGCATGTATGTGCTGTAACCTTTCAGTGTGAAAAAGCAAATGTATTTATATATCTTTCATAATTCTCCCCGTTTGCCCGATCATTGCCCTTGCTGTGCTGTATTATAGCTTCTTATTAGCTTTCCCCTTTGTAATGGAATATTTTATGTCAGATACTCAAATATCTATAAAGACACTAGTAAAAAAGTCTACATTTACAACCTAACACAAAAATGGCTGCTGGGATTTCTGTGATGTCCCTGGATTGGTATTGGATATGGATGTAGTAACAGAGAGATACATCCAAGATGTTCCAGCAAATGGATTTTACTCAGTCTCTGACTGGCACTGGAATATCTACACAATAACCAGACCTCATTAGTAGCTTTCCCTAGTAAACTTGATGCTGGATTTCTTGAAGCTAGGGAGCTCTGTGAACAGATGTGGTGAATGTTTCAGAATGTGGAAGTAAATGGAGTCATTAAATAGTTCTTTGTCTTTTGTTAGCGTTTTTCCTTCTGCAGTGTCATCTTGCCTTGTAAGGCAGAAAGTTGAGCTCTAGGCCTTTTGGGTATCAGACACTCGGATATGGTTCTAGTCATTGTAGCAATCCATTGTTTCTTTCTGGGCTGTTAGCAGATCCTGAGCCCTTCCAGAACCCACTAATTTGGGGTATTTTTTCCTCATTTCTGAGGCTAAAATATGTTTCTGAGCTTTAACCACTCATTGCCTTGGCAATGTTCAAATTTATCTAAGGTCTTGGGGGGGGGGGGGGGGGGGGGGTTGTGTAAGTTTCCTCAAGTTTGCAAGATGTGATCCTGTCTTGCTGCTCCTACTGTGACACCACCTTCACGGGAATCTGTGCACCATTTTTTTTTTCTTATCTTTAGAATCAAGTTCATGATCCACTGACCATATGATTATCTGCTGTGCTGTTCCTTTAGGCTAAGTATGTATCCTTATATCCTTATGTGAACTGCTATCTCTAGTTTTATAAACTCCCTCTCCCCACCTTTCCCTGGAATTTTGGTCAAGATCTTAATGCCTGAAGATTAGGTTAGAGAATCTAAATAAGTGATCTGAATTTAAAACATCATTCAGCACAGAGCAACTTCTGATTAACTGCTTTAGTAATAATCACTTTTGGATACTAAATGCACAACGTGATTTTCAAAGATTTTTAGGGTACTGTTTCTGGATTCTGGCATCTGTAATCTCTTTCTTCTTTGGATCAGCAATTCCATTCATATTTGTTGTCCTCAGACACATTTGGGTTATTCAGAGCTCTATCTGAATAAAAAAATATTCATAGTGTCATAATTTTACTTTATTGGTTTGGTATTGGAAAAGTCAAGTGAAGCCTGGTGCATTAGATTCATTCCTTTTAAAATAAAGTATTAAGCTCCTGACAGTGTATAAAAATGTTGCATTTGAAAAGAAGCTGTCTAATTTAACTCTAAGCAATTATACATTATCAGTGGCATAAGTCTAAAATGCTGAAGGACTTATTAGAAAATGTGTTTCCATTAAATCATGTAGGAGAAAACATTTTTTAAACTCTATCAATATTTATTGTGAAATTATTTTTTTAAAAGGTAAAGGGAATAAAAAAGAGGAAGAGACTACAAAATAACTGGTAACTATCATGCTGCAGAAAAGCAAATTAAAGGAGTTAATTTACTCCAACAGAGACTAACCCACAATGGTGTTGGTGTTAGAAGTTAGGCCTGCTAGTGCGTTGGAGAGTTTGGGAACAGGGGCAGTAAGGGTAGTATGAGTATGAAATAATGGAAGCCTGAAAATGTAAACTTCATTCCAGAGCTATGAAGGATTTTGAAACACTCGGTCTGCAGATGACTACAGTGAGACCCTGACAACAAGGCGTTTCCAGAATGGTTTTCAGTGCTGGGGCCAGATACCAAGCGCTCATTCTGGCCAGGTGTCCAGCATACCAGTGGGCGTGCTTTTGCCTTCCGTTATGGAGCTGGCTCTACAGCAGGGTCTTGCAACCAGTCTGGCTTCTGTATGGATTTTGACTGAAGCACGGGTCTGGGCTGGTGTCTGAAATTTAAGCTTTAAGCATTGAGCATCTGCGTTCCTTCTTTGTAAAAGAAAAGTTCCGCTTAAGTCTTGTAGGTTCTTGTCTCCTGCCTTCTCCTTTCTGTCTCTCTCTATCTGACTTCATAGTACGTGTCAAGAGAGCCATTTGCTGCTTTTCACCTCACCTCCTTCATATGACCACCTTTTGCAGGCTTTGACATTCCCCTCTCCCTGGATCTGCACAGGAGAAGCATGGAGCTCAGAAGCCTAGGGCTGTGCAGTCACTGAAGCTGCTTTCTCATGTATGTGCGCGTGCACTTGGGTCTATGCCTTAATACTGATCTTGTTTTAATCAGACGCTACTTCTGCAGTAATCAAGCTCTGTAGAACTTGTAATTATTTATCATTTGAGGCCTTCTTCCCTCAAGGCTTTGTCTGTTTGATTTATGTACCTGGCACCTCCTTTAACAGCCATTGTGGTATGTATTTATTTGTAACTAAAGAGGAAAGAAACTGTACTAAGTTCAAAGCCTTTAAGTGATCAGAACATTTCCTGTTAGGCAATCCTTATATAGCAGTAAGGTGCAGAAATGTGGTGAGGCAAGCTTGGGAAACTAGGAAATGCAGAACGTCTTGCCTTTCTAACCAGAAAAAATAGCGTTCCAGTTAATAAGCCTATTTTTAACTCGTAAGATAGCTTTTATTTAATGCACAAGTTTTAACTAGGTGAGTTTGCCTAAACTTAAGGGAAGATTCCTATAGGTTACTTTGAGCATCCCATCCTCATGCACAATTGTAAACAGTTTGAAACGTGATAACGGTCATCAACAACAAGCTCCTGAACCTGGACAGTGACTAGCAAACTTAACCTTAAATGTCGTATATGTCTTATACTATTATGTATTCAAGGAAGAGTTAAAATCTTCCTGGCCTGCATCTCTCATCAGTTGTGGGCCCAGAGCTTGGGGAACCTGGGAGCAAGACTGATGTGCAGAGGGGTCCCTTATTCATCTGTCAATCAATCTCTGTTTCTCTTGTCTGTGTCAAAGCATTTGGTTGTATATAGTACATATTTCTTCTGAGGTATTTTCTGTGGGTGGGCTAAACTATATTTTTTGTTGTCTTTTATTGTTTCATATCCTTTTATGCATAATGTTAAGGTTAGGGACCTCAATGGACTATAATTTTGAAAGCTTACTGTACTGTTTCCTCCTTCCTTTCCTGTTTAATAGCCCCTCTTCAGCAAAATGTTTAAATATGCATATAACTTAATTTGCATAAGTTCATTCCTGTTCAGAAATTCACTTTACAAGCATACTGGGTGAAATCTTGCCCCTACTGATGCTTGATGGAAGTGACTTAAGTGGCTGAACTTCCTAGCTCTGTTTATTTTAATGAGGTCTGAGTCTGTATGTATACCAAAAGAAGACAAAAGGAGAAAACTTAAAGTAAATACTATGTGAAGAAGTGATAGCACTTTAAAATTGTAATAGAAGCGATGTGGCAACAGTGATCCTACCAAACTCTAGTGTAACAAAAAGAGCTATAATTGTGATTTGACTGCAAGTTATTTTTATAATCTTAAAAAAAAAAAAAAAAAAAGTGGATATATTTCAATTTCATTAATAATCCAGGAAAAAAGTTCTTTTTATTTTTAAATGTAATCTGCCACTTTATTAGTGGTTATCTTGACATTTAATCCTCATAGCAAATCTGTTGCTAAAACAATTGGACAGTCCGTTCAGAAGAGATTGTTTATTAATTAACTGTACTTTTGTAATAGGTAAAAGTTTAACTTAGGATATTTTATTTTTCTCTTTTAGAATCATTTTCTTGGAAGTGTTTTGAGAGCTTAGCTTTTATTTATATCACCAAAGATCTCAAGTTAAAATCTTGTCTTTCATAATTGATATAATAAAGCAAAGCTAACTATAATATTAAAGATGATTTTATTTTATCCATTAAGAGAGGTTTAAAAGCTTTACTTTCTCTCTTTCCACCATGCTAGCCCTTAAATCTTTCATCACATTAATGCCAGTGGCTCAATATTGTGAGGTTTGTATCCTGCAGCTCTAGTTACTTATATTAACAGAATGCATTGGTCTACAATGCTGTTTGAACTTGAGTGGGCAATATGTCAAATGATCCTGTTTGGATTGTCTATCCCTAATATTCTTCAAAGACTAAAGTCGTGCTTTTGTCTCAGTTCTTTCTATGGGAAAGGTTGCTGTGGTCAATTTGTGAAAAGAGAAATCTTCCCTACAACGCCTCCCTTTCCAAAAAAACAAAGTCAGGCAGATGAGATGAGCATCAAGGCAGATCTTAAGACCAGAGAAGGGTTTTTGTTTTTGTCTTGGCCTTGTAGCATATGTGGAAGGCCTTGAAGACATGGAAGAATCTGAACTGGGTTGCGGCCTGACTTCTGGCACTTAATTTGTGTTGTAGTCCAGGTTCAACACCCTAAAGATCTGAAGGTTCCTCCTCCTGCTTCAGTCACATCCCTCTTACTTGTGGGTTGTAGTAAGGTTTTAAAATTTATTCTGGGTGAAATGCCTTGTTCAGTTAAGATAGTCATGCAGTGGCAAGAAGACAAAGAGGCAATACTACAAGGGTTGTGCATGATCCACAGTGTTAACGACACACATTAGAATTAAGAAATTCTATAAATAACAATGTTACTTCTGTTCATCTGAGATTTGTTTCTGGCGGTACTGTAATGTTTTGTTTCTGCATGTGTCATTGAACAAATGTGGATGAAAATCTCAGCTTCAAAGATGCAGTGCATTTTCTGAATAACTGTGAATTTGCAGAATAGCAAGTACTGGTTAAAACAAAAACAACCAGCCAAATCTTCTGGCCTTGGCTCAGCAAAGTTCTGCTCGTTCCGTATACTGACGATTGCTACAGCAGGTGTGAGGCTGAGCCAACTCCAGGGCTGCTTCTGCGGCTGTGGGTCTGCAAGGCTGCGGTGCCACGAGATGCTGCAGGCTCTGTGCCCAGGCAGCCATCCCATGTGCTGCCCATCCACAGGGTGGCAGCTCCTACCTGTTCAGTGCCTGCACAGCCAGATGCAGCTCAGCTGCCCGTCTCAGCCAACATGTGCACCCTGCCTTGCAGACAGTGAACCATACTGTTATTCCTTGGACGGAATAGTTTGGGGGCTAGTTTGGGGACGAGTGGCAGCAGAGGGAGCTGCAGGGATGGAGAAGGTCAGAGAACATGTTATCGGAGGAAGGATGGTATCACAGCTCAGGAGGAGGGGTTGCTCTGAAGCAGGGCTTTTGCATGTGAGGCAGCAAAAGGATTCGAGTGCTGGGTTTGAAATTAGCCGAGTGGAAGAAGCTCCATTCTGAGCCAGGCAGTTGGGAGCAAGGGAGGGTGGGCTGGGAGGCAGGATAAGATATGAGAGCCTTTGTGGAGCACCATCTACCTTCCCATGCGAGTGTAGAATGTGGATGGCAGGGATATAGAGAAACATCTTTATTTTTCCAGGATTTCTGGACAAAAGGCCTCGTGTTGTTTGTAAATGTTTGGATGCACAGTAAATAGGCTATTTCCAGCAAGGACCACTGTACTCCTGCAGTACTGGATATCAGTGTGTGCCATTTGGTTGTGGAGAAGAAAGAAGTGCTTTCCATGGGTGTCTCCACAGTGACAAGGGCTTGTTCAAGGCTGGCATTCCTCAGTATTTTGATTCAGAAACAGAGCTGAGAAAGGAGGATAGGAATGGAGAGCAGACTTGAGACTAGGCTGAAACTGCAAAGAGTAGCCACTGGAGAGGGCTAGTCTGTTCCCACCAGAGCTGTAAGTAGCCTGTAGGAGCATGGGGCCAAGCAGGCAAGGCAGGGTGTCCTTTACAGTTTGAATGTGGATGGGCCCAAGATTCAGGATGCTTCAGCTTGGCCAGGAGCTGCAAGTGAAGTAGTGAAGAAGAGAGTGGGAGTGTGGCAGCTAACTACTTTGTTAGCTGTTTTCAGTTGTGAGTGCATCCCTTTGTTTTGATTTTTTTGTTAAGTTTCTTCTAGTGATCAAATGGATTGAAGGTTTTAATCTCAGAATCTGTCTTGGAATAAGGTTTCTTATAACTAAAAAAAAGTGTGTATGACTTCGCCTCAAGGTTAAAGCTCCCTATTCCTATAAGGTTAGAGTGTTAAATAGATGATCTAGAATTCTTTGTTGTGGAATTTTTTAGTCATTCACATTGTTCAGTCTTTAGTCTTCCTCTAGCACTGCATGTACGCTAAAATGTTCTAATACTTACCTGATGATGATGACAAGGGACTGTTGGCTAGACAAATAGTGTTGTTATTTGTATGCTCCTAGTGCTTTAGAATTGATAGACAAATATGCTAATTAGCCTGTGTTTATGGTAATACTATAAGTATTACTCTTATTTGCAGGGAGAAAAGGAATAAAGAAATGAAGTCACTTAGAATACACTTAGAACTTGGGCTCTTCTACGTTTTCAATCTGTGATGAATTCTCTGGATGATGCAGCAGTACTTTCTCCTAATAAATTCCTATTAAATTGTCGGAGTATTCAACTATTCAGTCTTACTCTCCTGATTTCGCTAGTCATGTTGCAATAGCATATCTGAAGAACTGCAAACATTTCTCATGTTAATTAGAACACTGGGAATTCTGTTATTTACTGCTTCCATCATCAAAGGTGATTGCAGTTTTCAAAGAAATGGTGCATTTGCTCATGTTATGATTGCTGCAGAGAAACTCAGTGAATGCATTCTATCAGTTCAGCTTCCGGCAGACCAGAAGAAAAAAAGGAATACTCTTCTATTCTTGTTTGTTGCACTAATCTGGAGTAGACATCTATGTGAATGCTGTTTTCTTCTTTTGCTAAACAAAACACAGTGATATTTGCTTCACTAGTACCAAGCCTGGGCTCAGCTAATACAAGACTGCAGACTCCCCTGATATATTTCAAAAAAGAAGTTGGGCAGTGAGGAAGGCAAAGAGAAGGTAGTACTGTTATCCCAGTAGGGTAGCTGTGTTCCCAGGTAGGTTGTCCATGCATTACCTACTAGTCTGTGCTGATATCACGTCAGGCAGTGCTAATAGAGGTTTGCTATCTTCCTTTCTTCCTCCTCCAGGCAAAATGGCCCTATTGCTATGTTTCAGCAGTTCGGAAGTCATAGGTTAAATTCCACAACATTGAAAATGATGATTATCTCTGTTTGTTTTGCTGCTTCTTAACGTGAACTTGCTTTTGTCCCTTCCCTCCCCACTTCCCTTCCAAAACACCACCAAAAACCGAATGAGACTTTCGGTGGAAGTACTACAACTGGCAGTGCTGTTGTGAAAGATTGTTAAGATGAATCGTTATCCAGGTTTGATGCTTTTCAGTGTCCAGGACCTTGGAGAATATGTCCCACTGGCTTAGGATGGATGCTGGGGCGTAAAAGAGTGGAAAAAGGGATTAAAAGGCTGTTTTCCTAGTGTGTCCCCACCCAAAGAATGTGGGAAGGTATAGCAAGTATGGCAGATGAACTATCCTGTGGTTGCTCCTCGGTTTGCATAGACTGAAGCATGGCAATGCCCTTCTCATGCCTTAATTTCTGTGGGGAAAAGTTAGGTTGCGTGCCTGTACACAGTGTTTGCTGAGTTAGATGGTCTCTCATCTCTTTCTTGCAGCAGCAAGAATTTATAGCAGGCTCCAGTGTAGAATTATGCCAGGGTACAAATAAACCCCTGCTTTTGAGTTGTTGAAAGTGATAGTGCCATAGAGGAGAATATCTTTTCCTTTATACTGGTTGGCATTAAAATCCCTCAAGTCTCTGGGACTAATCATGCACTTAAGAAGCAACATAAAACGACATGTACATATATAGACCTAGGTATAGTTTGGGGGTTGTAATAAAGATTTTGCTCCAGGTAATCATGATGCATAACTTATCTTGAGTATCTGTTGATCCAGAATCTTAAAACCAGATTTAATCAAGATATAGATTATTTAACACTTGTATGTGTTTGTCTTTCCACTTATTTGGCTACAATGAATGTATTTGTGTTAATATTCACCCAGGTCTTAGGCTTTCATTCGGTCAAGTCCATGCTTAATTCCTCTCTCTGTACAGTTAAGCATTGTGTTGATTTTTACTTAAACTGAAGAACTCATTAATGTTGGGCAAATATTTTGAGTTGTTTCCACAGAAGTCCACTCAGAACTAGAGCTAATCACAACTTCTACCTCCTCTTCAGGGAAATATGGAAAATGATATTGTTAAACATCTTAGGAGGTTTATCAACTAAACTTTTTCAGAAAAATTTTGAAATCATTTACTTGTTATAACTTTAGATGCTCAGAACCCCAAAGAGTATGTGTAGATTTTATTTAGCATCTTGCTAATATCTGTGCCCACGTATTTCTTTTTCCCGTCACCTTTCTTTCTGTTCAGCTGAACAGTAGGAATCTGGCAAGCTTGTCTTCAGAAAGAGTTAAGGAGAGAAAATTTCTTGAGAATGTTATCCTGTAGGCTTGGAATTAAACGTGCTTCAGCTAGAACCACTGCACAATTGTTTAACAAGCCAAGGTAGTAAATTATTGCTTAGAAGCTTTCACGAATTAATATTTATGTTATAGCAAAGAAGTTTACCTTGGGAATAGTATATTTGAAGTGTTCCCTGAAAAACTACATTAATGGATTTTTATGTGAGACAATGTACGCTTCACAGATAACATCTTGTTTGTGTCAGATAGTGCTGTGTAAATAATTGTAAGTATTGTTTTTAAAGTAAAACATAAATCCTTGACATTAAAGAGCATAGGGATATTTTATGTGTTTTCATCAAGAGATGTGACATAGAGCCAGCTAAATAAGGGATTTTGAAGTAGAAAAAAATAAATGCTGATTAATACAGATAGGAGATCTTATGTAAGGTTAGGGGTTGGAGGAACTCCTAAAATAATGTCTAGAGCTCTTAGAAAAGGTATCAGTTGCTACCTCAGGAGGAGGCATTCCTGGAGCACTGCTATATTTTACAGATCTAAAATGAAGTTTGTGAACTGATGTTGGTACTGATTGTCTTTACTGCAGTGGCATAAATGTAGGTAGTTCTGTATTTGCAGACTTTACATCCTGACTGTATAGGATCGTTGAAACTGATTTATCTTTTCAAACTAACTATATTACCTATAATGGTAACAGAAAGAGTCATTAACTAAGAAGCGCGAATAAACTTAACAGTCTGGGAAGGCTGATGTGAATGATGTTGCCTAGAGTAAAAGTTTTTCATACGTCCTCATTAGTCAAAAGTACAGAGAAACGTAAATTTATTTGAGGCATGCAGTGAGCTAGGCAAAGTCTGTAAACGTCAATCTGATTACTGCTTTTACCTTTTTGTACATCAGAAACAGTTAAAGGCACTACAGATATACCAGTGAAAGTGAGAGAAGAATCAGGACGCGTTTCTTCCTATTTGCTGGTCATCAAAGTGTCCTTGTGGGACTATTTCATCAAAAGTAACAAAGTTTAACCACTTAATTACTTCCCTGATAACTCATGGAGGAGTTGTGCTCCAGAAAATCTTCCGATACTGTCATCTGTTTGGTGTTGTGCCATGAAGATTGCATTGGTTATAGTTATTAAGCTTCTGTAATATCCTGGAAGAGTTTCCCATCAGAAGCAATAAAGTTAGTTCAGCTTATTGATACTCTGTAGTCTCTGGGTTTTCCTTATCTCTATTTTGTATCTCCAGAAAGAAGGAACTGTTCAACAATCACAGATTGTGACTGAAGTCAGTCATGAAGCTGCATACCAAAATTTTGCTTGATTTGGTCTTTCTAGTCTGAGGAAGCTTTTTTGGGGACTTAAGTTTAAAGTTTACAATAAATACCACATTTCCTGGCCCACTTCCTGTCAACACATCCTCATGCTTCGCTGCAGTGACCTCATCTTTATGTGAAATCGTTGCCATAAAGCAAGGTGACACTATGAAAAAGCTCCACTGTAGAAAAACCTGTAAAAGAAAATGAACAGAAAAAATGGGGATACCATGCCAAATCTTGTGACTTTGGCTTTGAGCATCTTTAAGATCATTTACTACAACTAGGGTAATAGTAAGAACCACAGTTTGAAAATATAATCCATTTTTAAGCAATAATTTTTTTTAAGAGTTTGAACATAATAGAATATTCTACAGTAATTCAGGAAACCTGCCTTTGGTCTTACTTTTTTTATAAAATGTGTTGTTTTATAGAATGATGGTAAGATGGTACTTTTATAAAAGTAAATTGTATCTTAATTTTTAGAATGAGCTTTGGCGTTCATTATACAGCAAAACTGATATTAACATCACCTGTCTTTGAGGCTTCTGCTGTCTCAGAAGAATTGAAATGTTTTTTAACTGTAATTTTACTAGATACTTTGTGATCTACCCTGGCTGTTGTTTTAGCTATAGTTCAACATACTCATTGAAAGCAGTAAACTTCCAGCTTTTTTGCCAATAAGATGTTTTCCTCTCATGTATTCTGAGCAAATTTTCAAATGTAACCTTTATTATAATGATGCTTTCCCTTTCTTTGCAAAATTCTATGCACAAAAAAAAAAAAAGAAGCAGTATTGGAACAAGAAGTTGAAATCCATCCTCTTTCAATACCATATCCATTAGACTTCTGTCCTCCCCCCCTGTGAAGAAGCACAAAGAACTCGGGTATTGTTAAATTACTCTGTATTCATGTGAGGTCCTATTGCAAGTGTTTATATTCGTGTAAGATGCAAACACCCAAAAACACTGGGAGTAATCTTTTATTTAGTGAGACTGCATCTTGTTCAACTCCCCAGATTTTGGGGTTTGTTACAGTTTAAGGATTGAGTTGGGATTGAATTTAACCTACCCGTCCAGTTTTATGGAAATGGATGCAATTGGTAGTTTTGGACTGTAGTCCAAAAAGCCAAAACAAAAAAACCTCCGCTTACTAAGCCTCAGAGATGTCAAATGATTTCCTCTTTGGTCTTTCTATGCTTCTAATAATGCTGAAACATAGAAATCTCTGAATGAATTTAACAATATCTTCCTTACCTTATGTACTTGGCATTCTGCAGTTTATAGCAACATGCTGCTATTCTGTTTTGTATGCGTTTTCGTTTGTGATTTTTTTTTTTCCTTGCATGCAGGCTATACGGTAAGCTTATTAAAGTTGATTAGAAATGGATGGGGTATCTACTTAAAATCAGGCTCACTGAACTCTGATCTCTGGGGAATCAAAATCAGGAGCACAGAAAATAGTTTGAATCTCTAGACAAAGCCCAGGAGCTATTGCCCTGAATTGATCCGTAATTGGGTTCACCTGCAGGAAGGAGTCTAGGATGGAATAGGCCACAGCCTGCCCACCTTTTAGGGTTGCTCCTCTTATTGACATGTGAGACCTAAAATAGATCAGGCCTGTGTGTTGGTTGGGGAACCCTTCTCACATCCTGATTTCAGGAGGTTTTTTTGGAGACTACTGGGTCATTAAGACATGAAAATGGAAATGTCTTTGGTGAACATACGTTTTTCCTGAACAGCTATTGCTTATGTTGTTTTTAAAATCCTGGTTTGTAATGCTTAAAAAAAAAAAAAAAAAAAGAACAAGAGAATTGTTGGTTTGCAGAAGTCACAGCAGTTAAGTTTCTGATGGACCTTTTTCCCCCCCCTTGAACTTTACTTGAAACATGCGTCTACATGCACAGGATGATGTTAAATCTGCCTTTATGCAGAGGTAGATATATGTGTTTAGGATGTAAAGATCACTACAATTGCTGATGAAAATATCAACTTGTCTGTATTATGTGCTGCATCTGTTGTTCACATAACTCAAAAGATAGCTGACAAGTAGAAAATATTCCTTTAAATTTATTACAGATATTCTTGATCTATTCATAGACAGCAAAGTTTAAGATAACAAGCACAGCAAAATAAAGGGGTTGATCATCAGAGAAGGCATTTAAGTGTGTGTGTGGGGGGGGGGAACAGCCTGACAACCCTGTGTAGCCTTTTTATCTCTTTGATTGGACACTAAATATGGCAGTAAATAAGCTATATTGCTGATTTCTCTTGCATCATCTTTTAGAGGGAGAGATTAGCTGTTGAATGGATAATGAGAGAAGCTTCCAAGATTAATTCTCATAAGAATATATACATTTTATGTATAAATAAAAGCCCTTTCTCACTAGTAATCAGAGTCTGAAGCCTCCTATTTTCCCGTTAAGTCATTGATCAAACAATGGTGACAAGATCAATTCTTCTTAGTCAAATATTTCACTTGTTTTGGATTCCTGGAGGCAGCTCGTAAAGCTGAGTTTTCTATTAATACTCCTGTAAGGTTGTGCATTTGTGCGCAAATCTGTCTAAATTCATTCAGTGAAGATGTGATGAGAGCTGGTCCGTAAGGATGTCTGACCCTCAGAAAATTACAACTACTTTGGCTTATGTGTGTGTGTTTTTTTTTTTAAAGCAGTGACTTGTTATGATGTTCATCTAAAAGTTAGAATAAGATATTTAATTTGGGAAACAAGAATTTCAGTCTCAGAAAAACTGAACTGATCTTTTTATTTCTTAATTTTTTTCTGATTGGAGGTTTATTACAATAAAATAGTTTCTGTTGATATTTTGGTGCTTCTGCTTGTGGTCTGTGCAACCTCAGAATGTATGCCAAACAAAAATAATCAATATGCTTTAGAAAAGTATCAACTCAAATTTTAGCCAAATTGAACCAACTCAGTATTTGATTTATTTCAAATTTATTTGTGATTTGATTTTTTTCTTTGTTTTTTTTTTTTTCTTGATCTATCTTAATACTGTATGCTGGACTGTGTCAAGGCCAATAAGTTGGCCTTAGGTTTTTATTCTTAAATGTACAGAAAAGAAGGAGAAAGTTGGAGAGAAGCCCGTGCTGTTGTCGTTGGAATGTTATTATCTTAGTTTTGAAACGATCATCAAAATAGTGCTGAACAAATATTGTTCAGGATCTGTAAAGAAACAGAAAAGACACTTCTGAAGACATCAACACCTTGCTTAATACTAATTCCTAGATATGGAATAATTCAAATGACTGAGACATCTGTACTGTGGTAGGTTCAGATTTCTAAACCCTCAATACTGTTAGTCCTCAGGAAGAAATCAGTTTCCTAAGAAATTATCGTTTGGGTTTAAGCTGCGTCTTTATTCTTAAAATAGTATTTTGTGGTTTTGACACATGCAGATGTTAGAGTGGAGAAGAAAATAGTTGCTCTTTAGAGTGAGATTACCTGAATTCCCAGTCTCCAACCTAAATTTTTTTTAGCAACCATCTCTTCTTGCTAAAACCACTACAAAACAGAAATAGTTTTGAAGGCTGTAGATATAAAGCATATTGATGCTCAAAGGAAGCATACAAAACTGTAGCTGGCAAAGGAAAAAATATTTGCAAGGTCTGTCTGTCTCATTGTTTTTGGTGCTATTGTTTGTTATACTGATTAGCAAACAGGTTGGTAAATGTTTATGCTTAAATTGAGAAGCATGCTCCATTTTAACTGAACAGAATGCATGCAGCAGAGGGGGCAAGCATAATCCCTTTCTCCTCGGGGTTAGTCCTTAAAGGTATTCCAAAGAGCAGCCATCAAAACACCGTAACCTTTTCTTAACGTTTCTGCCTGAGCCTGGCAGTTCCTCCCATATGTTTTTTATTCTCCTACAATTGCTTGACATCTTTATCTGTCCAGGGAAACACTGCACCTCCTTTTGTTCGTTGGTACTAAAACGATAAAGCTTCTAGCCTGACTCAGCACCAAACGTACGACACCTTCTGTAGGATTCACTAGGCCATGACTAGAATGGCTCCAGTGTCTCAGCATTGCTGTTGTCTGAGCATCTGTCACCCTGACCTATATAACAGATGTTAGCTATGTGACCCCAACATGAATTCCTGCGTTCTATATCAGAATATAATTTCTTTAGTTAATAGTTGTGCAGATTTTTATTTTTTCCCCTGCTAGCCTTTCAAATCCACCTGCAGTCTGAAACTCAAGCTGGATTTTTTTGTCTCTTATTTTGACTAGCGTTTCCAAATGTACTAAATGCTTTTAGGATGCATGAGGATATATCTGGATCTGAACTTCTTCCCTTATTAGGAAAGAACAGATTTTTCAGTCATAATGTGTCTGTTCCTTTCCATGGTAGTATGCACAGTACAAATCTACACCTTAATTGTTTCATGTATAGTTATTGTGTGTCGAGTTCAAGACCTTATTCTCCTAGAGTCCTCCTACTCAAAATAGCTCCT
This sequence comes from Struthio camelus, assembly GCF_040807025.1. Lineage (NCBI taxonomy): Eukaryota > Metazoa > Chordata > Aves > Struthioniformes > Struthionidae > Struthio > Struthio camelus. The sequence continues at coordinate 15,216,279 of NC_090956.1, read as the reverse complement.
CCGTATTTGGCTTTTTATGTAAGATGATGTCATTCTGAGTTAATAAAACTATTCTGTTTGCTTCTGGGGTTTAGTGACTTCATTAGACATAATCAGAGAGGCAATAAGGGTTCAGCGTTTGTTTGAATTTGTTATTTTCTTTCCTAACTGCGTGGAAGTAAAAGCACTTGCTGTACTAACTCTTGTGTTTGTAATAGTTTCTGCCCTTTCTCACTTAAATCTACTCATCTGCCTGAAGTGTTACTTTCAGTGGTGAAAATGAAATTGAGGCACCGTGTGGAATGTTTGCATTTACAGCTGAAACTATGTGACCTTTACATACAGCTCAGTAAATGCTCTAGATTGATAGTTCATATTTCTCACTTCTAAATAGATACAGCTACTCCAAAGAGCAACAATTCGTTGAGTACAACAATTTGAATCCATCTCAAATTACTATATTTTAATACTTATGGGGGGGCCGGAATGACAGGGAGGGAGGAGGAGTCCTTGTTTAGAGTTCAAGGATAGAAAAGGTATGCCAGAAAGCTCTCCCAGTATATCACGTTTATGGTGTTCTTATGCTCTGTTGCAAATGTCACAGCATTACTAGGTAAGACACCTTCCATGCAACTGTAAAAGACATAACCTTTCTTTACCGTCTCCATGCAGTACTCTTTAATTGTAATAAATATCTAATAAAACAGCATTTCTTATTTCCAAGTTTTTTTGATATACAGTGATGAGATTTCTTGATGGGGAAAGTCTATGATATGTACAATGCTCTTCTATGTCTGAAAAGAATTTTCACAGCTATTTTTCTTGCGTTAATATGCCTTGCTGATGTTTTTGGATCATTTACGTTTTGCTGAGTTTTTTAATTTTTAAAGGAATTTGTTTGACATTTGCTATAACTTAACATTGATCAAGAGGAATTCATATAGTATTTGTAGAAAAGGTAACATTTAACTAGTTTCATAGGTATTATCTAGCAATTTATAAAGCTTATATATAATGAATTAGGTTTCTGAAATGGATTGGTGTCTGAATTCATGCAGTTTACTTGTATATGAATTACTACTATAGGTCATGTTCCGTGAAATGAAATTCTGTTAAAGAACTAAATTGTTTTCTGTCTGCTCCATGAGCATGGAGTATATAGTACAAAAAAGTAATAACAGAACTAAAAACTAAGAGGCCTGCTCATTTTTATATTTTGTCAAATAATTTTCTTCTCTGGAGATTAACCTGCATGTCTTTGAAATCAATGAAACCAAAAGCCCCAGACCAAAGAAGATTAAAATATATATATATATGAGATGCATTAAAAGATATAAAAATCTGTAAACATCATTTCAGGATCATGGGACAGTGAACAATTAATTTGGAGTCTTTGAGATTACTTTGTACAAAGGAATCATTTAAATGGAAAAATTACAAAAAAAAAAAAAAAAAAAAAAAGCTGACTTCCCTGATGAGCTGTCAATAGGAGATTTAGGGCTCCCCATGTGCCATCAGCATGCTTTAATTGATTACTATGTTACTGTCCCAGAGTGTGCTAAAATAAAGGTTAGAGAAATCCTGAGGATATCAACTACCTTTTTCGAAGTGCCCAATTAAGGTTACACTCCATAATCTGAGAACAGAAATCATCATTCAGAAATAAAGGATCTGCTTTACTTGGGAGTAAAGAAGTTTCGCCTAAAATTCATGAGATAGTCTGCAAAATGACTTCTCAGAGGTGTGAGCATAAGCAGGATCGTTATCTTTCTGTTTTCAAAAGAGCAGCACTGGGGGTCTAAGTTGACTGGATGTTGTTTTATGCTTAAATCTTTCTACCCTGGACTTCTCCCTGTGAGTATAGTCCAGGACCAGGCAAAGAGTGGAGGGGTATGCCCTGAAGTGTGTTCTCCGTGTCTGTGCTTTCAGTCTGAAGGAGGTACAAGCAGAGATAGTACTAGGCAAGCTTTAGGGACAGGGTGCCAGGAGACGATCTGCACAGGGACTGCCCATAGATCAAATGTTCCTGGTCACTGTGAGACTTGTTTATTCCACATATATTCTACACTGTCGCCTGTGGGTCTGTTTTCAGTTAACTTACTGAATTTCTTGCTGAAATAAAATGATCTCAAGTTATCTTCTCATTCTTTGGCAATAAATGGTATTCTTTACTAGATAAACTAAATAAATGGGTATGGGAGGTAATCTATTATAGAAGTGTTAAAGAATCAACATTTGTATTAAAGATTAGTTAACACTTTTATAATCACCGGAAACTTTTTTGTGTTGTACAAAATATGAGAAACATTTAACACCTAATTATGGGCCAGAAGACTATTTCCTGTAAATGATAAATCATAATCACATTTTTAAATCAAGGTAAATTATATTGAAACTGTCCCTCATTCTTATTTTCAATTTGATTTTGTTTCTCTGATCAACTGTAGTAGCTGAAAAAAGGTATTAGGAAAGAAAAAGGCCTCTAATAGGTTATTCAAGGAAAACATCGTGGTGTTAGTAGGCTTTATCTCTCCAAATCACCTTACACTGATATTTGCTTAAGATAGCCCTCCTTTGTGTTACTATGTCTCACTGAATCTACAACCAAAGATCTTTCCCAGTAAACAGATTAAATGATGTTTTTACTTCCACCTATAAAACTATCTCGTCTAAGAATTGCAAGGGAATCCCTCTAAAAACTGGGCTTCAACAAATTATTTACAAAAGATAGCGTACTAAAATGTGACGGCCTGACAGAGTTTAGCTAACAGTTTCAAGGAGTTTGTTCATGACCCTTTCTCGCTTTGGGGAAATGTGAAAAGTGTTAAATTCATTATGAATAAATTAAAACCGATTGTCTTGATCTGTGTTATCTCCTGACAACAGTAAGCCATTTGTTCTCCGCTGAGTGGACAGCTACTCCAAAAGCCCAATTAATGAATTACATAGTAAGTGCAATACAGTCTTTTGGAGAACTTTCATTTACCCCCCTCTATTGTACAAGATTAGATCTTCAGCTACAATAGATCAACTCAGGTCCATTGGAATCACTGGAGATATGTGGATTAACAGCAGCTGGCTCCAAATGTGTTAAGATTCCGTTAGAAGCTGTGCAGTAAAAAGTAAATGTATAAGTTCACGTGTTTTAGTTGTAAGTTTTAAATTTCAAAAGCATTTTCAATAGGATTTTATAAACTTAGATAAATATCAGTTTGATAAAAATCTTGAAGTATTCCATTTAATATTTTTCAAATTGATAATTTTATTCAAAATATGTTATCACATAGTCAAATGCAACTCTTTTCAACTGAATCAAAATATTAAAATTGTTTTCTGGGAGCTTTCAAAATATCATCTTTTATCTCTGAAAAAATAAATACAATTCTGAAATGTTATGATAAATGAAAGTACAATTTTCTGTACCAACTCTAAAGGTTGCTTACTGAAATATGTTTCAGGATGTTGAGAATGACAGTCGTATATTGTGGCTTTCAGGAACAGCCATGACTAAAGTGGGTATATAATGTATTTATAGCTATAGTAAACTTAAAGTTTTACAGACTGAGTGTGCTTTCCTAGCCAACAATTAATATTTTCTAATGTTTAAGTATTGTACTTTAATATATTAGTGTAAGTATATGATAATAACAAAAGGAAGTGTAAGTGGCTAGAAAGATTTGGTCTATAAAAGATGCTTCTCTGAACAATGCAGAGTTCTGAATCCAGAAAAGCAAGCTACTACTGCCTATGCAGTTTTTTCAGAGCGTATAAACAAGATGGAATTCTGTGTAGTACATGACTAAAAACACTTTTGATCGGAATTACGGTAGCAATCATTAAATATATCATGTGCAGTGGCACTGGGGAAGGCATTGTTCTCCATTCTGCTCAATGGACCATGCTGGAACACTTGTTTCATATCTTGAAACCATTTATGATCACTGTTAAAGAAGTCTGTGTGTTAGTAGTGCCAATGAATCAAGTAAAATCATCCCATTCACCTGTCTGTTAAAAACAAAATATTGGAGAGGACAAACACAGAATCTAGCCATACCCAAAGCTGCATAAAAATATTGTTCTTCTGTTTGTCAGTGAAATGTGCCAAATGGGGAAAGGAGCAGCCTGTATTTTGTTCAGGTTTTAGATTTTTGCTTCTCCACTTCAATCCTTAGTGTTAAAATAATCTTAATTAACATACAAGTTGTCAGTGAACAGGTTGAGTTTTTCTTTTGAGCGATTGTCCACCTGCAAATTTGGCTCTGACCTCACCTTCCTCCTTTCTAGCAAGGACATAAAATGAGGGAATAGGTTTATCTAATCCAAGTTCCTTTGAACCCTGTCTGCTCAAGGTGACAGTCTTTATCTTTGACTGACAGACTTGAACAAACTTCTGTGAACCTTTTTTCCAAGTAGGCAGGTCATTGTGCATTCATCTCTCACATATGGAAAATATAAAGTTCTAGACAAGAAGGACAGGATTTTTGCTTTGTGAACAAAAGAGGATTGCCAGGAGGATTGCCCTATTAATGCCAGTGAAGCAGATGCCAGGTAAGCTAGCCTACGCAGTTGCAAGCAGTAAGGCTAAATCCCTTCTTACATTGCAAATGCAGCAGCTGCTGTTAAACAGCACCACATTTCCAAATGAATGTGTTTAGAGGCATGAAGAAGTGGCCAGAGTGGATTCCCTGCAATTATTAGATCATGTTCTGCAGAGCATAAATATCATACATGAAATACACAAATTCAACCTGGGTTTTTTTAGGGCTTGGGGGTGGGGTGGGGTGGGGTGGTCAGACTGTTGATATGTTCATAAGACATATTCAGAGTCCCCAGACCAGATGCTGCTGCATTCAGCAGACTCATGCTTTGATTGCTATTTCATCAGGTTTCTTATATCAGCCTCCTGTTGAACTAATTCCTGCTTTTGAGCTGCCTGCAGTGGAGCATGGCTATGGAAAATCACTAAAAGGGGAGAGGAAAATTACTGACAGTAATTGGTGATCTGTGAGATTTGTTGTTCACATAAAGAATGTATTACAGACCACCTTCCATCCACATGCTTCTGACATCTGGCACATCTGACCTTTTACATTGGAGAGAAAATGGAAACTGTAGGGAAAAACTCTTCCTTTAGTTGCCTTGGAGCAGAGCATGGAGACCTGTGGTACGTGCCATTACAAACACTACTAGGCAAAGTCTGAGCTCAAAAGTATGCAATGTGTGCTAGCCATGTGAACACCCTATAAACACATCTGGAAGAAATCTAGTCACTATTTGGTGAGCAGCTTCTTGTTTCTTTATGCTGACTGCAATGAAGCTATCTAGTTTGCAAGTCTGCAGCTTATCTATTTAACTACCATCTTTTATCAGAAAAATGGATCCAGGATGTTTACTTCCAAAGGACATAGGTCTTCCTAGAAAGGAGAGAGAATCCCAGCTGCCTTTGGTCAATCTTTGGGCCTTGGCTGCTGGCAGCAAGTATCTTTGACCACTTTTATCAGCAGTGGGGTGGAGGAGTGTTAGTGGCTTCCTACCAGCTGTATCTTAAGGTGAAGTGTTCTTGCTGTTTGCATCTGTGTTGGATCATTTGCTGTATGGATATCAATGAACTTGGCTTGCAGTCTTAAGATCGTGGCTGTTTCCAGCAGGATTGCTCTCAAGGCTTCCATTTGGCAGTGTGCAAAACAGATATGTTCGTGGTTCTCAGATACTATGGTGACTCTTCAGTGGGTGTTCGAAATACTGGGAATATGAATGACAGCAAAGAAGGTGTTTGACCTGAAGTCATCAGGATATATTTAAAAAACAGAAACAAAAAAAAATGTGTAATGAGCTTGAAATGCTAATGCTTCAAGTGGTTTGTGAAGAAACCAAAATTAAATGAATAATTTCTAATAAATAACTTTAGTTGATTGAGGAAGGAATCCTAAGATCAGGACTTAGTCTGGGGAATTTCGTAGCTGAAGTCCTTTGCACAACAGTAGTGTGTATATATTAATTTCCTTTGCAAAACTTGCTTACAGTGAAAGATACAAAGCTGAGATGTTGAATGAGATGCTGAAGGAGGTGCATTTAGATTGCACCTGTGAATGGAACTCAGGCTCCTTATATTGTATTTCAAATCTTGTTCTTGGTGGTTTCCCAAAGCATTAGGCTTGCAGTTTTTAAAAAAAAAAAAAAAAAAAAAAAAAAACCCCAAAGCATGCCACTGTTCCTCCCGACAATGGCATTCATGGGAGACAAATTCTGGTAAGAGAGCAGGAACTGCAGGTGTTAGTCACTCCCCTGAAGTTGTCTGGGTGACAGAGCAAGACTTAAAGACACATAAGTAGATCTGATAACTTATGGGAGTGAGGGGAGTAACTAGAAGCGGCTGGGAAGCAGAAATTTTGATTTCTTGGTTGTGATGTTGTTGGCTGATGTGATCTTCCATTGAGAAAAGAAGAACACAACTTGAAAGAGATCTTGCAGAACCTGCTTTTTAATGAACCCCTGAGAGAAGTGGGAAACAAATACAGCGGGAGATGGAATCTGCCTCCAGGGGATGCTGGGGTATCATTTGACATGGCAGCAGGTATAACAGAGGCTAGGGTTGGAAGGTCTCCTGGTGGATCTGCACGTGGAATTCAAAACTCTTTCAAGCTGACCCTGATATTGATTGGTTTGACTCCTGTTATCCAGTCCTGGAAAGCTATAGTTGAAAAGCTAGAATTCCATGCTGAAGTATGAAACAGAATCAATGGTGCAGTTCTAAGCAAATTTAATAAGACTCTTATGCTTCATTGTGTAGACATGTAAATTTTCTAGTGGTACTCCCAATGTGTTCATTACTGTATATTCCCACTGAAGGTACAGTTCAGAAGTCCTTGTGATCAACAGTTGGTTATTTATGCTTCATTACGTTCATATATTGAGGCTGTGAGATTTTTTGGGACAAGGATCGTGCTCCCCCTCCCCCACCATGTTTGCATGGTACTACTATAATTAGTTTTTTTTATTCCAGGCAGGAGTGCAAAAAAAATCATGATGGCTATGAGCGATAAAACTGATGTTCACTCTCAGTGCAAAGAGAAGAATACCATTTTTTCCAGTTAAACAACAAGGGCTTTTGTATTCTTTGATAATAAAAAGGACTGTAATGTTTACAGAGGCTGAAAGTTATATTCTTTACTATGCCAGTAAGAAAAGGAGATGCATAAAAACACTATATGGATATATTAATTGCTACCCTATGTGTTTTTGAGATATTGGAGTGGGGAGAGGAGATAGCTCATAAACTAGAAGATACTGTTTTTGTGGGATCGTAGCCTGGTAGGAGCTGCCTGTGCATACTGCTTGTCCTGTATGGAAAAGGGCAAGGAGAGTGGAACGCACAACAGAAGTCCTAGCGGTATTCCGTTCCAGCTCCAATGCCTGGCAGGGGTTGCAACAAACAAAAATTTTAATTTCTCTTTATCTACTGCCTGAGACAACACTGTCATTATCGTTTTAGCGAGTTGTCATGCATCACATCTCCTGCAGTCACTGTCACAAGGCTTGTTACAAAGCCCAGATGAGCGGGATCCCAGAGAAGCTGCTTGTGTTAAGTAGATAAAAATGACCATTATAAGAGCTCCCAAATGCTATCTTTTGATTTCATCTGACTTTGTAAAGATGCTTGTCATTACAACATGGTATTTAGTTTACACAGAACATTAAAAAAACCCAACCAAACAGTACAAATGCGTTTAGATATATGCTTTAGAAAACTGATAATTCTTTCTATATTCCTCTGAAATTACAGGATTAGGTTCTGAAATGAGTAGAATCAATAAATGCAAATTAAATAAAACTGGCTCAGTGTTTGCTTGATATTCTCAAGTTCAGAAGATTCAGTTTCTGACATGTCAGACCTCATTTCAGTGTTAGGAGATCTCTCTAGTTTTCATTGAGCTTAGTGCTCATGAAACGTGTCAGATTCACAGCCTTCAAAGTGTAGCTCTTTCACCCACATAGCACGTACGGCATACGCAAAAGCACAACAAATTTCCCCATAGGTCACTGCCAGTAGGCTAACCTGGAGGATCACCAATTAGTGTCAAAGATTTTTACAGCGCAGTGCCCCATATCCACTGGGAACTAGACTGAAACCACTAATTGTTGTTTAAAGCAGGACAGTGCCTACTTGTTCAATCAACTTTCGATATGTCAATAATTCATTGCTTTTTATCCTTGGTTTTAATTAAAATATTCATACCAAGTGCTGCCTATGAAGAACTACAAAATGTTAAGGGTTTGCCCTAAAAGTGCTGCAAGTATTGTCTATAAGTGATTCTAGGGTTTTAACTTGGACCTGGGTATTAAGTGTTAATACAAGTGGGCCACTCTTTAATCAACTGAGTTAGCTAATCATAACTAAGATTCAGCAAGAACAATACAAGGAATTGTTTGAAATAGTTGTTTTTCAACCCTGTGTTTCCCATGTAACTATAATGGTGGGACTGCTTACCGATGGACTGCAGGCTGTTGTTGTATTGTTCAACTTCCAAGGAGAACATCTAGTTTTAAGTTCCTATAGGCAAACTGAGAGTCTGTATAGGACTGTACCCCTCCAGCAAAGACCTGGCTCGCCAGGTGGCACTAGAATTATTTCTGTCCTTAAAGGCTGATTTGTGTGCCAGAAGACATTCTCAGCCTTTTTTTTGCTTAAAAAGTTGGTTTTAGTAACCATCTGATTCACATGGAGGGAAGAAAAGCAGCAGGTTCTGAGGCAGGCATGGCAGCGGCAGAGCGGTGTGTCTTTGCGCATTGGCCTTGGGGGAGCTGATGTGTATTGAAGTCTGTTGGTAGGTTTTGTTCTGTGGAAGTGAGTTCACTAATTTGTGGTAATGATGGCATTACCCAGCAGTAGAAAATTTCTCTTAAGAGCTTTTTCATGTAATTATGTTTCCTCTGATGAAAGATAAGGGTCTGTTGTGCTTTAGTAACTGGAGAAAAGACACAAAATTAAAGGAAGGGAATAAGGTGTCATGCCTGTCTGTTGGCAGAGCTCCTCCTATATGCTGTAAGTTTAGCTGCTCAATGTATTGCTGGCATGAGAATTTGGGGGGGCTACATCTATGGCTTTGTGTGTTCCTTCTTCCTATAAAGCCCACAATATTCCTAGCTGTTTCCTATTAATGGAGTTTGGGATAAGTGCCTCTTGAGTCTACTCTTTACTTGTCTTCCAGCTACTCAAATACCTTGAAGTTGTGAATGAATTCAACAATACCTCCGTAGTCAGGCAAAGATTCCTCTGAAGTCAGTGGGCGTTTTACTTCAGTTGAGGGTAAAAGATTTACCCCAAGATACTAGAATACTTATGTGTAGCATTCAAGTTCCTCTTTCTACTACAAGTGTCATACCACACTTGACTGAAGTCTACTTGTTTTATGCTATTAAATGTTCCATCTCTTGTCATATAGTGTAATGATGCCCGATTTGAGATAATCTGTTTTCCTTGCTGGGTCTGTTAATGCTTGGAAATTATCTTGCTGTATCTATGTATTGAGAATTTATGAAAGGTACTAACATATTTCTTGCTATATATATTTTTTTCTGAACACACTTTTGTAACTTCAGCATGGCTTGAAAACTATTTTTTTGCCCACAGCTAGCAAGAAACAATGATTTCATATTTCCCAGAGTAAGAGCCAGGGAACAGCATTCCTTTTTATTGCAAAAAGGGGATACAATAATAAAAAGACATTTGCTGGTGGAATATTGCCAATAAAGTACAATAATACATTAAAATAGATACTTAAAGTTGAAATTTATGAGTTTGTTTTTCTGTGCCAGTCAACATATTTTCATATGTTAGCATCAAAATGCAGACACTCAGCAAAACCTTTAATAATAAAAACAGCAGCCATCAAAAGCAAGTGGAGAATTTTAACTTCTAGTTTAAGGAGTTTATCTTGTAATTTTGTTTTTGGGTATTCAATTTTATTTTCTTACAGTATTTTTTTCCTAATGAAATATTCATCAGCTTGTTCCTTCATTTGCAGACACTTCAGTGGAGCTCTCAGACCAATAATCCCTTTATTCTGCCCCTTTCCTTCTCTTCTCACAAGATTAATGTGGAAAATAAATGTTTCATTTGCAGAATAGGGAAATGGGAACAGCCTTTTTTTTAAATAAAGGTAAACCGCTTATGTAGTTTGTATGTACATACAATGCTAAGACCATAACTAGTTGTGTTTTGTTTTCTAAATAAAACTACACATCATAACCTTTCCTTTGTTTTGATAGGATCTTTTGGTATTTGATCAAACCATTTTGTACTGAATAATTCCAGGAACAGTTGTTCGGAGTAATCCCAAATAAATCACCAAGTGATGCAAATTGTATACTAGTTCCATGGAGTTACCTTTTCATTTACCCCCATTGTAGCTGAAATCTGGAGCCAGTGTGCCAGACTCCATGAGCACGTGCGTGCATGCACATGCATGTGCACACAGCGTATTCAAAAATGAAGGGGGCTGCTTCAGGGACACAGAAGTCAGTTAGGGTCGGTATCTTTAAAGTACCTTTAAAACTTACTCGCTTAATACCAATCAGTGTGTATGTACAGCCAAAAGATTGTGTTCTCTCTAACATGCAGACAACAAGGTAAGGTATATTTATTTCTGTAGCTGCATAACATGTCATCTGGAGCTGTGTGAAAGATATAATTAGGCTTCAGAAAAATAATTTTTTTAGCTGTTGAACTGGCAGAGTTTCGTGACCGAAAGGCTAACGACTATTTTTCAACCTGTAGACCTCTGTTTATAGAGGGTCACACAGTGCCACTGATCCAAAGCAGATCTCGTATTGACTTCAATCCGAGCTCTGTGCGAGGACTGAAGACAGCATAGGACCTAAAGTTTGTCATGGCAACGAAGGCAGGCAGCTGCAATATGTTAATGTTGCACCCATCCAACCAGCGCTGTTGGAAGAGGTGTGCACAGCGCAACCGAACTCAGTAAAACTCCGTTTCTAAAGAATTCTTTCATCTGATTTGGAGACAGGAGAACGTGTGTCTTTTTTTGAAAAAATAAAATCCTGTTGTATGCCACGCTCCACTCTTTTTTTTTTTTTTTTAATCTTCGAGTTTTTTTGAATTTGAAGATTAACCAAAGACAGTTCACAAGAGCTGCCTTCAGTCAGCACGTGTCTGGCGTTCAGGGACGGTGGCAAGGCAATGTTTTAGGCATTTGGCGTAACTTGAGCGTGTACGCCAGCACATTCCAGGTTAATAACATATGTTACGTCTTCGTGGGATCCAGCCTTAGGTACTTGAAGATTCAGTTAAAATTTCAGTTTTAGAAAATAGGTAAGTGAGGAAACAGGCTGCAGGAAGACAGAAGCATTTTTGAAGGACTGTGTGAGAGCATTAAACAGTTGACCGATATCTTGCATTTGTGACTTAGAGGGAGCAGAGGTAAAGCATGCCTTCTGGTGGGCTTTTGGATCATTTAAGAACATCTAAGGAAGTAGGTTTAAGGGTTTTATTGTTGCTTTTTAAACAACAAGTTACACTTTTGTTTATATATATGTATGTGTATAAATGTTATACACATGCACATACATATGTATGTGTGTGGGGAAAAATTAACATGTATCCCCATTGTTATCTTGGTAGAGTATTCAGTGAAGCAAAGGTTAGTGGTTTAAACTTTATTCGCAGCATCCCTTTAATTTACAATTTGGACTAGGTAGACTAAAAAGCACTACAGCTGCTGGTATGAGAGCTCTGCTGTTTTCCCTGGCAGAGGTAAGTGTTATGGTAAGAAATAGATTCACATCTTTTTATAAGCAATAATAAAGGCACACTTAGGCGTAGTACAAAAGTGAAACAAAAAAAAAGTCTATCATAACTTCCAGATAACTCTTTTTTTCCCACTTTTGAACCAGCTCAAATTTACATCATAGTGAACAAAATAAGAACAACAACAAAAAGAATTTAAACCAGCAGGGTGATATAGCAATTACACAAAATGAGTGTTTTATTAAGTATCTCCATAGCAGTGAATTCCTGAATCGTGCTCTCTTTTTCAGTCCACATGCAGTTTCTTTTTAAGGACTTATTTTCCCCAGTATCTGTCATCTGGCTTTAGCCCTTGCTAAATAAGAGGTTGTAGTTCTACAGGAGTTTGGCTATAGCTTTGGTCGTAGCTGGAAAGCACCTATTCTGTTTTTACCTTTCCTTGTTATTCAGACAGTGATTCTTTTTAATAAAAATTATTTGAGATTTCCTTGCTTGAGAGATTTCCTTTCCTTGAGATCCAGTGAAAGGATTTGCTTTGTCTCCGGTTTGAATATCTGGTGGACAAAGGAGTGACTATTGTCTGTCACAAACGCCATTCATAACAGAGTTCAACACTTGATCAGATAACTTTCTTTTAGAAAGCAATTTCAATAAAGCAGAACTTCACTGCACCTTCAGTCTTCTGGTGTTTTCCTTGTTGGAAATTTCTGATTCTCAGAAATTCTATAATTGAATATGTATTTAACCTTTTGCAGTAGTCATGTTTTCCAATCGATGATAGTGTTAATGACCAAAAATCATTGTATAAAGCAAAGTGGTACCCTTTATATTTTTTTTGCATGTAGCATTGTCATTTTTTGTGTCACTAGCAATTATTTTCCTTCCTCTTTCCTACTTTAGTTATGTTCCCCATAGAACATCTTTGAATAATTATTGTGTTATTTGCTTATTTCTGTTGTTTTCTGTTTTGCACTTGAAGCTCTAAATGAACTCAGACAATGAACCAAACTTGTTAAATTGCATAGGGTAAAGGAATCTAAAGAAGGCATAGTAATTTGGCTAGGGAACTGTTACAACTCAAGTTCAAGGTTATTTCACAATAAATGTTTCAGAGCAGGAAGCAAATGAAATTGGAGAGGCTAGAGGTAGCACCAGAATGTCACAAAGGAGAGAGGGAATGTGCCTGGATCATGATAAAGCTTGCCGGTTCTTTGAATCGTATTGATATTGGCCTATTTCAAAGTTGCTACTTTGCTGTTCTTACTGTTGGGTTAGATGCAACTTGTGAATAATAAGATGCACTAAGACATAACTGTCTGCAAGTCAGGGGGAAAAATGAATGTTATGTAGTACCTGATGAGAATACGTGTACACAGATCTCTCAAGTCTTACGCTGCCATCAGGTGATTCACATTTGATTTCCTCTCTGTGCCTAGGGCCAAAAAAGCCCGTGGGTGGTACAGTCCGGGAGCTGATGGGCTCAGTAACAGCCCTGCTCCGAACAAGTTAAGGTTTAGGGCAGAGCAAGCAGTGTGCTATCTGAAGTGGAGAGAGAGTTTTGGTAGTTCTTGATACGAAGTTATAGCAGAGTAGAATGAGTTTTTCAGGAGAGATAAAGCAAGGTATTACAAGAATTGTCATGTCACATTGTCCAGCAGAGGCCCAGCTGTATCAGGCTTGGGCATTTTTTTCTCCTCTGTATATCGTGGGTAAGGCTTCTTTTTTCAGTGTCAAGCTTTTTTAAAGTAATTTTCAACTTTATGTTGGTGACAAAAACCAGAAATTTTCAGACTTTTACTTTTCTTACATTGTAATAGGAATATGTAGCAACTCTCTCCCTCTCATTTTTATTTTCCTAAATCTTATTTGATATTAGCAACTAGTTGTGGTGCTAGAAGTGCTTGGTTTTAATGGCAGGATTTGCAGAGCCTCCCTAGGTTTGAGGCAGCAGATGTTTGGCATTCTAGCAGCAGTTTCCCCTGGCACCATGTCTTGCAGATTCAGTTCTAGAAGGAGAACCTTCTCCGATCTTTTGTTTTCTGTAGCACAGTCCTGTCACAGGAGCACATGTAATCTGGCTTTCTTGTCCCAGGACATGCTGCTATCTGCAAGCACACCTCCTTCTCAATCACGGAGTTCTAGAAGAAAAAAGGAATTTGCTATGGGGGTGACAGTGAGAAAGGATTAAAAGTATCCAGGATAAGTCCAACTCAGGTAGATGCAAAAAGACTCGGTCTGAGTTATGTTACAGCATATAAGGCTATATTTAATGCAGAATCAGAAGTTTGGTTTCTTCCCCTCCCCTTTTTTGGTATTAAAAAAAAGATCTTTCTGATAATATTAAGTAGCTAAAAGCAAGAATCTGAAGCTCTGCACTAAATGTCTGCTAGTGAGCTACAGCTTATCTTTGTATGCATGCCCAGATGGAGAACCTAGGAGATTTGAGGGTGTTTTTACATAGTGGCTATACGAGTTGGTCATCTAATAGCCCTGGTTTCATCATGTAATTACTTGGAGCTATGTTGGCCAAACTTGCTAATTCAGTTCCCATTTTGGATAGGAAAATAAAAGTACGCTCCTATGATGCTGCATTGATTATGTCCCAGAAGGTCTGCACAAGCAACTAGCAGCCTTAAGGAACCAGAAATCCCTGGGACGCTGGGGAGAAAACGGGAGCTGAGAAGTGGCAGTGGGAGAAAAAAGCTATTTACTAGGTAAGGGAGCTACAAGGACTGTAGTTTTACTTGCACCTCGGTAAACACACGTATCCTTCATTTATACCAGGCATGAATCTACCAGTAACAATGAGTAGTGTGTATTAAATGAACTGATTTATGCACGCATAGAAATCATCACTATGTGGTATTTTGTAAAATGTATAAGGCTCTGCTCTTCTGCTTTTGTATTAGCATTGCCGTAACTTACCTTCCTGACATCTCAGTTGTCTGACTTACTATACCTAGCCAAAGCACTGATGGACTTCTTCGTGGAGATCTGTGTATTCTGCCTCTATTCTGATATACCAGTTTCTAATGTTGATAAATGAATGTCTCACAGCTATTTTACCCAGGAAATTGTGCTGAATGTTTGAGATTTGGACCACTGAGAATTGGACACCTGGGTGCCATTTTGAACTTGTATCCTATCTTTATTCCTTTCTGATGCTGAGTTCCCTCTTGAAATATGTTTCACTGGAGGCTTGCTGTACATCACAGAATCATGATAGATTAAGTGCAGATGGAATAGTGAGCTACTTTATTAAAACCACTGTGATTTGTGTAAGGAGCTCAGATCTATTCACACTTGCCTTGTTAGTTTAGATTCTCTTACCGAGGTATAGGTCAGATTTAAATTAATAAGTGGGGGCAGCAAAATCTTAATTAAAATAATACACTTCTGTGAGTCGACAAGCACTCTTTAACTCATGTTGGGATGGGAATATCCTTTTTCTATTGGTAAAAGCCTGCTTTTAAAGACGTCAGACCAAATTAATTCTTGCAGTTAACATTAGTGACTTACTTAACTTACCAAAAATAATAAATTTGACCCTTCAGTCATACAGATCTTCAATTATCGGGGGAAAATTATCATCTCTTCTATTGAATAGCAAAAAGCTTAATAATAATTAAAAAAGAAAAAACTTACATTGTTGAGTTACTACTTTTATATGGGGCTTGCTTCTTCCCTGCTTTGCAGTTTCGTGATACACCATTGCAGGGTGAATGTAAAATACGCTCTGAAATAGTTTTAAGAATGCAGTGCCCTTTCCTACCTGTTTGCCATTCACAGAGCACCTGCATAAAGTCTGAAATAGTGTGATGACAGTGTGGGATGAGATCTTGAGGCGATCTGATCTCCTTGCACTAGAAACCTGAGAAATGCTGCTGAAGATACTAATGGCACACCGTTGCAATCAAGATGTGCATTTGGGTCTACTTTGCATAAGCGTAATGGTCTGGTTATACAAGATACTGAAAGAAATAAGAGAAATAGCACCACAGGTTTGAGGTTTGCTTATGCTCTGCTAGAATTCTAGTTCATACAAGTTCCTGAGTCACCTTCAGAGGTACTGTGCTGAATATAAAAATTATTGCTAATCTCCATACGGTTCTCCA
The DNA here is from genome assembly GCF_040807025.1 of Struthio camelus. Lineage (NCBI taxonomy): Eukaryota > Metazoa > Chordata > Aves > Struthioniformes > Struthionidae > Struthio > Struthio camelus. The sequence continues at coordinate 15,200,418 of NC_090956.1, read as the reverse complement.
GCAGGCAGAGGCAATAAAACCATGGTTGCTATTCCTACCCCCCTTCTTTTTTTTTTTTCCTTTGTCTTCTGCAGTGCTGCTTACGAGTACAACTGGGAAATAATATAATATCTGGCCTAAGAATATATTGTGGAATCCACTTTTTATCCTAAGAGGACTTTTTTATTTCCTTGCAATAACTTCCATGGTAGGCACAGTCTAGATTCATTATGGTTACGCAAAGGAAGGGGATTGTGTGAGCCCTTACTGTGACTGTTGCTGTCCTTTTGTCTCTTCCTCTTGCCCTACGTAAGTATAAACAGCGTGTAGACAAGAGAAAACCTCAGCAATGAACAAAAGCTGCCTGCATGTTATCCATCAGTATTATTTAAGTAGGACATGCTGGGCTGTTCATGATACACTCATACTGTAAGTGATAAGCTATAACGTATGGTATTCATTTACTTCTCCATTCCAACAGTAATATAGTGAAGACAATAAATTTTCCTGTTTGTTCTCTGACCCACTGTTCTTGGGTTAAGCAGCATGTTTTGTCTACATTTGTCAGTTGTTACAAGCTTCTAGCTGCTGTGGACTAGGGTATTGATGAACCCTGGAAAATGGAGCCTTGAATAATGTATAAAGCATTAAACATGCAACCATTTCATTGGGAAAAAAGGGGGGAAAGTGTATTATATGTTTTCTGTTGTAGCTCCTTCATTTACAAAACATATTTGTCAAGTCTTTTGCTAAGAATAATGCTAGGATGCAGTTTCCCATCATTCTTGTTAATGGGACTGTCTTAGTGTTACAGTAAACAACCATAAGTCTTGTGTCTCAGCCATTGTGTGGCACGCTTAGTTTTTTCAGCATCCAATTAAGGGTATTTTAAATTTGCCGTCTATAGTCATGGGCGCAGTTGTTCAATTTCTAGTCTTACATCAGGAGAGGAGCACCAGGAAAAAGGGGCTTTAAAAGGGAATGGTGCACTTGCAGCATTGCTATGTGAGAAAAGTATGTATGTTGCTGGTTTTTTAAAAAGTTCAATTTTGCTCTGGCAGAGAATTTAGAGGGATTGAAGAAAAGCAAATTTTAAATGCTAGAGTGAAAGAAACACAAACCTATTCCTGCTTGTTCTCTGTTACTGGAAAAGCAACACCAATTCATGCATTTTGCTGAATGAATTTGTGCGATAAACCATTAATACATGTTTACATTGGCAAATGAAACTTTCTATCATATTTGTGAGACTAGGGTCCTAGTCTTTAGTGGGTGTGAATCAGCGCAGCTGCATTAGCACCAGAGGAACTGTGCTGATTTATCAACTGAGGCTCTGATCTGTTACATTTTCCCTCTTTTGGAAGTATATGCCAGACCAATATTAAGTTATTAGATCTGATTTAGCCCCTACTTGTCATGCCACAGAATTCACCATTGCACTGGGAAACTTCAGTAATGATATGAAGATTTAATTGGCACAGATTTTGAATGAACCTTTTTTCCTGGTCGGCCTTGAGATGTTTTGGTGAATTGTGTGGAAGGCAGTAGTGGTTCTTCCGTTTGTGCGGTACCTGTTCTGTAGATAAATGAGAAATGGTGTTCAGAGCAGCCAGTCTGTTGCTTTCCCCAAGCACTAAATTCGTGTGCAAATTCAAAGATCTGATTTCAAAAGAGCAGAATTACTTCCTGTATAGAGCTGTGAATTTTCCAATATTAAGCATTTCATGATTTAACATGGTTACCTCTATAAACTAAGAATACCGTCTTATCTTGCCACAGTAGGTTTCTGCACATAAATCCCGTACACAGAGATCTGGGTGCACTGAGATGAGACTACAGGCTATCAATTTACTGGAGCTTGACAGTCCTGAAAGCCGAAAGCGCTGCAGAGGGGTAGAGAGTCCATGCATGCACAGAGATTTAGCTGCACGACTCCCATTAACTTTAACATAGTCATACAGCTAAATCTCCACCTATCATGCTAAATGTTTGCCACTAAGTGTGTTCATCCTCAGCAAATTATTTATCAGCGGAGAAGTAGAAATGTTCAGGACACAAGGAAAGGCATGTAATTTAAGGCAGAAATATGAAACGTAAAGGATGTGAATCCTCTTTTCTACCTTTTTTTTCAGAGATCTGCATTATCCTGCAGATATGATAAAGATACCACTGCTAAAGCAGAATATCTGCTTCACACTGACAGCTGATAGGATCAGTATTGCAAATGGTTTTGGCAGGGTCATTCACCAGGAAAACAGAAGACATTAGTAAAATGTTCATACAATAAATTGATGTCTGATCCATGTATTACTAGTGAATGTTTTTAGTTAAACAGGATCAATTTGATTGCTCCTAAAGGTGAACATGCTGGCTTTGAAGTGGGAGGTTTTGTTCTGTTTTTAGGAGAATTTCTTTAAGAACGTGCTTTCCTAAACCTAGAAGTTTTCTTTTGGTTGCTGTAACAATTGAGTACATAGGTTTCTGATTACCGTATTTGGAGAATGTGGAGTGGTAACTTTATAAAGGTCTTGTGGTTATTGGCCTTTTGTTTTAGCATTTGAAGAAATTAGCTCTCTCATTTTTGATGTGAATAGACTCTTCCTATCAGAATTAGTTGTTTGAGGCTTCCTTCTCCTCCCTTTACGTAGGAAGGATGATTTCATTGTTCTTAGGAGGAGTGCAGGTTTATGCTACTTTTACATGTAGGTGTCTCTGACAGGCTGATGTTTAACCTCATGACTTCATTACCAGACTCCATCAAACCTAGCATCTCAGGATATTGTCAGTCTATGATTTTGAATCTCAGACATTACTTTCAGTTTTTGATTTACTGACTATGTTCTTAACGTGAACCTTGCTAGTTTAATTCTCATCAGTGCTGCTGTCCGCAATTCATCTTCTGAAGAAAATTATGGATCCAGTGAAAAGCAGGAGGAGATATATAATTCAAGAAGTTTTCAAGATTCATTTTCAGGAAGATGAAGTGCTGAACGCAGTATCTGCTGAGTAGGGTTCTTTGAACAGTAACAATGCCACCTGCAGCACTAAACATGTATTATGAATAAATGTTTTATTGCTGGCGAGCCAGGAACAGAAATGGTCAGTCACTGTTACCATGTCTTTTCCCAACAGATTAAAGATTCTTCTTTTGCAACTGTCACGACTTCTGCAAAAAAAAAAAAAAAAAATACACACTAATATAGAACTGGATTCCGTTTCTCTGGCTCTCATACATTTACAATAGGTATCATACTCCATGCATTTCTGGAAGAGATGAATAGAAAATATCTAAATATAATGCTGTGAAAGAGTGGAAAGCACATTTGCACTGCTGCAGTATGCATAATTAAAGTGGTACATTCTCCAGGGGGGATATATGAGGGTACTAGTAGGTGCTGCTACCGGCTATCAATAACATTGGAATAATATGCTGTGTTCTCCATCCTACCATGTAATTAAATTAACAGTAGCCCAACTTTACATCATAGATGTTGTGTGCAAAAGCAGAATGTGGGAGAAGAAATGCTGAGCATTTAATTTCAAGCAAGAAACTAAGGCTAGGTAACGATGCTGGATGAAGACATAAGAACAGGCTGAATTCTGGGGTGGTTTTACACGTTAGGTTATTGGAACTATTCCCAGGGAAACATGAAGAACAATTTGGCCTAAGGTGCTACACTTTGAAAACCTAATATTTATAATGCTTTCCTGCCACTTTATGTCTATGTTACTCTACAGATTTCAGGACAGTGTGTTCATCTAAGTCTGGAGTAGAAAAATAACTAATTCTAGTAGACTAAGGGTCCTGATCCTCCTTCTCTGAAGTCAACAGGAGCGGTGCCAGTATAATCATAGTAAGATCAAGCAGAATAAAAGCTGAGGTTAGTGTCTGGTATGGCTTGTATGAAAAGTTATCTGAAAACATTTTTTTGATCTTGAGATAAAATGAAAAGTTAAGAATTTCACATTAGGGCATCAAAACTCTGTTCCTTTCAACAACTGTTTTCTAAAACCAATTGGCTTTCCAGAACTTTGAGCTGCTGAATAATTTGTAACAGGTAAGATGTCTAATAATCTTTTTCCTCTCCATCACAAATTGTCTAGGAGCACTTTAAGAGGCTTTCAGATGATCTGGATAAGAATTATTTTCCCACTCTGCTTTCTCTAACCTGTGGCTTGTCTGTCGATTGTGTGCGAGTACTCAGCTGAATATTGAGTGGAGCTCAGAAAGACTTTGGGAGCAGAAATAAAATGCCTTCTGGAGAGGAGAGACTTGGAGAAATAGCCAGTCTTCTGAAATTCAGAGGTCTTAGCTAGAGACTCTACTTGTAAGATGGCTCAATGTCATTCATTTCTGACCCATAAATGCTTTTAAAAACAACAGTATGTATGAATTAATCGAGATAGTTTGAATTCCTATTTAATAATACAGAATTTCAGTGGCAGGCAGGATACTTCCGTGTTCTCTTGTTCCTACTGAAGATAAGCTGGCTCCCAAATATGAGTGTTTCTGACTGGCTGCAGTGACAAGTGGGCTCTGGTGTGTCTGTTGCAGAGCTCCTCTCAGAGCCCTTGGGAGTACGTCCTGCTTCGAGAGTGAAGTTGTCTTTTTCTCGGAGAGATTGGTCTCTCCTCGAGAAGTCTGGTAGTCAGAGGTACCATTTGTAAAGTGAGTTGCGTTCCAGGCAAGAGAGACACAGCATCTGGAGTCACACAGTGCAGCTATATTTCAGATTTTAACTAAGGACAGCACACACAATTCTCGCCCCTTGTTTTCCAGATGGAGGGCCTGGCAGGCAGCTAGCACTTTCAGGAGAGCGCTGAATGCTCTGCAGGCCCAGCTGAGGGTCCAGCATCCAGCCTGCGTTTGGTAGAAGGAGCAGGATCCAGGTACCTTTCAGCCCAAAGACGGCGACTGGTGGCATCAGAGGTGTGAGAGGTGGCCATGTAGAAAGGTGTGTGGTGGCAGGCCGAAGGAGTGCTCCTGAGGCTGGCATGGGGTTGGGACTCGTCCCCTTCCCTCTCGCTAGGTGCACGTACGTCACTGCCTGTTGCTCAGAGGCTTTCTAGCATCTTACCAGAATCCTCAACTTCTCAACTGCAGGTGGGAAAATATGAGGAAAGTGACTTTTAATGAAAACTGCTGATTTGAGATTTCAGTCTTAGGACTATTCTGTTCTATTTGGGATATCCAGCAACATGATTCTCTGGATTTTTTTTAATTAACAACCAGAAAAAAATTGGGTAGATATAGGAAGTTATGATTTAAGTAAGCAAAATTTCACGTTTTTACTAACAGAATGAGCACTCATACTCTCTGAAGTAGGTTTCTTGCAGAGAACTGTCTTTGTGGTTTAGCATAAAGTGCTTTTCGTGAATTACAGATCTAGTAACTAAAATACAGAACTAGAGTCAGTCCAGCATACTGATTGTTTGTTTTTCCTCCCCCATTTTCACCATCCTTATCTTTACACGCTTTCTTTCTCTCTATGAATGTGTTTCTGAGGGTACTGTAACTGTATGTCCTGCACATAAAATTATGACAAAATCCTTGGTGAACTTCCTTTAGTTGCTGCTATTTTTTCCATTTTGGAATCTTAGTCACATGAATTGCTTAACTGGTCACCTCCCTCAAAAGTTCTCATTACTTCTTAGAAAACAAAATGCGATTCTTGGTACTCCCTCATTCAAAGCTGCTAGATGTAAATGAACTTTTAGAAACAATCCAGAATCCATTTGTCAGGATAATAACGCTTCGCTGTAACAATTCTTTCTGCCTTTCCCCCTACCCACATTAATTATAATGCTCTAACAGAACGGAGCTTGATTCCCTTTTTTATTAAGGTTGTTTCACTCTATTATTGATTAAGCTTATTTCCCATGATAAATAACCTTCCTGTCAAAAAATGATTTATGAAAGCCAGTGGTCTTTCCTTTTCCAGTTTGCTTTTCCTGTGGTTACATATTACATATTATCTCCTGCTGACTGGTTTGGGCAGTCTTTGAATATACAATTACTGGTCCTCATTAAGAGAACTGAATTTCAGTGCTGTAAAAGGCTTGGAGATTTATCAGGTGAATCATTTGATTTTAAGTTAGAAACAGAAGCCTCTTTCTAATGTGAGTGTATAATCTTATGATATGACTTTAAATCTGCAAAATGGTAACAAAGCAAGGTCAGCCTGCACTGCATCTGTGGCGATCAGCTGCTCGGAAGAGGCATGCTTCGTTAAGTTTTTCCTGTGCCTTCCAAAATGTAACCATCAATGACCACAAAGACCATCTCCCCCTCCTCCTCCAAAGTGTGCAGTAGAAAACATATACTTTGGGAATGATAGTAGTCCCTTCTGGATTGCAGTCTTTTTTTCCCCACCATATGTATTTATATGTGTATATATAAAACGTAAGAGAGCTTCTTAGAAGAAAATAGTTGTATTTTATGGCAACTCTTGAGATTCAGGAAGTGTGGTTTTGTTCTGATATGAAACAAAATCTTTTAAACACTTGGGTGAAGATGGCATTATCCTGAAATAAACATTTGAGCTTTCAATTTAAAACAATTCTCTTTTATGGGGAAGGAGAACAGGATGGGTAACAACTGAGTTCTCTGTGGCTCTGAGAGGAGAAGATAGGGGGAGAGAGAGAAACAGGCTTCATAGAAATGTTTTCCAATCAGCAGATAAATGTTTTTTCTTTACCTCTTTTGTCCTCACTTAAGATAAAATCTGTGGTCTCATTATTAAGATAAAATGAGTGGTCTTTTTATGAGAAGGAAAAAGTGAAAAAGACACAGGGCTTATATAACCTGGTTAATGAAGAAGGCTGTACAGAGATGTCTGCCTTGAGTACAGCAAGAGCTGAGCACCTTTCCAGAAGGTGGCTTGTCTAAAAACTCTCTCATGTACCTTTCTTTCATATTCTCAAAACCAGGTCTTCATCTGTGGTCTCAGCTTCCTTTGTTGGTTTTTCTAACTGCATCTATGTTTTCTTTGCTGTACACACATGCACTTCCAAATATGCAGTTCTAAGTATTTTAAATATGTGCTTCAGCACAAATAAGTCCAAGGTGAATGTAGCTTCTCTTCTGGGTAGTGGGGTGGTGACTGTTTTTTATTCTGTGCCTAGCACTGCACGGTCCTGATCCACAAGCAAGGTTTCTGTGCAATAATGTAAATGAATAGTCTTAATCACCATTCTGTAAAGGAATGTCATTGCTTTTTACAAATATCCTGAAGAAGGCTGACTTTATAACCCCAGCTTTAGTAACGTTTTCACATAATTTGCATTTCAATTCTATACAGATAGATAGATATAGCATTAGACAAAGCTAAAAAAGGTTGCTCTTACATACCCTTGAACATTCTCATGAAAATCCTAGTGCTTATAAGTGAAAAATCACAAAGCAAAACCTAATATTATCATTGCTTTAATTCTCAGTCTTTTTTCCTTCTAGTTGGGACTCTTAATAGAAACTAATGGTAACTACGTAATCAGGATATTTTCTTTTCTCAGTCAGTAGCTGAATTAAAGTCCTGGAAAGATAGCAGGCTGACATTTGATGTTTTTAATACCTAAAGCCAGCTTCAAAGAGAATGAGTCAGTGTCACAAACCTAACAAATCAGCAGAGACAAATACTTTTTACTTGTAGTAGCTCTGTCCTCAGAATTAATTTTGATAAGCATTTTACAAATGAGATTTTTTTCTGCTTGTATCCAGCTTATCTTGCCCAAAAAAAAAGGAGGGGGAGGAAGGTGTTGTTATTCTTGTCTACTGTCCTGGGGCCATAATATTTCACCTCTCGCAAATTCTGAAAGGACCACTTGATCCTGTGACAGGTGATGAAATCAAAGAGGCTGGTAAAGGACAGTCCTTTCTTTTTTTCTTTTAGAGAGTGGTTTCTCATGCTATGATATCCACTGCTGGTGGACAGCAGCTCTCTGGCTTTCTGAGGTCAGAGGTTGCCCTGCGTATTAAAGGTGCTTCTGTTCTTGCGTTTCTACAGTAATTGAACTCCCCGATTCTCTTCACTACATTATCGCTGGTTGAGAGATGGGGACCTGAAGTGCAGGCAGTGATTGCCCAGCGTTACAGGCAGCCTTTGGAAAACAGCAAGCAGGAGCCGAGTCTCCGGCTCTGATCCCACCCTCCTTTGCAGCCGAAGTCTCTGTGGGTGGTGGGACGCTGGCGGGCGGAGGTGGTGAATGCGCTGTAAGCCGTCAGTCACGGGTGCTGAGATGGGGAGCTGTGCTCAAGCCACTTCCGCGATTGTTTTCTGGGTGACTTAATTGTGTTACATATTTAAGTAAATACATTCATAATTGTTCAGCCGCTATTCAATTTCTCAGAATGCTCTCTGCAATTAACAACTATTAAGTCAAAATATAGAGATTTCTCTCTCTGAAACTTTAAAATAAAGGGTTTTCTAGTGTGCCCTGAGCAGCTATGTGGCCGCCCACTGAACAGACTGCTCTACTGAAAAGACTTGGCCTACAAAGGTGCATTTATAACCCATTTCAATCAAGCAATTATGAAAAGACTATTAGATAACTAAATCAAAGAAAATATGTATTTCAATACAATAGGCTAATCAAGTTTTAAAAAATAGATGTCTGGAACAGGTTTAATTTTGCCTTCCTCAGGTTTAGTACTACTAGAAGAGTCTTTTTCCCTGAGCACAGTTATTCATTTTAAGCCCTTCTGGTCTAGGTTCTTTTAAAACTGTTTAGAAAGTTGCAGAAATGACTTGCTGAAGTTACTGTTGGTCTGGAGGGAGATACAAATTAAATGCTCAGTTATGAGATTAAGAGAACTGAGTCTGTAGTGTGCTGTAAAGAAATTAAAGCCCAGCGGAAGAGAAAACCGTGTATCATTAAGCCATCTTGTTGAACTCCTGATTGCAAAGTGCTCTGGGAACTGAGAAGACCTCACGTGATATCTTGGATGTTCATAATGTCCTGTCTGAGGCACGTTAGCTTTGCCTGGTGATCCTGGGCACCGTACAGGATCTCTAGAGCTACTTTTAGCACACCACCTACCCCAAAACTGTGCCTGTATTTGGAAAATCTTAGGCGTCGATCTGAGGATTTTAAGATTTGTGACTTTGGCAAGGGGTATTGTGTACTTTGCAAACGTAAATTTTACAAAATCACAAGGAAAAGTTCTGAGGTTACACAGGGACAGAGCCATTCATGTTTCTCTGGACTTACAACTACTGCTACTGCAGTTCTCTCTCTTTCCAATTCATTATCCTTAGCCGAGAAACACTGTTAGTGTTTCACGTGTTTTCTAGTGAATACAGATCTTTATCTTACGCATAGATCTGTTTTTGCTCCGCTCCAGATCTTCACTGGGTCTGTTCATTGCCCAGATATTATAAACCATGATTTGACAGTAAAAAGTGCTTTCAGTATTCACTACTCAAACTCACGGGAGTTGATAGGCTTCTTTTGTTTATTTCTCCGAAGCTTAGACAGAACTGAATGGAGAAAGAGAACAATGCAGTTGTTTCTAAACTTTCTACTTGAAGTGAAGCCCCAAATTATGATATTTCTATTCACGTTCTTTCTTTCACATTAAGACATCTGGTGAGTTTCCCAGAATTTCAAATCTTAAAGAGTTTCTTGGTTTCCTAGGGTTTGCGTATTCTCAAATGCTGTCAACAGTACAGGCCCAAAAACCTATATTATGCATGGCATACACTGTCTTGCCAAAGCAGGAATGAGAAAAGAGCAGTTATATTGTGTGCTTTTGTCCTCCTAATATTGATTTTCTTTTTGAATCATGTTTATATCATTCTTTTGTGCTATATTTGGATGACAAGTCTGCCATAAATATCTCTTTTTGTTTTAATAGAAGGCGTATTATCTGCAAGAGGAGCTTGATATTTCGGGCAGTGAATTGTTCTGATTTCCAGAAATAACCATGCTAGGAGGTAATCCTCTGATTAGCTGAAGTGTCTGGCACTAGGGATTCAGCTGTAAAAACTGGCCAAGTAGGAACTGAGAGGTTTCGCCAGGGACCCTGGAGATGCGGGATATGTTCATTTCCCATGAATGTTGCAGTGAACGTATTGCATTTATTATCCAAGAAGACAGACTGGTCCTTCTGTAAATAAATAGGAAGATACTGCCTAGGATATCATGTGTTCTGGCCAATCGCCAGGCAATATACCATTATTATTGTGATTATTCACTCAGATCTGCTTTGGATTAATTTCTTATAACCAGGACTGATGAAATAATCTTGACATACTGTAACTAGAACAGTTACAGTATATAAAATCTGATAGTGTAAGTCTGAAAGTAAACACTGAATTAAGACAGTTGTGCATGTATGTCTTGCAAAGTGGTTATTGCTGAGTGGTCACCTGACATTTATTATCACGTTCATTGAAGAATTCCAGCCTTTTGAAACCTGTAATTTTAGCATGTGCAGAAAGCTCCCTCTGCGCAGGCAGAAGCACACAAATAAGTTCAGAATGTGGATGACTGAGAGGTGTACTGCAACAGGATTTATTCTGTGCAAACCTAGACAGGATGGACATAGCTGAGAATTAAATTGTTATACTTTCAAGAGGAAAGTTGCTTTTCGTTTTGTTTGGTGACAATCATTCAGAGTTGAGAATCATTATCTTTCTGCTTTTATGTGATAATGTTGGTTTCCCTTTAGCATGCTTTGGCTTAATAGTGCTGAAGAAAATAATGACCATAAAGAAAATAAATTCTCTAAGAGTAAATAAATGAAGCATTTCCCCGCTAGGAATATTTTTAGATGAGGTAATTTCGCCACATTGAATCTCCAGTAATCGGCTATTAAAATAGAAAATGCACAGAATGGGTAACGGGAATTTGCTAGGACAGTCAAATAGCCACTGCAGATGTACTTGACAGTTGTTTTGTACAGATATTTCACTGTTATTACGGACGGTGTTACATGGCAAGGAGTTTACAGGGATTATGCTTCAAATGTGATCTAAGATTGAATACCGTATTTCTGCCCTTGACCTTGCATAGTAAGGTGTCTAACTTTACAAAGAGATCAGTAAATTCACTCCGTTCTCTCTTTTGGATGTATACGGTGACCTATTTCCTGATATGCTTTAGGAAAGTGCAGTAGTATGTTCCCAAACAGTTTGGCTTCTGAAGTCTGGGGCCCTTCAGGAGTTGGAAGAAGCAGTGAAACAGATGGAGAGAGTGCGTGAGATTTAGTGTAGCAGTCCCCTGCTTCAAAGGGAGGCAAAACGAGTCCCTGTTGTTTTGCAAAAGGTCTGTTCTTATGAAAGACCAGGTAGAAAACTGTGAAGTGCACAGCTCTTGGATGTTCTGTTACTGTTCTTGGCTACTCGTGCATAAGGAAGAGCTGGATTTTTACATTCTGGGTCCTATACCGTTCTAATAAAACGGGGGAATCGCGTGCTTTGCTACCAGAAATCAACGAAGAATTTGCCTCGCGTATGTGGCACAATATGCTTTGTGCACAAAAATGTTTTTTTCATTTTTAATTTTCCTCTTCATGAAAACAAAAATGATGATAGAGGGGAAAAGAGAAGTAGATATTGTTAGTATATATCTGCACGCATGTGTGAATGTAGAGGCAGCAGTTTAAGGAACACGAGCTAACAGTTTGTGACCTTGGTTGGTATCGCTGATGCACCTCTTGACTGCTGCTGAATTCAGAAGTCCATTACTGTCTTGGCTTGCGTTCTGTAAAAACAGCGGAAACTGTATTTACCAACTAGTGTAAGAGAGCACTGGTAGAGGAAAGAGATGTTATTTTCAAACTGCTGAGAGGTTATTATACAATCAATGGAGAGTGAAATGCCTACATTAGAAACCGTATAAAAGCACTTGACAATGTCCTTTTACTCAGTTTCAGTAAAATGTATTAATATGATTATTGTATTACTTGCATGCTAAAGCATGATGCCATTATTTAATCTGTAAGAGCAAGGGCTTACTGAAAAATGCTGATGAAAAAGCATGACAACCCCTCTCCTGTGTTGCTGTAGTTTCTGCTATCTATTTTCCATTTATCTTAGCAAATATGTAAACCTGTGTGGGACAGTGACATTATTTTGTATCTGGCCATGCCACTGGCACATGGATGTTTTATGAAAGAAGGTAGAGCAATTCATAATTTCCTTATTGATTATCCCAGTCTTACTTCGAGCATCCAGCGGCCAAATCAAATCTTCTCTGCTATGCAGGTAAAACTGAATTTTGCCTCGCAGGTGAAGACAAAAATGAGCCTATTTGCCTTCACTGTTGGGGTCCTCTGGTGGCGAATGGATTTGAGAGATGGGATCAAGACTAGGGTAGATCACTGGTTTTCCAGGAGAATGAGCTGGATGAAGGCTGAGAGAGACTGCAAGGTTTTGAGCTAGGAATTGCCGATGGGAGGTGCAGAAGCAGAGTCTGAAGAGGCTTTAGGGAAGAAAGGGAGACAGACGTGGGCTAGGAGGGATCAGCTGCTCTTGGTTGATTTTGGAAAGATGGAGTGTCAGTGAGTTGCATTAGGGTACTATGTGTGTAGGTTTACTTCTCTGTGCTTTTTCTCCATGTTTTTTCCCCCCTAGACCCTTTCTACTTCCCCAGTCTGCCACAGTATTAAATTTCTATCTTCATCTCAGGCCTTGGACTCCCCCCCCTCCCCCACCTCCCAAACTAGATGCCTTTCCCTGCAGCCATCTTCTCCCTTGCCAGCCCTCACTCTCTTCGCAGCTGCATATGGTGTTCCCTCTCATTCCAGAAGCCCTCAGCAACGATCAGACCTCAGCATGCTAATCGCTCTCATGGTTAAGGTCCAGGTTTTCAGATACTTAGGTGATGTCCACCTAGATGTAAATCACAGTTGTATGTCAAGTGAATCTCATTACAGCTTTTAAAGGCCTTTCAGATCACTCGGATGGAAGGTACTATTATTCTACACAATTGCAATTGTTCGTTTAATAGGCATGCTCTTAGCAACTTTTTACAATTATAGAAGAGTTTTATATTTTGTTATATTTTTATAATTTATTCCTATTTGTATTTTGAAAGGAAAGGTACGATGCTGTTTTGGTATGTTCTCAAAGCTTTCCAAACAGGTTTGCTGACCTCTCTCTAAGTTTCCATTGACTCATCAACATTTCCCTCCATGTGGGCCTCTTTAAGATGGATAAATAATCAGAATGAATGAAAAATTGTGCTTAATGAATTGTGCTAGGAAGGTGTTTTGCAGTTTTTATTGTGTAATTTGCTCTAATTTGAAGCAACACTTCCGTTACTAATTTCTTTGTGACAAGGCTTTATAGCAAGCCTAGTAACAAGGTTTACATGCACTTTTTCAGTAAAATGTGAATTTATAGGTGCTTTCATTGTATAGTTTAGCAGTTCCCTCCCTTCTTCCACTCAAAAAAGAGTGAAATCTAATTAGCACAAACAATCTTTCTATGGCTAAAGTATTTCCTTTAACAAAAGTTTTCAGGAAGTGCTCCAAAATTATCAAAAATGGAGGTCAAGTAATGCCTTTATAACACTCCATTGAGCCCTTCCGTGTGCCAATATACATTTTTCATCCTTAGCTTAAGGTTGTATTAATAAAGAAGAGGTCTGCTGCACATTATGCATCTCCTGATCTCGGCTATTTCACAGGAACAGTAAGCTATGAAACTTCAGAGTGATTTTTTGCTATAATAATCTGCTTCTGTTCCTACTGATGAGGATCTAGTGCTCCTCTCTGTGACCTTCCGTGTTCGCCAGCCAATCAAGCTTGAACAGTTTCAGCAGTGTTAAACTTCACAGCTATTTCTGTTACTCTGAGGTCTGTCCCCATCGATTTTTAAAAAGTCAGCATGCCAGAAATTCATGTCAGATGTCAGCAAGCTTCAGAGTCACCAACGATAACCTGCTGTCTCAGCACATCGTAGCAGAACAGAGCATTCGTGTTGTTCTGTTCCTGATTGTCTAGTGAATTGGGAAAACATTGTGCAAAATACAGCAGCTTCGCTGGTGGGAAAAAATGCTGAACAGCACCTGCATAGTAAAGCAAGACCATCTGCTTGCTTTCCCTACCCCCGTTTCTGTATCTGGGTACCTGTCTCATTTTTGTCAGGCAGGATCATGCAGCTGTTTCTGTGAGAACGTGTACGTATCTGGGTAAAGAAGAGAGGGAAGAGGTATGGGACTCGAGAGCCGCGCTGTTTCCGTGCAGTATGGAATTATCCTGTGGAACTCACTGCTACGAGGGACCAGTGAGGACAGGCGTTTAACGGGACTCATTAAGCTGGCTCGCTGTTTGTCAAGAAAATGAATGTGTCTATGATTTTCTGTAGTTTTAAATCCGTACAATTGAACCAAACAGGGTGGAAGGGATATAAACTCTTTCAGATCATAAATCCTGTTGTTACGGGGAGTGGGATGAAAAGTTTCCTATTATCCTTATTTATTCTTGTTCCTGACTATGCGATGGTTTTTCTGTTTTCTTGTTTAGCATATAGTACTGACTACTGTCACAACCGCTGTATTAGACCAGATGAGTTTATGCCAGGTTAGTGATTTTTATACTATAATCCAAGTACTATCCTTGGACAGTAAGGACTCTTCCTGCATTTGCTTTTCGTTATTTGACACCTCAGAAAGTAATACTTCACTAAATTTAGCAACTTCTGCTGTTGCAGGAGCAATTGTGCTCTCCCCTGCTAGAAGTTTCATAGACCTATCCCCAGTAACATTGTGGTTAAACTGGAGACAGCGTATGTTGGGTTTTTTTTTTTTGGCTCTTCTCCTCCTCCCTTTTTTTAAATTTCTTCCTCTTATCCATGTGGAGGACAAAGAGAGTATTTAACTAAATATTTTTACTTTAATCAGGCTGTGAGAAAAAGAGTTTCAAGGTCAGTTACAAGATGCCTTTTATGACCTCCATCATCCTGTCTATTTCTTCAGCCTTAATAAGCGGGTTTTTTTTCTATGACACCAATTATGATACACTCTCTCACACAGGATTTTTCCATTGGGGCTGGTATTTGCTCTCAAAGTGAAGTCCCAGCTCTCCCCCAGCGTTGTTTTGGTGATGTGAGCTTCTGACCTTTGGGAAACTCTTCTGAACTTCATGAATTCCTTCATCCTTCACTTCACTTATTACAGCTGGTGGTTACTATTTGTCTTTCGCTGTGTAAGCAAAACACCACACCAGCGGGGAATATAGATTTCTTCAGTGCGGCTAAATTGGCAAAATGTATAACGCAGTATCAATTGCCCTTGGTGCCCCACGTTCCTGCCTTTGTTAAGTAGGCTGCAGCAACTGTCAAAGTTTCTCTGTCCACTGACTGAGACAGGAATGTCAGAAAAAGCGAACATGTTTGTCTCAGGTTTTTTTAGTTTCTCCTTTGTTTATTTGCTCTACTTCCTGATTACAGTTTTATCTGAGGTGCTTTAAAGCAGTTATCCTCACAGATCCCTCAGGGTGTAAGGTTGTATCCTCGTTTACACAGAGGCACCGAGGTATGGTGAAGTTGCATGATTTGCCAGATCCCCAAAAGAAATCCATGACAGAGGTATGTGATTCCAGGTCTTTTGAATCCCAGTCTGTTGCCCTAACTTCTGGTTTTCCTTATTTGGGACATAAATTCACACTCACTTTGAAAGCGGCTGAAATAATTCAAAACATCTGTGTTTCCTATCGGTGTGTTATGCTGAAGTTAAGGCAGAGCTTGTGGGGATGATAACCTCCAGCTATGGGTATTTAAAGAACAGTGTGAGAGCATGTGTGTGTTTTAAGAACCTATCTTTATCTTTACAAGACAGAAGATGATGTAATAATAGTTTATTATATAAATTCTACTTTATAGAAAGAAACAAGACAAAATCTCCCTAAACTTGAGATAAGCAAAACAGCTCCCACTGCACAGACACATGAGGTATTAGCAAGAATGTTTTGGAGATAGCAAAAAAGTTCCCGCTTTCTGGTTCTTTATGTTGTCATCTCCATCCATACCCTAATTAGTTTCTTTATCCATTGATTATCCTTTCCTTCCAAATTCAGCCTTGATCTAGTATCTCTGTTTGCTTATCTTTGTGTGTCTTTATTGCAGAGGTCTCTTGACAGATGGTTAGAATGAGTTTCAGGCTATTTTTGTTTAATACCTTAATACTTTGTCTGGGGCATTCAAAAAGGGACATCCCAGACTTCTCTTTCTTGTCCAGTGAACTTACATTTCAGCTTTTTGGTAACACTAAATGATCATAAATACCGTTCCTTTCCCTCTGCCTTTTTTAAAATCTGTTTAACGTATTTTCCCTTTACAGCTTTTCAAAATTGCA
Organism: Struthio camelus; assembly: GCF_040807025.1. Taxonomy (NCBI): domain Eukaryota; kingdom Metazoa; phylum Chordata; class Aves; order Struthioniformes; family Struthionidae; genus Struthio; species Struthio camelus. The sequence continues at coordinate 15,184,140 of NC_090956.1, read as the reverse complement.
TGTTGTTCAGGCTTTGAATGAGTTGAAGAATTTAGCACCGTTACGCACACACAGCAGTTAATAAATAAGCCATGTGCGATTAGATCAATATAGCAAACTTTTTTTTTTTTTGGATTTGTTTCAGCTAAAACTCTGAGTTACGTGATCTTTTACATGATATGAGAAAATGGTGAGCGATCCGTTAGACTTGGAGCTTGGTGCTGCGTGCTTGCTTGCTCTCTTTCCACAGATTTATTGGTTGGGCAGTGATTCACCCTGGTTCAACTGTTAGCACTGCATCCAAAAAGCTTTGCTGCCTTTCCTCTCACCCAGAAGCTGTGATGCCTGTTCAAGGCTGTCCTCCTCCTGCCTCAAGCACAGACTCAGAAACCCCCAGCCCTTCGGAGGGAGTCCAGTCCCCGTGTGCTCTCAGGCCCCATCCTGGAGACCAGCCAACAGTCTTTTACAAGACACCCCCAGCAGTGGGCAGTTACAGCTTGTCCTCTTCTAGTTCTAGCTTGAATGGTTATCTGTAAGTTCTCTTAAATGCTTCACTTAATAGCTACTGTCCTTTCTTAGAGCCCTGTACAACGCCTGAAAGAGTGATACATGACCAAAGTAGTGTATCAGTCAATACAGCAGTGGAAGTTTGGGGAAATACTTCCTGACGGAGGAACTTCTTACCGCCATGGGAAGTGATAGCGGTTAGCACTGGCACTAGCTTCATGTGCATTGTCAACATAAGCCCTGAGAAAGCGCCTCTGAGATAGGCAAGTTCTGGTTGTTGTTCTTGATTATTAACAGAGTGGTTGACACTTAAGACTACCGTCTGGAATGAGAAAAGGTCCTATGTGGTAGGGAGAATATTAAAAGGCTGTCACTGCTAGAAGAGCAAATGACCAGAACGTATGGTGAGATAGCAGATGGGTGCCCGTCAACTGCAGCAGCAAAAGGGAACACGGATGCATGTCTGTTAAGTGTGATAAACAACATGTTGTCTTTGTAGCGCTGGCATCCTGGTAAATACCAAAGATGCTTTGCTGTCTGATTTCAGCAGGTGCACAAACTCTTTTTACCATAACAATCAAAGGCACTTGAAGGGGAGTTAGAGCTGTTGTTAACAGTGCCTGAGGAGCTGACTTGCTGACCTGTTAGAGCAGGAAGGGAGAGCAATGGCTTGAGCGCGCTGATGCAGGTTTGAGTCCTTGCGGTGTGTTGTCGCTCCTACCGCGCTGCACAGCAGAGCTTTTCTGTTGCTGTGCTGCCTTTGCCGTGTCACAGGACAGGTCCAGGGGGCTTGTGACTGTGCGTGGAGGTTTGGGCTGTTTTACTCTTTCAGCTCGCTCAGGAGATAACTGTGTACGCTCTCACAAGTCGGAAACGTTGCCGAAAGGGAGACTGTATTCGTGGTGAGAGGGAGGAGGAGAGGACTCGGGCAGGGCAGGGCAGAGAGAAACAAAATGAATATGAGGCTAAAAGATTTTTTTTTTCAACTTTCCAAAGACAAGTCAATAGATTTACTTAGAATGAAGATGAATTTAGACTCATAATCTTTCACTATGTGGAACACCCCATAATGATAATTCAAGACCTGTTTGTATTACTCCCAGTATGATCAGGACAAGCAAGACAGCATTTAACAAGACACAGCTCTGCTGCGGGGTCTCTGTACTGTTTAGATTCCTTTGCCTGCTCAGATCTAAATTCTGAAGTGAGTTTGAGGAAACTACAGCTTTCCTTTTGCATTATTTACTGATTGCAGGAATAATAAGTAACGTTTTCTTTAAAGGCTGCTGCATCGCAGCAGTGTTAAGTATGCAGAGATAACAAAGGTTAGCATGCTCAGAGTTAAGCACAGGATATTAAAGTAAATTCTTCTGTCAGGGTACATGCTGTTAAGGGGAATTATGCACAGTCTTGAAAGAACAGTCTCCATTGTTCCCAGGTTGCACAGTTAGCTCTGGTTACTGCAGCGTGCTCTGCAATGCACTTTGCAAAAGATTGTGTCCTTTGGTGAGGTACGTTGCATTACGTTGGTTATTAAATATGTATTATTTCTTTAGTCCCCATAGTTTGCAGCTACAGCGGTTGTTGAGCATTAGCCTCTCATAAAAAGAGGCCGACTTGTGTCCTGAAGCGCTCGCTTATACAACTGCTCAGAATGAGAAAGGATAAAGAAGCTTTCTTCAAAGATGGCCCATCCCAGAGCTGCTCAGAATCGAAAGCGCGGCACTGGAGGACCACGCGGCTCCTCTGAGAGCGTGGGGCAGGCAAGGGAGGCCTAGGGTAGGAAAGAGAAACGTGGGGTCTTTATGTTGCTTTGGGTGTTGGGTTCTTTAAAAAGGGTATTGCTTGTGCACAAATTAGAGCAGGATGGCACTGCGTGGTGCGGTTAAATACTGCAGCCTGTCTCTGAGAGCTGTGCCAGGAGTCTTCTCCCGCCCAGAACTACAGAGCATAAATAAACCTCGGGAGCCTTCATGCTCAGCCTTGCCCTTTCCCGCTACTGCCCATTAAGGGCTTCCATAAAACTGCTGTGATCTTCTAGCAGTGCAAAGCAGTGTCTCTGTTCGTTCCTTTCTGTGGAGGGAATTTCTTCTGCTGCTTGAAAGCTTTAGAACTGGTTGTCATAAAAAATGAAAAGAAAAAAGCTCCTTACCATCTGGCCGTAACCTTGTACAATATGCTACATTTCAAACTGTAAGAAATTTTTTATGATCCGGTTATAATTTGTCAATTGCTTACCGATCTTTAAGTTAAAAATGTACAGTGCAGAATAAAGTTGCTCTGTATATTGTTTTCGAAGACGAATGGAAGAGAAGGGAGGAAAAAAAGAAACTTGAAAGTGTTTTAATTGCACAGGGATGTCATTGCCTCTAGCAAGAGTTCTCCTGCTTCTGTCATAAATTTTTCATATTGCCTCGTGAGAGTGAAAACTGGAAACTTTACCCTCTAAGTGAAAGTCGATGAACCTCATACCAGCCTCAGCTCCCAGTAGCCTTGCACTCAGGAATATTAATTTAATTAAGATCACTACAATAAATTCTGCGAGGGATCTCTCCTGGCACCTAAGGTAACTTGCGCAAAGGAGGAGGAGAGAAAACGGCAGAGCCAGGTCTGATGGAGGCAGGTACAGCAGTACCATGTCCTCAGAACAGCTATCTGCTTATCACAACTGACAGCTGGAGAGACATGCGAGACCTGCTAAAACAGAAGACAGGTTTCAGTTGGGGGAAAAAACGTATGATTACATACAGCGTAATCATTTTATTTTCACTACGCTGACCCATGAGCAGTCTGAGAAAACAATGCCAAGACGTCCTGAAAGTTTGCCTCTCTCCGGGGAAAGAGAAGGACTTTTTTACAGGACACCATACTCGTGGGTTGTTGGTCCCCCATAACAGTCACTTTAACCTATGGGACCAGGAGTGTGCTCCTCTGCAGGGGCTGAGCACAGCTCTGGGAATCAGTACCCTTTCCCTTCTGCAAAAGGGAGCTAATGACATCCCTTCACTCCGCAATATTTATAGAGACAAGGAGTACACAGCTAGAAGCTGGGAGCCTGTTGTCCTCTGAGGCTTTGGACTACGCATTTTAATCTCCTGCATTAGATTAGAGAGGTAGGATTAATTATGGGTATATTAAAGGAGCTGGTTGACCTGATTTACACAAGTCTAAGACAGGAGTTGTGTCATTGCAGGGAATGGTACTGTGTGCAGCTGAGATCAGTTGAAGCTCCAGCGGGTGTGATGGGCGGGTACCCTATGGCAATTACATTTTTCCGGAAAATGGAAGCTCAGCGTAAATCAGAATCAGTGCCACAAAAGATACTGGGGTTATGCAAAATTCCCAAAGAGCAAAATGATACTCCAAAGTTAAAGTCTTCTGTATTTCACATTATTGGGTACATAAATAAAACAGAGATCAGTGGGAAGTGCAATCTCAAATGTCAGGCTTAATAGTTGGACTTAGGTGGCTTTTAGTGGCAGTAATTTGATTAAGAAAATCACTGTTGCAGAGGTTGGGCAGAGCATGTGTGTGTCACCACAGAGGGAAGTATGAGGCTCCTAGTTTCAGAGTCTAATTCTAAACCCAGGGTTAAATATTTGATTGTTTTAAAATAATTTTTAAGGTAGGTGGTTATTGTTTTATTTTCTCAGAAACTTTTAAAGTATTTCGTTCATTATGAAATGTGAGTGTTAGGTATTATGAGGAGAAGAAATCAAGAATGAAATTTTCCTTTGTCTGCCCCACAGGTTAGGTTTTGCTTTTCTTATAAATCTTTTTCTAGCTAAAATTATAGAAGCGTACTCTTTGCTAATTTTTTTGTGTGTAGGGCAACACCTCAGCGCTTTGCTTAAGATGGGCTGCTGTTCACATCATCTAGTTTGACTCTCTGTAGATAGGTTGTTCCTTCTAGTTTATTGATGGTCTCATTTTCTTCAGCAGACATATTTATAGAATAATGTGCTCTCTAAATGAAGGTATCGGAGTCAGGCCCATCATGCTTCCTAGAATGAATAGTCCCCAGTGGGACTAACCACATGCTTGGCAGTTAGAAACTATGGCATATATTCTGAAGAGCATCGAGGTTGGCGAGATAGGCAGATATGCTTTCAAGCTCCAGGCCACTCGTGAGGTGAAAGGAATTACAAAGACAGAATTTAATAGATAAAATCTACTTTTCATTCCATAAAATATTCCTTGAACATGATTTGTATTTTATTCATGAGATTTAAAAATTGAGTTGAACAACTAAGCTGACAGAGACCGCATGATGGCTTGAAGGCTACTAAAAATAATGTAGCAAGAAATAGAAGATAGCCAGTTGTATTTTAAATTAACTAGGTTTGGATGTAGCTTTTTTTTTTTTTTTTTGCCTATTGCTCCATCTGCCCTTTGCTAAATGGCACAGTTCAGTAAGATGCATAGATTGGTGTTACTGCAGGCATTGTAGAGCCCTTAACTACAGTATCTGTTCCTCATATTCCTTCAGGGTTTATTTGCAAAAGGGCAACATAGCCAAATGTGATATTTAGGCTCTGATTCCTATTAAAAGAAAACAAACTCAGTGCTACACGAATGCTCCCTTCTTTCAAGGCAACCTATGTCTATTTTTACAAGTAAAACAAAGGTTCTTTCCTGGGTTTTAGGTTTTATGCATGAAGATATCAGGCAGGAACTCTAGGAAGAAAAGAAAAAATTAAATATTTTCATGGGTAATGATGCAGTCACTGAATATCAATAATAAAAGCTAATGACTGCTGGCCAGTGAGTTGGCTGCCAGCTTCAAATAGCCTTATTTTTTTCTTCAGAATCCTAGGTTTGTCTCTCAGTAGCATTGAATCAACCCTTTTTATTCCCAGGAATAATGATAAGTAATTTTGATGTTGTTAGTGCTGTAGTACATTGGGAACAGCTCTTTGAAGCTGCATGCATGCCTGCTGTCTTGGAGATGGGGTAGGCCTCTTCATCCAGCTGGCTGAACTCTGATGCTTCAAAATTCCCATTGGACATGGTTTCCGTGGACTTGAGATCCAGTCCCCCATCCCTCCTTTTGTTTGTTTATTTCAACCCCCTCATGGATCAGGTCCATGTTCTTATTCTTCCTTCCTATCAAAAAGAAGGACATGCAGGGAAGTGTTTTAAGGGAATGCATGTAGTGGTATAAACTGGGAAAAAAAAACCAAAACAAGTACAATAACAGGAACTTTTAAACCATTATGGAAAAATGAGGTCTTAATCTTACCTTTAATGTTTTACTACTGGTAATATAATACTACTAATAATGATAGGCCCTTTTCTAATGTGTAAAGGGGATTATGCACATTACCTGAAATATCCAACATCCTTGAACACATCACATGGGATAACACCCTTTTTTTAAAAAGGTATTTATCATCAAGGCTAACATATTGTTTTCTTAGGAATGTAGCTCTGGGAGGTTCCTGGACGAGCACGGGGGATTTAGTTGGAGGTGGTGGGCATTTTCAAGCATTTATCTTGCATTAAAATGCTATAGTGCTTTCTCAAAAAGTCCCAAACAATGAGAAGTGTTTGCTTTGTGTGTTCTTTGTGGCACCTCCTGTTATTCTTAGTATCTTAAATGTTTATGCTCCGCACAACAACCCAAGAGTGCTGTTAACTGTAAAAGAAGAAGCTGTTATCATTCATGTGTGACTTTTTAGGAATGTTGTTACACGCTTTTCAAGTATGAAACTCAGCCTTCGGCCTTTTGAAACTAACTCTTCGTTAGGTCTCTGCTCTCTGTCTCCTTGCCAGCTGCTTTAAATGTCTCCTGAACAGAAAGCTGATGGCTGTGCGGCATAGCCAGCCCCTTACCCTGCCTGGTTTGTCTGCTGAAGTACACAGTGCTTTATGAGCTGGCAAAGTTGACTTTCGTCCTTCCATGTGTATATATTTAATTTATTACCCTGTAATTTCTCTGTAACACATGGAATCTTCAATATAACTGCTAATGCCCATATAATTTTTCCTTGTCTCTTTTTAATATAATCCAGTAAGAGTCTGTTTTATTTTTTTCTTCTTCCCTGCCAACATATATTTCTTCTTATGTTCGTCTCTGATCAGTTGTGCCTACTTTTTTTCCTGTGAGCTAGTGTCTGGTTTTATTTTAATATTTTTAGTCTGAGTCATTCTTTTTCTTATCATGCACCAACAAAATATGGAAAATGCTAGTGTGATCCTGAGATACTCATATCACGAGCATTTTGCTTTCAACAAGATGCAATACAATTTGCAGAAAATATAGGAGAGGACCTGAGGTCTCCAGATCATATTGGTTAATAGATTGATTCTGGTCCCAAGAGCCAATCTTATTATTCTTGTTCGCTTGTGCAGGTGGGTGTATTAGCAGCATGCTGAGTCAGCATGCTCCAGCGCATACAAATACTGGGCTTTCTGCTTCTCTTCCAACACATCTGGGTTTCAGTAGGGTTTGGAGCTTGGGTCACTGCAAATGAGAATCTTATGTGTTAATGTAAATTCAAACAAATGTTTAAGATATTGTATCTTTTCTAGCAAGAAATCCAATAATTATAAGGAATTCTTTCCGTATGTCCAGCAGGGCTGAACTTCTGAGTGGACAAAATTGGCCAAATCTTTCTTAATGCTTCTCTATATCACTGTATTATTGGAGTAGGAAAAGGGCAAAATGTCCTGAACCTGGGCCCGTGGCCAGAGCTGAGTCCAAAGGAGGAATTATTTCAGAAACAGAGTGAGATGATGGATTCCGGTAGATGTTTGTTGTAGATTTTTTTTCTAATGGCGTGCCATGTTGAAGGTGAAGAAAGCTGTCAGAAAGCTGGCTGCTCTCTGGCCTGTCCGTCAGGCACTAATGGGCCTCAATGTCCTGAGCAGCCTCCCCTGGCCCCACACAGCATCTGCCCTTGGGCCAGGACCTTTGGACCAGCCTGGGCCCAGGAGATCACCTGCTTAATCTGGGGCTCTTGATGGGCCTGCCTCTCCCATTGGTGGTGGGAATGAATGAAGACGAGAAATGACATAGAAAGTGGGCAGGAACCTCCTGAAAGTCACTTCAGAGCCTGAGTGCCACGTTGCAGGAGCAGATGTGCAGGGTGAGCCGAGGGGGAAGACGCTAAGCAATCACCTCGAGTTCGGCCAAGAGGGCCGGCATTCGCCTCATGCGACAGAGCACTTAACCGAGGACAAACCCTCGCCTCGTCCCAGAGCCCGCGCGAGGTGCGGGATGTCCAGAGCTGCGTGCCACGGGCAGGAGGGCTCGCGGGGAACGGCAGCAATTTCACTTTGTTCTTGTGGAGGTGCCCAGCTGGCGCCTGCCAGGACCTGTCCGGGCTCCCCATCGCCCTCCCAGCCGGGGAGGTTTCCTTTTCCTTCGCTGGGCAGCAACCTGCCTACTGCAGGGCTTGGAAAGCAGGGCAGGATGTGCGCTCGCTTCCGCCTGCAGTATCGGCACGGGCTGATTTCCCCTCAGCTTTTAACGTGAATTCAGACGTTTGGACTAACTGCTGTTTTGCCGGTAAAGGGTTTCACGGTCTCAGCTTTCTGACGGGTAGTCCAGCAGCTCTGCTTGCCCCCTCCCGCAGCCATGCCTGCCGTCTTGTTCCCTCTTTCCTCTCCCCCGGCTGTGGGTAAAACACTAACAAAGCAGAAAGTGTCTTTCTCTCAGGTGAGTCTTTATTTTTCCCCTCATGCTGCTATTGTGCTGGCAATTCCAGCTGCAAATGTTGTGTTTGACCTTCAGTAAGGGAGCCTAGTGATTTGAATTCATTTCAAGCAGCTTTCTGACAGCAAGCCTTAACCAAAGCCCTTAAGGTTTCCCCTACAAAAGACTCATGACAGCTTTGCTTGAGGCTTACAATGGTCAGTGCAAGGGGAAGTAGTTTGTAAACTGTAAATGGCCTTATTAACTTCCTTGTGGTACTGGAAGGAAGCCCAGCTCTTTGCTAGGCTAAGTCTCAGGAGCTGAAGCAGGAGCCCCCTTACACCTCTCGTGATAGCACGTGAAACCGTGTGGGAGATGCATGTCACTGCCGAGACTCTGCTGACGCAAGAATGTGATGGAAGAAGGGAGTGTTTGGAAAGGGGCTTAATTAGTCAGGATTTCAACCTTTTGCTAATTCATTTGCCGTAGTGAAAGCCAGATAATTTCCGTTTCCTATTCATAGTTAAACCAGGTAGTTGCACCACCAACACGTGCCCGGCCTGGGCAGCCTTACTGTCAGTATGGGAACGCCAAGGGCAGCTTGCAGGTTATCCTGCTTTTGGCTGGTGGGCTGCCTGCCTGCTTTCTTCATTCCAGTTCTGCAGGTACAGCAGGAGCACAATTTCTTTGGAGGGTCCAGGGAAAATGAGCGGTGTTTAGACCCCTTTCCCTGGGTTAGATGCTGGGACTTGCACTGGTCTTTTTTTTTTTTTTTTTTTTTTGGTCATGTCTCCAGTCACGTACCTCCTCTCTGAACGTATAGTCAACTCCCCACCCCAACAGTTTAGATCTGCGATGTCAAAGGACCGTTGAATGGGATGCGTTTCCCCACTTCAAATCTGTTAGTACCTACTTTCTCTTTTATTTTCTTCATTCCAGATGCCTGTAAATACTGATTGATTGCTAATCATTCTGTCTGACTGTAATGTTAATAATATCTATGCCACGTGTCATGTTTGCTACTGAGTGCAAATATATATGACAACTACAAAATACCACTCCGTCCTCAAAAATAATCACGTTGCTCATGAGAGCTGGAATGTTATTCTTAGCTGCCCAGATGGACAGCCACAATAACAAATAGTATGTGCCTGAGCTATATTGCAGACAGTAATCTGGAACATGGGACTGAAAGATGCCACCTGGGTTCCTGAGTTTGGTCCTCTGTTGTTGTAGCCGATGTGACCCTAGAGTCATTCTTCAGTAGAGTGCACTCTCTTAAGAATAATTGGGTTTTCATTACAGCTTTTTTATTGAGAAGCTTTTTTCAAACCTTGCCATGGTTATGGGAAACCCCCTCTTCCAATCCTTGGCCTAAAGTTACTGATAGTTAATTTCTACCTGCTTCTCCTTTTGCTTATAACTATCTTCAGGTTACAATTTTTTCCTTCTCAGTATTTACAACTTTCTTGTCCCAGTATATTTGGAGAGCATCCTGTAACCATTGTCTTTAATGTTTCTCCCTTCAAAACCTGTTCTGGGCTCTTGCATGCTACTGTTAGACTTAACAGCTTGCAGTTACCCAATTTGCTTTTTTTTTCTACTTTTTAAATTCTAAATTTGCTATTCGCCAGTTGTACAGTACCAGTTTCAACATCAAAGACTTAATATGCCCTGAAGCCAAATGAGTAATTTTGGAATGAGTAAGCAGTTCCAGCACTTTACAACTGGTGTGAGGTCACCACTGGATCCTTTTGTCTTTTGCATTTTATATTTCCTTGGTTCTGTGGGCTCAGAGCAAGCCATAGCAGACTTCTAACATAGCTTGTGTTCTTTGTGGTTTCATTTATTTTATTTTAAAATTGTATTTAATGCAAAAATAAGAAGGAAATAAGATATTTCTCTGCAGAGGTAATACAGTATTCTGAGAACGTACCTCCATAGTAGTTCCAGTTTTGCCTTGCTTAACCAATTTACTACTGTATTACCCAAGGTAGGAAATCAATTAATTGTAGAAATTCTTGGGAAACAACAAAAGGATTGGTGCCATGCAGTTTTATTATGTAAAGCAATTGGAAAGTTATCACGTGCAGTCATTTTTGGCTTAGGAATTAGAACCAGATGAAATACTGAACTTGGGCATTGACAGAATTCCAAAAAGTAATTTTATATGGAAAATTCTTGGCCAAAATTGTCATCTGCAACAGGCAACATAGTCTGCTTTACCCATAGTCTCTAAGGCTGATAGAAATTGAAGAAAATTGGGGATGATGACATCAGTTATGGAAAATGAGAATCACTCTCATCTTCATTTGAAATGTAAGCAAGATTTTGATGTAACCTTTTAATTTGTTTTTGCTTGGTAGCTTGCACAGCTTGATACAGAAGTTTTTAGTATGACTGATGAGAAGTGAGAGTATTATAATACTGGCAGACTGAGAGTACCTGTCTTATTTTTAGCTCACTTACTGGATCTAAACCAAGCCTGTAAGCATTTCAAACGCTCTTCTACACCAGACGTAAAACCACTGTAGAATATGACTGTCCTTAATTAGTCCCAGTCTCAGAGAATGGGGAACAGACAGGCTCTGTGGTGAGCTCTGCTAAAAGTAGGAGCTTGCATTGTCTCATCTGTTCTGGGGAGGTATACTCAAACACGGGGGAGAGATCCTGCAAACTTCAGGGTGTCCTTAGCTTCCAATGAAGTTTGAAGGATTTCACCTTGCTCAGATGTAGATTTTTGTTTTTACATTGATAGATAACATAAAGTATGTCCTATAAGTATTATTTAATTGCTAATAGTTTAAACCCATAACGTATTCTAATGCTAAACAGATTCAGCAAGAAGAAGCAGATAACGAAGCTGCATCAAAATGAGAGCCAAGACTAGTTTTGCTTAATATGTAGGCATTCATTGTTTTTACTGTTGCTCTTTTGTGTTAGTAGTACCAGCTAGGTTTCTGCAGTTTGCTTCTCAGCCAGGAATCCTAGGCAAACAGTTCTCGGCTATTGTGTGTGACATGTTCTACGGCTCCAGCCATTCGTAGGTTTGTAAATAAGCCTAGAGTTCTTTTGGTGCAGATATGTAACATCTTGCAGACGTTTTGAGCAAGTTCGTGGAGCTCCTTTTGGGCTGTCCAGTGACAGCACTATATTTCACTGTGAGTGCCAGTTTCCCAGAGCAAGCTCCTAACCTTTTGGAAGCATGTCCTGGGAGACCTGTCAAAGATCTGAATGTCCTTCTCCCTCAGATCCTTCCTCCCATAATTTCCCCTTGTGGATATTGCTATAAAATCCAATACTGCTTTGGAAAAAAATCTTTTCCAGCTCATTCTATGGCAAGAGAAATGTCTTCTGAGAGCAGCTTTGGAAGTTTTCACTGGCTGCCTTCTAGCGGTTCAGAAACAGCCAACTCTGGATGTTTCATTGCTAGTGCAGCAATTCTGGATTATGTTTTCAGGAAACTTAGTAGCATTTTGTGCATGTGGAAAACGTTCTTTCAAAGATAGACTTCTGTGGAAAAAAATGGAAATGATGATATTGTCAATATGGAAAACATACCTGTCACAGAAATCTGTTTTTTTTCTCTCCCCTGTAGCAATTCACTGGAAGTCTCTAGAGAAAAACAGGAATGTGGCTGACTTCTAAATCCTCTCAGCATGCACGTGCAGATTTTGTGCACAGTGCAGTTGTGATGTGTCATTTCTTAAATATTTGACTTTCCACCAAAACCTATTTCTAGTTAAAGACTTTGTGCCTCTCAACTATCATTCCAGTCTCTAACTAGAGTCCTTCTAAGACATCTAACTAGCGTCATCTAACCAGAGTCCTTAGAAAGCTCCTAGGTGCTATAGAAAGATGAAACCACGTGTGTGTTGAACCGCAAACGTCTTTGTTTAGCTGACATTAAGAATTCACTCACCGGAATGTTTCGTATGTGAATTTGAGAAGGCTTTTTGAACTTTAGCCTGGTGTGTCACATGACATGATATCTTGTGATGCATTCTTATCTATGCCGTAGGTTAACGTGGGTTACTGCTTTTTCTCTCTAGTGGAGTAAGTATGCTCCCCTGCAACCATAGAAAACAGTGTTGTAAAAAAGTTTTGAATTATGAAACCAAAGTTGTATCAGATCTGAGCTTCTTCAGAGAAAGTGCACTCTTAAATCATTTCCCCATCAGTGGAATCTCACCCATGTACACCTTCTTTTTTTTTTTTTTTTTTTTTTTGCTCTCATCTTGCTCATTTGTCTGATTTTAAAAATTAGTTTGATTTGTGCTAGCCAAAGTAAAGTATTGGTGCGGCCATCTGTAATAACAAATTTACAAACCAGGCTTAAATAGCATGATAAAATATTTACTGTTTAAAACTTTAAGAAAGTAACACAATGTGAGTGCTCCAGAATTATTATTATTATTTTTTTTAACAGCTAAGTGGATAAATTGCTTAAGGCACCACATGCCATCATAGTAATGCTTAGAGAATTGAGGTTAATGGAATAACGTTAGTTTTGCAGTGTTTGCTGCTAAGAATTAATCTAGAAAATGCTTTTAAGAAGTGCACTTTGTGCATTGTGGTTCCCCCTACTGTTGTTTTTTTTTTTTTTTGGTGAAGATTTACAATGCGTCTATAGTCCCTTAAAATGTTCTTAACAGTACAAGAGAAGTCAGTAGCTAAGTTTGTGTTCTTTTCAGAAGAGCAGATCAGAGACTAGATTTTACAAACTTTCAGTGCAGGAAAGAAGTATTTATAAGTGCTTTCTTTGCAGGGGGAGACAAACTATAAGTTAATTTACTTAGGCGTGTGAGCTGGTGTGTGTGTGCGTGACAAGATCATGAACGGTATATGAGTATTTCTTTATTTTGGGTGACTGAATTAGGAACCCACTCTGAGCTTGTGACATAATTAGTACAATAGTGCAAATCAGCCATTTTTGGAAAGAGTAATTTACTCCATATGCAGCTTCTCAGCAAGAGCCCTCATTAATCAAAGAAGGCCATGTACATCAATGTGTTCCTTGCTTGCTACAACAACATCCATCATATAGCTAGTAAATGTGCTGTGGCAGGGCTTGATAAATATAATGCCTTTGATGTGCTGATAATTCTGAGTATTGGCATGCTGCTGCCTGCAGCTCCCTGGGTAGGCGCAAAAATCTAAAGGAGCCCTCGTCTCTGCTGTACAAGTACACCTAGGCTTACTCTCAACTCTCGCACAATCCGCTACTTCCGCTGTATCTGAAGTAGGACTCGAGTGCATTTTCACTCTCACTTACACACAAATGGAGCCTATTTATTTATTTAAATCTAGTTTCCCTGATACTGCAAAATTGCTTGGTGGGTATATTTGCACATAAATGGAGCTTTAGCTAAAAAGAGCTTATATTTGTTGAGGCACTTGTATTTAACATGCTGTATTGATTATTCTGTATGAATGTGCAGTAAAAACTTCGTGTAAAACTTGTAAGAGATTTCACATGACAGAAGAAATAAAGCATAACATGGTAGAGACGGGGGGGGCATGATCTTATGAGAGAGCACTTCTCATAAACGAGCTTTGTTTGATGGAACGGTATTTGTTTTTAGGAGCTCAGTACTTCAGGCACACAGAATGTGATCCATTAGCTTATATTAATTAACTGCCCTCAGGGCACAGTTTGTCTACTGCCAAAAGAGATGACTGAAAAATCTTCAGCGAATAACAAAAATAGTTACGTGTCAAGATTTGTGACAATTCAGAGAAGGGGAACACATATTTTTCCTGTTTAATCTAAATTGTGGTGTTTCGGATTTGAATTCCATGAAAAACCGCAACGGTGCATTGAAAAGCAGTACTGGTACATTTTGGGTTAAACTGTTTACTGAGATGTAATTTAATGGATGGGCAAAGAAGGAATTGGGAATTGTCACCCTGACTACGACATAGGTGCTGTACAGCAAGCGCCTGTTTCTTCCACCTTCTGCCGAGATGCACGCGCTTGCTTTTCACTGCTCCTCGCATTTTCCTAGAGTGGAGCGTGAGAGCACAGCAGGGAAGAGGGCTGGAGAAATGTCTTTGCCCCTGGGGCGTAGCAGAGCCCCTCCACAGCAGCCACGTCAGCCTGTGGGGTGGAAGCACATCTGACATCCTTCCTTCCTCCACGGTGTGGAGCGTGTTGGGGATTACGAGCCCAGTGTACGTGAGGATCCCAAAGCCCTCTCCTCCCACTTTCTTGCCTGCTGGGTCGTGCTTTACCTGCTGGGGCCTGGGGTGGCCCTTCAGTTAGGATGCACGGAAAGCAGGGACAGATGTTACACCTGCCAGTGCCACAGGCAATCTCATTTGTTCGTGAGCTATCTGAAAGGACAGGTAGGGAAGGAGTGCAAGAGTGTTTCTAGGTAAGATCCCAACTGCCTGCTCTTCTGAGAGGTTGAACAAACCTTTCTTGGCACCTCCTGGTACTTTAATTGGGTAAAATTCATTTGCCTCGTGGCCTTTGTGTTCTGTTAGTGGAAAGTGACGGGGAGGAGGGGAAGTAAGAGAGACTAATGGACAATAGGTTTTTGTTTGCTCTTTGTGCACTATTAGTGAGTCTTGATCCTTGTTTAGGGCTTCTAAAAGTTCCTACATTATAATTAATCAGAGGGCAGGAGAGAGCTGTCTTGCTCAGTGATTTTTACCGTCATGTCATAGGGGGAATAAACCCTGAGAGAGGCCATTTGCCCACCTTGCTCCGTGTCAGGGTTTGGTGTGACGACGTTTGCTGACTGCAGTCCTCCTGAGAAAGTATGAGGGCCACCGAATACCACAAAGCTTCCCAATGTATCACAATGACAATACCATCTGTGCTGAGCAACTTTAGGCTGCATTTGTAGAGTGTTCAATCATCCTCTAAATGTGTCATTTGTTATCTCTGGTAGCTTGCAGTAAGAAAATATGGAAGGTCTTGAAGACAGAGTGCATGTGTTTCATAAGCACCAAGATAATGTGGAACAGTTTGCTTCTCCTTTTGGTTAGGGTTTCTTTTTCTTTTCCTAAAGTTATCAGAGGGTTGAGATATAATTTTTTTTATAGCTTACGGCTTATCAATTACTTTCCAGGAAAGCAAAACTCAGTGTAAATAGATCTTGGAAAAAATATGGCAGAAATTCTAAAGGAAACTTGGCCAAAATGTATTTAAATTATACTCCGGGCTAGCCAATAAGCAAGTCTCAGTGGAAAGAAATGATATTGTTGGGGCAGGATGATCTAGGCTAGTTTGGGCCCTGGAAGCTGTTGGCTGTGCACTTACTGCATGCTTGTTAGGTTTGGAGCGTAACTGGAAAAGCAGTAATACTAACCGTCTCACTTCTGTGATGGACTGGATTTGGTTAGCTTGGTATGCACATGTGGTGTGCAAGTAGGAAAATATAACTGAGAAGAGTGTGCTGCTTGCATTACTGCTTCTTTGTCAGCTAGCTCTACGATTAAATATTCAGCTTTTATTAAACTAATAGTTTTTAAAATCATCAGAGTGATGATTTGCTGGAGTTCTCTCTAGTTTCTCTCTTTCTTGGTACAATCTCTGGCGTTCTTTGATGCTATTTGTGATTTGATATTGAACTTTTTAAGGGCAACTGACTAAACATCTCTGAAATAGTAGGGCTTCCACTGAACAATGTGTTTATATGGATAATTGATTTGAAGTATTAATCTTGTCCCGCTGCAAACTGTAACAGAAGTTAGGCACTATATTTCTGAACTATATGCATAGGGTTACCAAAACTAAACACTATAGCAACAGGTTTTGTGGGGTAGGTAGAAAACAGAAATTAAGCTGTATCTACGAGATGACTAGTGTGCAGGTCTCCTAGGCATGCAAATAGACCGAGTAATCTCTGCTAGGTATAGATAGAATGGAAATCAATATGAGGCTTTAGCAAGTCCTAATCATATAATTCTAAATGAATTCTAAATCAAAGGCACTTTTATCAGCTCTGTTATGAATAACCAAAGAGTTTGAGATGCACAGGTTTGTTGATTTTTTTCCCAATGATATAAAAGTAGCTTCAAAATCATATAAGAAATATCTGTCTTATTCCCTCCTACTCCATCACCACCTATACGCTTAAAAACAATTTCTTGTTTGGCGTTGTAGTCTTGAATAAAATTAGGAAAAGCTGGATCCTTTTTGCTTTAGACACAATATCTGAAGTTACAGCTAGATCTTTTGTCCTTCCAGATGAAACTAGTGAACCACTTTCAATTGCCTTAAAGACAGTAATGGGTACATTTAAAAAGTTATCATTTGGAAACTGCATAACATCTGGAGCAAGATATTCACTTTAATGGAATAATCATTCTAGATTATGATAAAGGTAAAACATTCCATCCTACGTTCTCTATTTTAATGAACTCTAAAAGCTTAGAAACTTAATCTGTACTCTGTCAATCATTCAATTTAGACAAAGCCCAAACTCTACGGTTTTGAAACCCTGAGAAACTACAAAAAATTTAGCCATGCAAAACTTCTTCTGAGGTTGTTTGAAACTGATAGTGCTTTACCTTAGCTTTTAAGACCCATGTAACACAGTCTTTGTAAAATGCCAGGAAATATTGCAAATAAGTGAAGTCAATTAAGTGAAAGTCACATATAAATATGCACATTAAGGTTAAACTTTTCAAAAATGACAGAGATTTCTTTTTGGTATCCCAGTTTTTGCATGTTTGATTAGCAAGGAAAGCTGAATATCCATCCTCAGAGGCTGTGTCTACTTCAGGGTGGGACTAAAGCAGGAACACAAAAGTTAAGTCATTCTAAATCACTTGGTTACTTTTGAAAACCTTAGTTTGCTTGTCTTACCGTCATGTAGTTCGGCCTTAGTGTGCCATCATGCCACATGTCTTTAGACAGTGTACAAGATACGCGAAGTGCATTTCACGTGCTGGAAGAGGAGGGCCTTTCTTCTGGTTTGTCGCAGCCTGAGGAGAGAGAAACAGGCGGGAGTTATTTATGATGAGGAAACAAGCGGCTGTGAGAAGCAGTGGGCTTTTCAGAGGAACCTGAAGGTGGACAGGGTGTAATGGTTACAGTGCCAATGACATGCTTGCTGTTGTAATATTCATATGGTGAAAGATCCAGTAAGAACTGTCTTTTATTGAATTTAAGCCTCAGGTAGGCTATACATAAATGCTAGGAATTGCCCTGAAAAAATGTAACCTGAATTCGGATAAAGAATATGGCTGTTGCTCTTTACTAATTTTAAACTGTCAACAGTTATCTCCTGAACCTGCAGCAGAGAAACTAGTGATCAAAGTTCTTCTCTGAGTGATACGACAGCAGTCTGATTCTTGTCGTTTTTAGACGGTGAATATTTTATCATGCTCTGTGCATAACGGAGCACCTCCTGTGCGCAGTGCAGCAGACGCCCGTTCGTCACAGCACATCCAGTCTCGCTGTTCAGCACAGCCATTCCACACTTTTGCTGCAGAAAGGACACTCTTTATTGCTGTTAACCTACTTTACAGGCAGAGTGCAGGAGATGGTACTTGCAATCAATTGTTGCCTATTCCTTTGTAAGACTTTCCCCGGCCAGAATCTGGCCAGGGATGCAGATTGTCCATGGCATTAGACTAAAGCTAGTTTTCGGTTTTATACACACACACCTGCATGCACCTAAACGGCACAGAGCATAGGTTTCTGGACCCCAGTACCAACCGTTTCGCTTCATAGATATACTCCTATTTATCTACAGTACTTGCTAACATAGACAGAGCCTAAGTCTGAGAGCTGTAAAGGTCTAAGGCTATGTTCAATTTTGTTCTTGAGTAGCTCTCTGAAATTTAGGAAGGATAAAGTAGGTAAAAGTGAAAATGTCCTGTAACTTCACTGTCTATAGCTCAGGTAGCATATGCCTGAGCAGGGAGAACCCACTATTATTCAGATCTTGCTTGAGTCTATCGCAACATATTTTTTAAAAGTTATGATGATGTTCTAAAATATAGAGAAAAAGAAATTCTACAAAATACATTAGGGAATAACAATCTCAGCAAATGTTAAAATATAACGTTATTTGTCAAACTGTAACTGTCAACTTCTTTTACCAAATCACATTACACTGGCATGAATTTACAGAGCAGGAGACTAAAGTTTATGGTTCATTAACAATAACAGTTGTACACCTACATTGTAATTCCAGAAAATGTATTTTTCTCCCTCAGTACCACATATACTGTGCGGAATGACAATAATTACAGAAACTAATTGAATGAGATAGTCATAACTCTAAAAGTCATATTACTCATTTCAAAATGGTTTATTTCCTGAAATAAACAATCTTTACAGAGTGAACAGACATAACATCCCTTTAAGTTTATTAAACTCATTAAATTCCCTTAAATATGTTGAAAAGTGAATGCTCTGCATTTAATAGAGGATATAGATGCATACAAGTATGACATTCATAAAAATTAAAATCCTTAAAATGAACTTTTGGTGAACCATTTTTTTAAAAGTTTGTTTTCCATAGCTAATGAAAAATATGATGAAGTTTCAGATTTTAATAGCAAAAGTTTTGTTAAAAAATGAAATCTGTGTTTTTTTTCCTTGCATAGGAACAGGTAACCTCACCCAATGAAACTTTAAATCATTATATGGTCAGAACAAATCAATCCCTCTGCATTAATGCAGAGTTATCCTTCCTGAGTCATTGTTCCTTCAAGTCTGCAGATGCAGAATTGAGAAAAACTCAGTTCTGAAAATAAGGAATGTGGATACTTGCACATGCCTGCACCCATGCGCATGCACACCCACACGCTTGCCTGTCTCTCTCCCCAGATCCTGAGTAGCCCGTAAGAACCTCTACTGGTGGCGTCAGATGTGCCTGTGCTGAGCGATGGAGGGTCAGCTGAAACACTTCAGCCAAGGTACGGCGTGGCATGAAGCAGTCCAGGGGAGCATGGCTGTTTTGCGGAGAGATCAGCCCTTTTTCTAACCACTGTATAATATCTGAAGAAACAGATCTTGCCTGTTTCGCTTCACTATGATGCTGTGGAGGTCCTTTCAGCCAAAAGGCACAAGTGCCTTCATGGCCTAGAGGCTGCCAGAAGGAAGGAGGGAGCTGACTGTAGCTTGCTGTTGTAACGAAGAGCAAAGGACACAGCATTTCACACCGTCACAGGTAGGAACGCGACGGGATTGTTGTGCAGTCTAGTCCTCGTGGTGCTGTGTGCGGAGCACAGAGGACGCCTCCCTGTGGTTACTGGGCAGTCCAGTTACAAGGCAAATCTGTGTAAGGGAGCACTGCTTGCGCAGCGCACAGTTGGCGTTGGGTGGATCCACCTTCGCTCTCCAGTTAACTTCAGATACTTCCGTTTTTTAATAGTTTTTTCTGCAGAGGATTTTTGGAGGTACTGTCAAGCAATCCTAATTCTGCACTAGATTCTGGATTTTTTTGACTGTTGCTTTTTAAAGTAGAAAATGGAGGGTTATTTGCAGGAATTAGTATTTATTTCAGCAGTTCTAGTTTCCAGGAGTTGTTTCCCGTTTAAGATGAAGACGTTGTATATAAACTCTGACTTTTGTTAGTTGATATGGTGTGGTTTAATAGTAAAGGACTACTGTAAAACAATGTAATGCATAATGTTTTTCAACACAGTGCAGTCTTCCTCTTTCCATTGCACACTTCTGAGATTATACTCAGATTGTGCTAGTAGTATATTCATTTTATGCTGGTTTTATTAATGCCTCCGTTATTATAAAAGGTCTCAGTCTGACTGCCATATGCTTAACGCAGGTGCGCCTTCTGCTGTCAGTGAAAGCCCACCATTTAGAATAAAGTCAAAAAATGATCTTTAATCAACAGTTACCTGCTTTTCCCTGTGCTGTTGGCTGTTTATTTATAAAGTAATCATATGAATTTCTGCCTGGTGGAGAGTCTTTTAACACAAACTCTTTTATTTGCTGAATTGCTTTCACTGACACTGATGCTGACAATCTTCATCAACATTCATCCACTGTGTCATATAAAACAAGGTGATAAATGTACCCTTGCACCCAAGGGTGTTGCATGTACAATGAATTTTCTCCACTTTGCTTTCTTTTACCAGTCACTACATCACTGGACTGCAAAACCTAATTGTGCTATCTTCTGCTCTCCTAAACAAGCTCATTTTTCTCCAACCTAACCCATCAGAGCTGCTGTCAATCAGTGAGAAACACGTCACACACAGAACAGGGTGGCAAAGAGCTGCAGCGTTTGGGCTAGTCATAGGAAATAAGTATAGCAAAATGCTTTAAAACCTAGATTTTTCTATGTGCTCTCCTATCGTATTGAATTTTTATCTACTTTGTGTCTTCCAACAAATTGTAAATAAAACAGATAAATGATAACAATAGAGCTATGTAACACAAGAAAAATATAAAAGGCTAAGAAGGTATTTACTCCTAATAATTTTTAATATTGTACCTGGGTATAGTCACTTTCAGTGTCATATCACTAGTGACTATGAGACTCTCTAATAAGCATTTTAAATTATATTACTCCCCTCTCACTGGATCTACAGGGGACAAAAACCTAAAAGCAAGTGGTAGGCCCAAGATAGGGTGACTTTGACTCAAACTCATTGGTTACAAGTATTCATTATAAACAAAATCTGTCAAATCTTTTCACTAATAAGGGTGTAGATCTTATTACAGCCTCAGGACAGTAGTAACTTATTCTCTGACATATTATGTGAATTTTATGTGCCTACTCTATAAAAAGTGCACAGTTTCCATAGCAATTTTGGTACTTATATGATACATGATGTGACAGCATGTACCATTTTTCCTTCTTCCACGATAAATTGTCCCCACGACAGACAGGCACACACTAGACTGCTGCTGGAAATCAGAATTTCATTTTGATGCCACTAAAAGCTAATATCAATAATTAGGCTTAGGTGTTTGCTCTGGCAAGAGTAACTCCTTTATTATTATTACACTGCTTTATTACTTAGGTTAGCAATTTTTGAAACCATAAATCAAGAACAAAAAGATGAAGCCTGCGAATTGGTTCGGAAAACAATAAGGATGATCCCAGACTTAGAGGAGCAGGCCCTAAACTGATGTTGAGAACGCAGTGGGGAGCAGGGGTTCCTTCAGTGCATGTCTCCACGCTCCTTTGTCTCTGACCAGGGCTTGCAAATGCCTAAACGTGAGGCCTCAAAGGAGGCTGGTTTGCCCCCAGTGGCTCATGGCCTCCCAGTGCAGCTGCAGAGGAGCCTCTCTGGAGGCCACCCGGTGCAGACCTGATCACGGTGGCCCCAGCTGCGGGCAGTGCAGGCGTTGGTAGGATGCTCTGATTTAAACAATCTGGAGAAGATTGGAGCATGGTCTTGTTAGCCAAAACCATGCCCCGTGGTTAAAAGGCACCTGTGGCTGCTGCATGCTGGGTACTGGGCTCAGCTGGGTCTTCCCTGTGTGTTGAGGGTGGCCTGAGGCATTTTTGTTTGGTAGGTTTTGAAGCAGAACCCTTTTTAACTTTTTGATGTTGCCTTGAAGCCTATGAAAACTGTTTTAGGGGCTGATTTGGTGAAGAGAGGAGACCAATATTGGCTTATTGATGATCCTGTGAAGGTTGCTTCAGTTCTCTATGCCCTGATTTACCCATTTATAAATGGGGATATTTAGAGCTACTTCCCCCTTGGAAGGTACTTTGAGTAAGTGTTAGCTAAGTATCAGATGTTTTTGATGAATTTTAATTGAACTGGCATACATTTATCTGTAAATGAGTAATGTAAGTATTTTGCTAATACTTCTGGTAAAACTTTAATAAGGGAAAAATATAAAAGATGTCAAGAAACATTGAGGTATGTTAGTAATAGAAAGGTGTCTGGATACCTCGTTTGGAATATCTCACAGAGCACTCTTGTACTCTGAGTTCACTTTTTAAACTGTCATTATAGCATGAATAGGGAAGGCAGAGGAAAGTCATCTGCTTTCACTGCTGATGAGTATGACCATAGCCTTTGAGAGGAAAGTTTGTTTTTCATACTTCTGCAATCTTACACCTATTTTACTGCTATGCTAGTCACTGAAGTGTATTGTTGGATCAGAATTTTGAGACTTGTTCTGGGTTTAGGGTTTTTTTTGTTTTGTTTTGTTTTTTCCTGAGAAATGAGCATTTGCTATTTATTTATTTATTTATTTATTTTGCTATGACTTTAACTATGGTATTTTTCTGGCTGCAACATTTCCAACAGTATGGGAAGTGAATTAGCGAAGAGGTTCAGAAGATGGCTAACCCAAAGGATCTCTGAATCCCAAAATAATGGGCAAGACCTCAGTAAAATGTCCATGTATGTGCTGTGCAGGGCTGCACTACTTCTTCTGTAAAGAAAACTTTAAATGCACAGTTAGTGCTATGAATATTAGCACCCAGTAGTGTTCTGGATAGATCAATGTTTGTTTGTAATAGATCATATTAAGGGTGAAATATGCGAGTTTGCATAAAAATCTCATTGTTTTATTTAATTAGATTATACAGTATAGAAAGTACATTGATTTACAGGTATAATATACTGTTATGTCAGAAAGCTGTATTGGTTTCTGTTAAGTATATTTTCAGTGAAAATTACTCATTCTACATAAATATATGGATTAATTTGCAGAGCACTTGGATGTTTTAGATTTATGTTGATTTTTAGGTACCAAAAATTACTGTTCTGTAGCGTATGCCAGTAACATTGGTTTACATTGGTTACTGTATCAAAAAGAAAAGAAGTTGATCATCTCTCATTTATTGATTTACCAGCTTAATTGTATTGCTTTTATGAAAAAGGCTCAAAATAGAATGTAATCTTATTCTGACTGGCTAACAAAGATTCCAATTTATGAAATGTGAAACTGCAGGAACTTGCCAGCATTATTATTGCTTTTATTAGAGTTGCAAATAGTCTTGTCGTGTTATTTTTCGGTAGAATAAATGGATCTAACAAATGAAACTTAACCTGACCTTTACTATTGCACAGTGCTAACTAGCTAAACATACTTTAAGGCTTTTGAGTTCAGATATTTAAGCTTCTAGTGACGTAGAAAAAGCTGTTGAAAATCTTAACAGGCTTTCATTAACGAAGGGAAAACTGAGCTTTGGAAATATGTTCAAATATGTTGTTTTCTTTTCTTTTTTTTTTTTCTTCTTTGTATGTGGGTTTTTTTTTGCTTTGATTTG
The DNA here is from genome assembly GCF_040807025.1 of Struthio camelus. Lineage (NCBI taxonomy): Eukaryota > Metazoa > Chordata > Aves > Struthioniformes > Struthionidae > Struthio > Struthio camelus. The sequence continues at coordinate 15,160,845 of NC_090956.1, read as the reverse complement.
TTTTTTGACGGGGATGGGGAATCGTAGGACACTGGCCAGTATTCTGCTGGTTAATATTTAGTCTGTCATCTCTCAATAGCAAAAGCCCTTCATCTTACCTTGTGTGCACTGTACCCTCTCCCAACATAATGTGCTGACAGGATGGCAAGTTTGCTTCTCTGCCCCCTTTGCAAATTCAGTTTGCAAGGAAAATAAACTGTATGGTGATAGCTTGCATTATCTGAGAAATAATGGGCTAGGAAGTCAACTGGGGCAGTTTGGCAGAGCTGCGTTAAAAACTCTCTTGAAATTTGCTTTGATAAACAGGAGGGCAGCAGCTGAATGGTTGCTATTTATTTATCCTATTTCCTTTCTCTGCAAAAGGAGCTTTTGCTGAGGTGTAATGAGCTAATCCTTTGTGACTTTCTGCTGTGCTCTGCTTCTCCCCACAGCTCTAATGCCTTTCCCCGTTCACAGAGCTATGTAAAACAGGTGATTATTTAGTGGAGTTATTAGAAAGCTTCTTTACTATTTAATGGAGGATTGGTGACACATATCATCATGTTTGTCCTGTAGGTAACATTCCAAGTTGGCATCATCTTTCTAATGCAGCCAGACGTTTGGATTAAATAGGAAGTTTCTGTGAAATTTCAAGAAAAAGTAGTTTGAGTACAAGAAGACTAATTTGATAGAAGTCAACCTGTTTTCTGCACTCATTAGATTCAGATTTGCTTTAATAATGTCACTTCTGTCCTCAAAGAGTTAAAAACCCAAGAATTCATTTTGTTTATAGTATGTTTATGGATTAGATACATCCTCTTAATTACCTTGGTAGTCTGCGTTATAATGAATTCCATCTGCAGCTCTTGAGAAATGATAAGTGAGAAATGAAAAGTATTGCTCAAATGCTTTTGGCATTTTTTTCTTCTTTTCCAAACAAAACTAAAATGCAAAAACTAGAGTATTTTTTCTCAATCGTACCTGTTTTGGAAAAAAATTTTGTGCGGGAATCTTGTAAGACTGCGTTTAGTCTCTTTTTGTTACGATTAATTACACTTTGACTTTTTTGTAAAATGAAATCAATACAAATATATTACAAATCATTATAATATCATTGAATGTGTTTCATAAAAACTTATGTACATGTAGATCAGAAAACTACACGGCAAAAGCAAACACGGAAGGTAGAAACAAATAACTGTAAAGCAACAGCCTGGTAGAGATCTCGCATAAACTACCATGTTTCATTGACAAAGCAATATATTTAGTAGACAAAATAATATGTAACTCTAATGAGGTGTTTAAATTTCAGTCCATGTTTTACCTTGTAGTATTTCTACTTTATGAATGAACAGAACCATTAAATTAAAAATGAAATGAGGTGGTAAAACATTGCTTTGGTTGTAAGTGAGGTTGTCGTATGCCTCTGGATTTTTCCGAAAGGAAAAAATATATAGCTTGCAAATCTGTTGTACAAGTGTTGCCTTCAGCTTCCCCTTTTAGTTTCATTAACTAAAACCTCATTCCTTCTTTAACTTCCAGTCTCTCGGAAGACAGCAACAAAAAGTTAGGCACTTTAACTAAGCATGGTCTAGCTTAGTGACTGGGTATCTCCAGCCACTGCAGCACTGGTTATTGCATTATTTTGTTAAGCAGCAGCACTTGCTGGTATTCCAGCAATCTCTTCTGTTTCACAGCATAACAGTTCTGACCCTTCCTAGGATTTGGGCTACTTCAGAACAATGTGCACTTCACAGTATTAAGTGAGTTTTTACACATAATTAGGCGATGTCTTGTTGCTCCTGCAAAAATCCTTGCTGACACTGCTGCAGTCTCACCTGTTGTGCAATGCTGTTGGTCTGGCCCCTGGTTTCAGCAGTGCAGTGGCAGGTCATCCACCTGCTGGTGCTTGCTCACCCGGTATCCCTTCAGTAGAGCCCAGTATCAGGGCCTCTCTGTGTACTGGTTGCATACTTGGTAGCTATAATATCGAACGTCTCATGGGCTTAAGGGCATAGTAGCATGGGCCTGATCTCAAGAAGAGTCTGAGGCCTTGCTAACGCTCAGGCTATCCAAGGGGAGCACTAAAAGAGAAGCTTTGCACAATTCTGATAGTTGTCGATATACTGAAAAGTTAGGCTGCAGAAGGTTCAGAATTTCTAGTTAGCTGTAGCATGGTAGAAAAAAACCTTCTTAAGGCCCAGGTGGAATAGCTGGCAATCTCTTTTGCTTCTGATGGGAGTAAGACATACTGTGAAACTGTAAGGTCTTCACTTCTGGACTATGCTGCCATTTGAATGCAGAATCCGTTCATATCCCTTGAAATGCCAACTATTATGCTGATGTTCTACTTCTGTTTCAGCCCTTGAAAGACAAACGTACTGATCATGTTGCAGTAGATAACTGACAGGAAAAAGCAGTGTGCCATTTCTTTGGGCAACCGATATGTTCTCCAGGCAAGTTTCAGTAACTGGTAGTTCCCCTTCAACCTTCAAAACTGTATATCTTGCTGGAATCCATGTCTTCAAGACATTTGTTAAATCAAATGCTCTGTCAAAGAGCCAAGAAGTGAAACCAAGAAACACCTCCTTCCTCTGTGAAAAGTGGTCGTTCTCTCCATCTTAGTAGTGGCCCTAGGTGAAAATCTTTGCGCGAGAAACCTGCAAGACCTAACAAGGCTATTATTGTACCTGGCTTAGTTCTTTATCTTCCAGTTTAGCTTAGAGCTGCTCAGTGGCCTCCAAGAGATTGCACATAAATCATTCCAGCTAGGCACTTGTTCTTTTTCTGCTGTTGCAATAAAGGCGTGACAGTTCTCTACAATTCTAGCCAGTGTGACATTTAAAGACTTCTTTAGGGTCAGCAATCACAGAAGTGAGTGTATTCGTATGAATTGTGACGACCCCCAAAGTCTGCAAGTGTCAGTTTTAAGTGTAAACCGAAACAAATGGGAACTGTCTGTCTTCTGAAAATTTTTGGTGGGCATAAGGAAAAAAAAAAAATCCAGAACTCTTTCCACCATCAAACTCTGGTAGTATTGGAATGTCCAGATAACTTATACTATTACAGCTGATACAGCTGAGAGAGTAAAACACTACAACCTGTACCGCACTAGAATTTGCATTTGAAATGACAACTACATGATAAACCTCAAATTTAATGAGGGGACTCTGAACTTTGTCTGCTTTCTCCAATTAAATCAGCTGGTTTAATAGAAGATGCTAGTTCTCCCTAGTGTCTTGAGCACTGTGGGTTATTCTGTCAGTCACGCGTGTAGCTGTTGGAAGTAGATTTGGTTAAGCATGTGGTAAGTATTTTGGTAACTGGATTTACATAGATGAGCGTGTGTACTTGCATTTCAGCTCACTTAAGTTCAAGATCTCTTCACACTCGTTTTCTGTGAGCGGCCAGCCCTAAGTTTTCGTCAGCGGCGTTCCACGTTGGGTGTCAAACTCACGTAGTCCCATGTTGTGGAAGGGAACCGACTTTGCCTCTGGAAATCAGGCTGTTCAGTGCCAAAAAGCACTCACTGTTGGAAATTTGAGCCTGAAGCAATAACTCTACTGATACAGAACAACTTGTAAGTTAGCGTTGTGTACTCAGTTGTAAAATGTATGTTGGATACATAAGACATGACATTTTTTTTGCTCTTCCTTTTCCTGATTGCATGATCTATGTACCTTGCTGTCACGCAAGGAACTTCAAATATGCACATGCTAAATGGTATATTCTATTCAAATAAATTACAGAGAAGATTGTATAATTTACTAGCACTTTGTAACAGTCTATGGAGAGAGAATAATTTGCTGAAAGGTAATTTTGAATGACAAATTCAGGAAAGGCTTTTTTGCACGACAGCTCATGAACAGCAAATGACAATATCTGTTGCAAATATTCTTCTGTTTAATGTGGTAAAAGGTTGTTTGTTGTGGAAAGTAAAAGAGAGTATAGGTATATTTACCAAACTTATTTCCAGTAGTTGTGTCCTTGTAAGCTCCTTGATGGCTTACAAGTCTGGTAATCTCTAGACCAGAAATATTAAAAAATATAAAAAGCCAGTCTAAATTTTGAAAGTGATTTGACTACCTCATTGTTTCTGTTTTTTATTATGTATTCTTTTCCTGGAAATATGCTGAAAATAGAACACGATGTGGGATTTGTGTACATAGAGATTGTGTATATTTGTACACAAATATGAGCATAATTCAGCAGAAAACTTTAAAATAACCAGAATAATTCTGTTTGGTAAGAAATGCTCACTGGCATTCATCTCTAGCTCTGTAGCACCTCAGCCTTGGAGAGCCAGAGGTCACTGGTTCTTGGGCGGCAGGCGCGCGCGACTGCCTTCTGTTGACACTGAGCATCGGCACTTGTATGACATGGCCTGATTTGCCAGGAGGGGCTGCTGAGTTGCTATTTCTTGGTAATTTTTCCACTGTAGGTCACCGATGGAGCCTCCCCCCCCCCCCCCCCCGCCATTGTTTGAAGAATGCTTTGTGAGTCTGTAAAGAGCCTCTGAAATGAATAACAATGAGGTCAAAAGAAATAAAATAAGCGTATTGCCATGGTGGCTGTTGAAAATTTATGAGACCTGCTTTGTGCCAACAAAACGAACTCAGCAGCCTTCTGCCTATCTGCAACAAAAATGGCCCTTTTAAAAAACAAACAATGTAAGATTTCTTGGGTTTAAGTGCAAAGGTGTGGGAGCTTCTCAGCTGGAACAGCTGTTAGAGTCTTCAAGCTTCAGTATCCTTTTTTCCGCAGAAAGCATTAAAGAGCTCTTTCTGATTTGGGTTGTCTTTTTAAGAAAGCCTTTTCAAACCAGACGGAATTCCTTCACTCATTTAGGAAAAACAAAAGCAAAATTGATTTGCATCGGTTCACTGATAGAATTCAAAAGCAGTTATTCTGCAATAATCCATTTATATCCAGTGGCGGAATATTGTGGAAACTGGGACCTTGTTGTGCTAAGAGCCACGTGAATTTGTATTAATGTAGCACTTGCCCTGAGTGCAGAAGGCCCATAGTGAAATGAGAGGAAAAAGGGTGATCACACGGCGGGGGGAAGAGGGGAGCATACAGAGATTAACTCACTTGAGGTCACAGAAGGAACGTGTAGCAAAGCTGAGGGTTGGCTGTTTGAGCCCTAATCTAATGTCTTTATCACATAGTTATCTAGTCTTCTCAAGGTCTTTTAGGAGAGTGGGGAATTACTATTTTTGTGTCAGTGGATTTATTCAGTTCAATTCATATTTGCCACTCTAGATATTACTTTATCATTTTTCCTGAAGTAATGCTTACCACAGTGTCCAAGGCCCAAATTATTGCAAAAGTATTTGTCCTATTTTCCCTTGAAGCATCCCTCCGGATCAGAGTTGAGGCACGGTGGTGAGGGTGAAAGCAAGAAAATCCAGTGCTGCTATCGCTTACTCTGTCTCTTTTGCAAGTAGGTAGACTGGCATATCCACAACCTAGATCCTGTGAACTCGGATGGAACACAAAGAATGGCAACATGCTGTAGAAATCTTGAACATCAGTTTGCTTCAGATAGCGCCTAAAAAAAAAGTTAGGATAGTATGCAGCCTTTAAGGAAGAATACTATATTGACTCTCCTTGATTAGTCCAGACAGCATTAATGCATCGGTTCAGTGCTGTAGTATCTCACGTACTCTGTCTGATATCATAGAACATAATCTTGCTCCGACTTTGCTGAATCCAAAACTCTGGTGTGATGCCCCTGCCCCACGTGAACAAAGAAGTGTGTAGCACTTAGAAACACATGGCCAGCTGGAAGGGGGAAAAGAAAAGCGCAAACTTTTAAGCCAGGTGCCCCAAAGCATTAACCGTCTAGCTTTCTGAAGCAGGTGGTGCTTTCTTGGTAGGTTATTGTTATTCTACTTCATAAACTAAAACCACTTATTTTTTTTTTCCTGGGCCTACTTGTAGAAATAAGAGGAAATAATGGAAGAGAATGGGGGATTTAGATGAAAACAGATATTACATTCAAATTGGGTCCTTTTTGATATTGCTTTTTTTCCTGTTCCGTTCATAACGTGATCAAATTTCTTTCCCTCTAGCTCATGAATCCTCTTTTCACTGTCATCAGAAATTCAGTTTTCTGAAGCATCTGTCCTTTTCTCCTCACTTGAAGCTTCCTATCAGTATATTTCATTTAAGTATCTGACTGTTTCCTTTGTTGTCCTTTTCTATCCATCTGCATTTCATTCTCTTGCTGAGTTCTAACAGGACCCATTTTTCCCCACAAGGTCTATATCAGTACAGTGCCACTGGTGCAAGACATTCCAGTGATGTATTGCACCTATACATCATCAAAGCAACAGGGTTTTGATAAACAACATTCTAATATATCATTAGATCATCACTGATGGCACTTTGATGATGTATTATATTAGTACATCATCAGAGCACTGTCATTCCAGTGATGTATTTATAAACAGATGGTGCTGTCATGCAAGAAAGAAGGGAAAGCAGAAGAGAACATTTCAGTGTGTTACAGTACAATTTGTGTCCCAGCCGTTTGTTCAACGAGGTTCAAGATACAGATACTGTGAAGGCTTAATTGTTTTTCCAGGCATGTTGGTTCTAAGCCATCGACTTCTCTGTCCAGCACCTGATGAACAGTTTGGTAATCCTCTTAGGCTAGTAGTATACAGAGCTCTGTGAAACGTATTTTTCTGTTAGTTGCTGTTCAGTCATAAAGTTAGGGTTATTCATCGTTTCATAGTTTCATGTTTGCATGTATAGTTAAAAGAATTTTTATTTTATATAGGCTTATTAAAATTGTATTTCTAGCGTAGCGTGTTGTGCTCAAACAATGAAGAGGTTTTAATAGCAACAGATGCACTTGGCACACCACTGGATGTTAAGAAACTTTTACTGTCAGAGCTCACTAGAATGTTTTCCCATAATTGTGCAGCATAGTTTTTGTCTCCTGAAATCAGCCATCGCTTTGAATGAGTTCAAAGATGCAAGACAATATTTTGATGAACTGCTGGTGCTCTGGTTAATTCTGTTGTGAAGTACACTGCCCTTAGCAAGTCATCTTCCTCTGCAGTAAGGGGGAAAAATTCCTTATGTTTCAAAAAACAAAACAAAAAGGTTTATCTTAAGGAATACAGATCTAGTTCTGTATAGTTTTTATAAATGCTCAGACAGCATTGGATTTGCAAACAATATCAACCACTTTGAAAGTTAGCTGTATAGATTAGGTTAGACAGGCTCTTGTGTTATTTATTTCCCCAGTAGTAAACCCAGACAAATAGGACCATCAGCACCTTATTCATATGCTCTCTTTGTGTGTTTATTGCTCCGGCGCTGTCCTACTGAATTGTACTAGTTTAACCGCATTGACTGAGGAAGTCTTTCTGTGTTTTGTTTTGTAGGTGAGGAAACTGAGGAGCAAAAGATCATGTGGATTGTCCAAAATCATAGAGAGGGTCTCTGATGCTGCCGAGGCTACAGAACTTCAGACGCCCTCGGTCTTGGTCCAGTCATTCAGCAGGTAGGCCAGTTCTGTGTTAGGATGTATTTGCAAGGCTGCTGGTTTGGGATGAGTGTGGTGAAATGTGACCAAACTTGAATCTGTTCTAGCGGTTTGATGGCTTTCTATTGGTCCTGTTCCTGAGATCAGATGTCAGTATTGCTTAATTATGTGTTGCTGTTATTGTACGTCTGTTCCGGACATTTGATTTTTATACATTTCTGGTAGAGTTTTCCACTTCTCTAATTAAAAAGGTAAATAGAACTCATGAAGATGTTTTTCAAGATTATTTAAAAGATCACTGATCAAAGAGAATTGTCTCTCCAGCAAAGATACACTTCTAAATGTTCTACAGTTTATATATAAATTCCCACCAAAAAAAAAGCATGTATTGTAAAAGTAGCTATCTAGGTGTATTGTAACAGGCCAGTAGCAGGGATACGGTGGCATTTGCTTTCCTAATTGTGTCTTATTCCCATAAGTTAAAATAAGTTGTGCAAAGCGGACTTCCAGGTTAAACGGTTTCATTTCGTGCTCTGGTTTACACACAGAAATCTGCCATATGGAACTGTAGGTGACATAAGTGGCTGTGGATATATAGAAAAAAATGTTTCTGTCAGCAAAAATTTATCAAAGGTAACGTGAGCATACTATCCAAGTAACATAATAGCCAGCATATTGTAATGCCTAGTTAAAACTTTGCAAAATCTCTGGCAGTGCAGGCCTAATTCCTTTCTTTGCATTGTTTGCCTTGAGTAGTTACTGTTTTAATGCCTGTATTGTAGGCCTTGTAAAGCCACAGAGTAAGATAAATTTCAAGACAGTGAATTTGATAATTGAAATACATGAAACAAAAATTAGGCAAGAAAGAGGTATTGTTATTTTAATTCTACAGACGGGGGCCTGAGCACAGCGAAACAGAACATTTCCCGTAAGCTTACTGTGTTAAAGTAGAGATGAGATCTGAACTTACGCAGATCTTCAGTGTCTGATTCTAGTGTCTCAAATATAATTTCATCCTGCCGCTCTACACACGCGGTGAAAGCCCTGTGCCCTGGGAATGTCGCCAGTCACCTTTTCACCTTTTTTTTTTTTTTCTCCAGTACTAACGGATTAGATTTAATTTTCACTTTTGAATCAATCATACTTTTAGGGAAAGTGAACTTTCGTTATCCCGTTGTGCAGTTTACAGGACCATAGTGGTGTCCTGAACCTCCGTAGCAGTGTTTTCCTGTCAGAGGCCTAGAGTTTGAAATAATGGGATGGTCTATTTTCAGAATGCTCTTCTGCTTACAGTTTATTATGTGTAGGAATATATTTGCTAGTAGAGTATACAAGGGGGGAAATGGGATCAAATCTGAAGTCTACTGCAGCTGATTGGGTGCCAGAACTTTTTTGGTTTTTCTATATGAAAGTCTCTAACTTGAGGAACATAATAGTATTCCCAGGTTTCCAGGACCCTAAAAAAAAATTGTGAGTGTTATTAAGCTCAAGAGATGGGGCAAGCTGCAGGAAAACCTGGCTTTTGCTAATATTCTAATATCCCCTTGTATCAAGTTTGACATGTAAAATATTACCATTTTCCAAGCCCTGAAACCAAACTACAGAAGATATTGCTAAGGCCGACCACGTGCTAAGCTGTTAGCATGGGTGTAGCCAGCACGTTAAGGGAAAGTGGTCCTGCCTCTCTGTTCAGCACTGGTGAGACTGATTCTGGACTGCAGGGTCTGGTTTTGGAGCCCCCAGCAAGAGAGGCACATGGACAAACTGGAGTAAGTCCAGTAGAGGTCTGCTAAGGCGATCGGGGGGGCTGCAGCGCACAACATACAAGAGAGATGGTAGAGCAGGCTTTTCTTGGAGCCATACAGCAAAAGACCCAGGGCCACGATCACATATTGCAACATTACAAATTGCAATGAGATATGAGGAAAAAAATTTCCACAGGACAGTGATAAAATACTAGAAGGAGCCCAGAGTGGTTGCAGAGTCTCCGTTGTTGGAGATGATCAAAACCCAAGTGGACGCAGCCCTGAGCAAGCTATTCTAATCAACCTTGTTTTGGGTAGTGAGTCAGATTGGATCATCTCTGGAGGTCCCTTCCAACCTAAATTATTCAGTGATTCTGTGCTCATTGCCCTTTTATTATACGTTGGTAGTGTCCAGAATATAAGTGCTGAAGTTGCCTGTTTTTGTCTACCTCTGCATTAATTTATTACTGTTTCGGATGTAACTGATAGTGCATTATGGGCCAGTGTCTCTTACCCTAGTGAGGACCAAGGAAGACCTTGAACTCGTGTAGTGGCTCTTCAGGGACAGCTCATGCAAGATGCCTAAGTATTGTGCCGCACTCCTCCCTGACAATGCTGTACTGTGCTTCTCATGTATTCAACCTGTATGTGGTAAAAAAGGGAAAAAGTGTTCTAGCTGTATTCAGTAGAGTTAGTGGATCTTATACTGTGGAGATTTGCTGATCCAACAGGAAATGGAAAACAGTTCCTATATGTGAATCTCATGGAACTCTCTGAAAACTGGCAGTTGAGGTAAGATCTTTTTTTTTTTTTTTTTTTTAACACAATGAAAAATATTACTTGGCAATCCCTGTTTAGTGGGATTTTTTGTGATGAGAGGAAGAAAACTGGTTGCAAACTTTACTCATGTTGGATTTATACACTCATTAAAATGGATAGTACTGGTGAATTCTGTACTTACCATGTTTTCTAATGTGAGGATACATACAGCTTCTTTTAACATTTTTAACACTTAACATTTTAATAGTCTGAATTTTTCTCATCTCTTGCTCTGTTGTGTGCTACAGTAGCCATGACACCTATAAGAGCAGCACACAGAGTCATCCAAGTCTTAGTAGCAACCTGATTGTGTGGTTCTAGTTCTCACAAATGTTTTAGCTTGGTAAGGACTGGGAGATTGTGGTCTGTAAATCTTCTAGAAGCCAATTTTAGCAGAATAGCGAGATGGCCATAGTAATGGAGAGGAATAGCACGATGTAGTAGAACTGGCATCCTTTCAGAGATAGTCATCTTGCTACTGAAAGAATTTCATTCAAGTTCTCTCCCCCTCCCCCCCCAATTATAGACAATTCTGTGTTCATATCTTAAAACTGAAACTTGCTCAATCAAAACAGAAATTGCTGCCAAATACGAATATCTGATTGCTTTTTATATAAGGTGAAATAGGGAAATGTATTCTTATTTGCCTTTCCCTTTGTTTTGTACAAAAAATGCATGAAAGGGAATCTCAAATTTTGTTTCTGTTAAAACTTGCATATATTAGTCTACTGCTTTCTTTAGGTTACAGAATATCTGTTGTTGATCAGGGAAAACAAACATATAGTTAAATGCTTTTTTAAAAAAGTTTCAAGTAATAGACGCATATGTGAGCATAAAATACTTCTACTGTCACCTGTTGCAGCTGAGAGCTTCAAATCAAGACGTGTGTTTTATGTCCCATCGTGTAAGCATAATCTAAAGAAAACAGGACATGAATGAGATTGTTTTATGAATTTTTCTTTGGTGAGATTTGAGACTGGGGGCATAACAGCGTAGGGATACTTAAAATATATAGATAGCTCTGAAGACTAAAGTTTGAAACAAAACAAGGGTATCTGCTAAGTAGCAGAGGATAATGTGCTCCAGTAGGTAGAACAAATGGAGTAGATCGTGTAGATAGAATAGACAGAAGTAGATCATGGATGCAAATATTTGTCTTTACCTGGCACTGTGTTAGACCACATCTGCAATACTGTCTCCAGTTTTAGGTGCCCAGTACAAGATATTGAATAAGCCCGGTAGAAGTGCACGAGATGGTTGGGGAACTGGAGGAGGAGGCGGCCATGGGACACCTGGCTCTGCCAAGGAAAGTTAAAGGTGGCTTTGCGTTTAAAGCTTTGATCTTTCTCTGGGATGTGCTTCTTGGATGAATTAGTCATAACCCGCTTTAAAGAACATTATTTTCCAAATGTGGCATTGATTGACGTGACCTACCATTTCCTACTCATTTGAAATGTGAAGCATCCCCTTTTAAAATATGGGGGTTTAGATGGAAAAGGCCAAATATTTTTGACATGTTTTCAAAGACAATTCCAAAATTTGTTGTCCTTGGGCAATAGAAAGGTATCTCCAAAATGGATTACTGAGGTCACACGTGGAAGGGGTGAAATGACTTTTTCATTTTAAGTATGTGGAGTAGAAAGCTGAGATATGTAGACATGTAGCAGAATTTCTCAGCTATAAGAAACAGTTATTTAATATTAGTTATGAGTAAAACAAAATAATGTGTTTTCAACTTTGCTGTCATTTGTGCTTTGTGAAACAGAAGATGATCCCACTAGCTTTGAGCAATTATTTTCTATGTTGATTCAGGTTAAGGAAGTAAACTCCATTCTTTTCTTTGCTCTAAAAATAAAATCAAAGTGTTGGAGACCTTAAGTACTTTTTCAGATACAAAAGAACATTTATGTCAATATAAGATTAAAGGAATTGATCTGAAATGTTGGTCATCCAACTGTGTGTGTCAAAATTATTAGTGAAAATGGAAATCATGCAGTTTGTTACTGCAAATTGGACAGACAAGGGGAAATCATGCTTTCTGTTAGAAATGTGAAATGAGATTGATACTGGGTAGCAACCCATTATTTTAAGATGCCAACAGTTTTGACGCTCCAATTGCAATTACCAGAGATAGCGGCTCAGCAAATTGACAAGGAAATTAGGTCTGGTCGCTTGAGTGTGAGCCATAAAGAGCCCCCTTCTCTCCTTTTTTAAAGGTATGTAGATGTTACCAGTAAGATTTTTCCTCTGACAAAAAGAAAGATTGCAAATCAGAGAAATCTCAGATACTGTGGAAATTCAGGTAAATTCACCATCTCCCTACAAATACTGTTGATAGAGCAGCAGGCCACGTTAATGAAAGCGTTATTTGTGATGTCCGTCTAGGCCCAGGCTCAGGCTAGCTCCTTGTGTCCTGCCAACACATGCAATAAATTCCAACTGTAGTGCCGTATTTTTTTATTCTACTTTATAAACTATCAGCTTTAAGAATTGTTCTCCCTTGTTGACACATGATCCTTGGAAGGCTTTTTGCACAGTTCCTATAGGGATCTTTACAGTTCTCTGTAAAAGTTCTTTTTCAGATGATATGGAATTTGTTCTTTTGTTCCATGGTTGATTCAGAACGAATAAAGATTATGTATATGCCATGATGCATCAGGCAATTTCAAGCAATTTGCTATCTAGTGGCTTGTACTGGGTTTGCAGAACTGATGTAAAGAAAAAAGGGATCCTCTTGAAGTCTCCCCTTGTAATATCTTAAATTTTATCTTAATTGTTTTGATATTGGCACCAGTAAAAATGAAATGTAAAGATAACTGCAACACTTGGTGTTGTTAGTGGAAGAAACCCTGCAAGATGAAAATCAAAGCTGAAGCAGATGCTATCCTTTTTAGGCCAACTGAATTTAACACTTAGTGCTAGGTGCTCAGGGGTGTTAGTTTTGTCAAAGCCTCACTAAAGCCCAGATACTGCCAAGCAAAACAAAAATCATTAAGTTGTCGAAAAAGATAAAAATATGATGTTAGAGGCATAAGAGCACGCTGCTGCTCAGTCACAGCTGAACTGCTGCTGCTGTTGTGGTTCTGTAGCTCTCGTCGTTTGCAGGTTGATTACTATCCTAACGCATTTTGGGGCGGTACTTCGAAGTCTGAATTTACTGTCTTCCTTTGAACATAAGTGTTAATGATCAACACTGATATATCTACTTACCTGCTTAGTTACTGTCTATAGACAGCAAGCAATTTCCAGACCGTTTTTGAAGCTGAGATTTAGACATGATGTATGATTTCTTCTTGTAAGTGAAGAGAGGATCTAAATCATGCAGAACTGTACAAATTCCCTTGCTGCAGATCACGTGCACCCTATGCAGTCCTCTAAAAGGTCTTGGGAATGTGATGAGCCTCCCCTGGATAGAGGATCTGTAGTGGCCAAATTTCATCCCATTTTACTTACGAGTCTGTCGTGAGCCATTAATTATGGCTATATAAGCACAGCCTTGTATTTTACTTAGTGTGATATAGGATTTTAAAAGCTTATGTAATTAAATGGGCATACAGTAGTCAGCAGATACTACAGTTTGGCTGAATGGCATTTATTAACTTGTGGAAAATTACAGTGACTGGAGTCCAAGTTAATGTTATAGAAAATCGTGAAAGAGGCAGTGCGAGCTCTGCTGCACTGGGGAGTGAGGTGACTCTGCCCTGAAAGAAGTGGACCTAGCTAACTTTGAACAAATTTATTTCCCCATGTAATCTCTCTGAAAAGCCAAAACAGAACAGTGTTTCAGCCGGTACCCTAGGCCTAGGAGCTAGTAGAAACAACAGATGGTGGTTGCATTATTAACAGAAATGGAGCAAACATCTGCACTAATGTTGTTAGCTGAATGCAGCCTGTGATAGCACTGAACCCGGGATAGTTTGTTTATCCACTGCACTTGCATCCCATATCCTCTTGGAGATGTGGGCCTCTGATCACCTCCCAGGACAACAGAAATAACTGCCTAATGAAAGAAGTAGGTTTTATATGTCGTTAGGCATAATAGAAAGTTTGTAATTACAGCGGAATGCTGTCTGGTCGTGCTTGACTCGAAAGTCTGCGGTGGTTTTACTGAAGCATTTATGTAGCCTCCGGGGGCCGTTATTCTTTAGGAATATTCTAATTCATCAGAGAATTACACTGTTAGCATTGATTAAGCTTCTCTTTCACCTTGACTGTGGGGTACCTTGCAAAACTGAGAAGTGTATGTGGCTTTTATGTAAGAGTTTGGCGGATGAACCTCCAGTTGGTGCCCTTCTTTTGACCACACATTTTTCTGTGTGAGGAGTTAAAATTTGATCTCTGAGGCAGCAAGCTACTTCAGTCTGAGTGGGAAACAGAGATTTTATTTCCACCAGCAGTGGAGAAGCAGGCAGTGAAAGTCACTGAATAGTAAATAGCCCTAGCGGGTTTTGTCGTATCGATGCCGTGAGAGGGCTTCGTTTGGCTTGGGACGGAGCTCTGGTCTGAGGAGCGCCTGCGCGGTGCGCCCTGCTGCTTCCAGCACTGGCATCGCTGCAGGAGGGGGCAAACTTTACATAAGTACTATTGACAAAAACAGTTGTGATTTTGGTCACTGGAATTAAGTTACATCCTTACAGATACCAGAAGGTATTCTAAATGCTCACCACAATAATGATATGAAGAATCGCTCATGAAATGCAGGATGTAAAGCTATACTTAAATAAGAAATATTCAGGAAGAACATTTATCCCAGCACCTTAGGTACTCTCTTTACTAACATATTGATTTAACCTGTCTTCCTGGAATATAATTTTTTGTTCAAATGCTTATATAGCAATTAACGTACTAATAAAAATTCCTGTCATTTAGATTTCTAGCACAATCTGAAACTATAAGGGATAATCGATTAGATGTATGTATACGTAGACACACAGTTTTAAGAATTGTGTCGAGCTAACTCCTGCTTGTTGACTTTTACTGGCCTTTGTGTGTCAGGGGGTTCCCTCTGTAACCATTTTCTGTTCATCTGCTTCCCCTCTGCAGTCCTTTTCCAAAGGACTAAGGGAGTTAGTATTTGATGCCTCTGAAAAGCTACGGATAAGCAGAGCAGAGGTGATATAAACATTTAAGGGTTTGTACTATCTTCAGATAAAGCAGATGACTTGTATGGTTTTATATTTGTTAATATAGGGCCTAAGCTGTTTAACCAAAATGATCAGAACCTTACTAGATCAGGCTTATGCATTCTGTCAGTGAGAGATTGGATTAAATGACCTCAAAAGGTCCTTTCTGGAAATGCTTCGGTGATCTATGATAGTCTGCTCTAAAAATGACCAAACGAGTACATTTACAGTCAACACAATACACTTGCATATTGGTTTCTACAGTATTTAGAAGGAATAAGTATACTCTTGACAGCGTCTCCCACAATAATCTTGTATCCAAGTGAGGACGTTAATCTGGATGGGTGGACAACCAGATGGGTAAAAAACTGGTTGTATAATTGTGGTCATAATAGTGGTTAATGGATCATTCTCTGCTTGGAGGCCAGTAACAAGTGGAGCACTACAGGGTCTTTGTGGGAATCTGTCCTGTTTAACATCCTTATCAGTGACCTGGAGCAGGTGATGGAGTGCGTTCTCATTGTATTTGCAGATGACACTAAACTAGAGGGACTAGTCAATAGTGTGAGGACAGGGCTGCCATCCATAGGGAACTGGACAGGCTGGAGGAATGGGCTGATAGACACCTCGTGAAATTAAACAAGGAGTCCTGCAGTTGAGAAGGAAGAAGCCTTGTAACAAGGTTGCCTGGAGAGCAGTTCTGCTGAAAAGGATCTGGAGATCTTCGTGGACAGCAAACTTAACATGAGCCAGCAGTGTGCCTTGGCAGCAAAATGGGCTGCATTAGCAGGAACGTAGCCAGTAGATCAAGGGAAGTGCTTATCCCCCTCTGCTCAGTGCTCGTTAGGGCACATCTGCAATGTTGTGTCCAATTTTAGGTCCTCCAATACAGGAAAAGCATTGATTAAACTGAAGGAGTTCAGCAAAGGGCTCCCAACATGGCCAGGGCTGGAGAATGTGCCCTGTGAGGAGAGGCTGAGGGAACAGGGCTTCTTCAGCTTGGAGAGAGGAGAATGCTTCAGGGGGACCTAGACAGCAGCTTCCGCCTTGTTCGGTACTTGTGAGGAGGCTATCAAGGAGACAGAGTCAGGTTCCTCCCAGCAGCATGTGACAGGAGGATGAGAGGCAACAGACACAAAATGAAACAAAAGGTACAGACTGGATATAGGGAAAACTTTTTCACCATGAGGACAGTGAAACGGGTTGCCTAGAGAGGTTGTGCAGTCTCCATCCTTGGAAGTTCTCAAGATCTGATGGGATGAAGCCCTGAGCAACCTGGTCTGATCTCAGTGCTAACCCAGCTTTGAGCCAGGAGGTTGGGCTAGAGACCTCCTGAGGTCCCTTCTAATCTGAATTGTCCATGAAGATGGAAGAGTTAAGGTAGAGTTTCATAATTTGCCATTGTGTATCTGCAGAAGTTAACAATTTAGTTCTAACCTTAAGTGAACCTCCTGATTCCCTAAAACTTCCTGGCTTTTCTGTACCTTTCTATGTTTTACATATAAGGTACCATTTTGAGTGTTCCCTTTTGGTTCCAAATTAAAGAAGAAAGTTTGAAGTGCTTTTTTATCTAAAAATTAGAATATCAATTGCAATAAATAGTCTACTAAATTCCTCAGTACAGAAGTTTCATTTGACATCAATTTTCTTTCATTTATTTCAAGTTTATTTAAATCTAGAGTTATCTGATTGTCTGAGAAATTTTGTTTGTTAGGAAGAGATTATATGAGGACTTCTAAAGCACCTAGGCCTTTCGGGGCTTGGGGCGGGGGGAGGAAACCCTTCTATTTATTCAGTAATTGAATGAACTGCAACTTATAGATGACTAGGTACAAGAAAATCCTGGTTCTTCAGCGTTCTGGTTGGCTACTGATGATGTAATGGGGAATTAATAAGTAGTAATTGTTTTATTATGGTGTTTACAAGGAGGCAAAGGGTTTGTGAATCAATGCATGTAGAGACCACAAACAAGCTGTTTATTTGCTCCACAAGCCGGGTATGTTGAAGTTTGCTGCTCAGAGGACAAAACAATATGCTCCAGGGTATATTCATAGGGATAATACTTTTGAAAGCATGGCGTTTGAGTTTATGTTCTAAATTGGTTGAACTCTGAAATATACTTTGCTCTTGAAAATTTTGAATTGAAACACAGATGCTCAGCTATGAAAATGATAAGTGATGGTTAACATCATACCTTTCTCTTACAATGGCCTTCCATCAGCCGTTGAGTTTGTGGGCAGTCAGTAAACTCTCATTTCTGTTTCCTTATTTCCATACATTTTGGCAGTAGTATATTTTGTTGTTGTTATTTTTATATGTTAAATTTAATAATGCTTTGCTGAAAAGACCTCTGCAAGTTGATGAAATCAGATCAGCAGGGGCATATTTCCACTTTTCTGAACTGTGGAAGATTAAAGTGCAAAAACTGTTAGCCTACCTAAACATGGGTGCTAGATTAGCCCTTCAGTCTCATAGACATGACTTCCACTAATTTCAACAGCACTGTACTGGAATGTGCTACTAGCAACGTAATCTATCTAGCTGGGGTTCCGACTTTACAGAAGAGAAGTCACTGATGCTTAATTAGTTGCCATTCATCTGCTGAACAGACATGACTCCTCATTGGATCTAAGTTTATTCTGTTTACAAGATACTGCGTTTTAGCTTATATGTTGGAAGCCCTTAAGCAAACGTTTCAACAATGTGTTACCTTGCAACTGAAATAGGCACACAGAAATTGGTATTGAGCTTAAGTATGGTAATGTGGTGATTCAACTTACTCAACATGTCCAAGTCTTCATGGCCCTTCTACCACAATCATATCTCATTCTGTGTTGATGAGAGTGTTTGTGTAAAACTAACATACCAGAAAGAGGAAAGAGTTGAATGCCATTTTATACTAGAGCAGTTAGAGTGGAATAGATATAATTTTACTGAAGTCTAAGAAGTAATTGTGTTCCTTTGACTTCTGTGATTTTTCTTTCCTAAGAATCATTCTCACATGGAGGTCCTTCACAAACTGACTCTTCCTTGTGTTCAACAGTTTGAGTTCCTGTTAAATGCATTCTTTAGCTTGGACCATTAGCTGACTGATTTCAGCGCAGTTGTAACTTTGATTTGTAAAGTCCATTTTCAATTTAAATCTACAGTAAGTAGTTGGGATTTTAATTAATTTTTATATTCAGTAAGACCCAGGCGCTAAAGGGGTCATGATTTCCCTCTTTCAGCATCACTGCTGTGCAGACAGCATATATGCTCAGTCAAAAGATGTGGGAGATCCAGTGTGGCTATAAAATCTTACTCTCTTCTTCCCCTTCATAACACACCTTCTCCAGCCCTGATAAAATCCACAGAAGTCTACAGAACCGATTTGTTTTCAAATTTGCAACACAGGGCACCAAGTCTCAAGGTTTAAAAAACAAAAAACAAACAAAAAAAACCCACAGATGGTAAACGCAGAAGTTACTGGATTCTGATTTAAAATTTATATACAGATGTTTCACAAATTGTTTAACTTATTTGATAATCTAACTAGACTGTGCCATACAGTAGTAGTGACTATTACAGCATTCCTTCCCTTATGAAAGTATCAAATGAACGCGATTCGGATCTTGTATCCTCTTGTAATAGTAAGTTCAATTATAAACTAGAATCAGTATCAGGAATGCAATGTTTTGTTTTCTCCTGTAAAATATCATTACTACTACTGTTTTGACGTTTCCAGAAACATTAGATGAAATTGCTTGTTTGCATACGCTGTAGACGGACTACTGGTTTAAAAATAAAAAATAAAAATTGAGAAAAGGATATGTAGACCTGTCCCATTCTACTTCCTTTAGTTTTTTTTTTTAATTCTAGGCATAATTTCAGGAAATGCATTAGCAGATGAGAATTTTACAGTAACAAGTAAAGAAATGTAGTCTTTTAGCAACTACATGATAAATATTTTAGTTCTGATTGCATATAAAATCGAGATGGGAGCTTATAAGATGCAAATATCCTCAGAACTGTTCAGTGTATTCTTTATCCAAAATAGACACAAGATTTGAACATCACATTCATATACTGTTCATCTACTACTGCAAGCTCCTCATTGAAATCAGCAGCAATTTGAGGGAGATCCTAAAACTGTAAATTCCAATATGAGATGATAACTTAGTTTTTTTCATTTTTACCCTGAGGCTTGAGCATGAAGTCTGAAGCATGAATAGCTTTACTCTAGCTTATTTTAATTATTCATGTGCATAAGCTTTTCCAGGATTGAACCTCTGTTTTCATTACCTTTTGTTTTCATTTTTACAGGGTTTTTGTTTTTAAATATCAGTCTAATCTAGTGAAATAATTCCAACTTGTTGCAGTGAAACATCAAATATTAAATATTTTATTTCATTATATTTTCCTTCAGCATTTTCTTTATTTTTGTTTTATTTAAAGCTGATGAACGCATCTGCAAGAATATTAAAGAATTTTTAATGTTCAAACTTATTTTTAGGAAAAGTAACTCAAGCATGGAGACTTCTAAAGGTTGGAGTATAATAGTTCTAAGTTTTAGCTTTGAATTCGTAAATACGCAGTCTTCTACTATTGGGTCTTAGGAAAACAACTTTTTTCATAGAACAGAGGAAAGAACAGCAAATTGTATTGAATTAGGAGCTATGGGATCAAAAATGTAAAAGAAGATGCTATATCCTCTGCAAGTTAATAGCCAAGATTGCGCAACAAATTGAGAAAACCCAACTACTTCAAACCTCATATTCCCTCCATAATGCCGCTTTGCATATCACTTCACGTGGGTACGTTACCACCTCCCCCTCTCCTCCTTTGAACTTCAGCAGCTTTGGAAGTCCTAGCCATTTCTGCTAGGAGAACTTCTTCCTATATCCACTTGCATTTTTTGGCTGCTTTCTGAAGTGCTGATTTAGAGCCTTCATCTGGGAAGCTAATCAACAATACATTAAATAAAACCTGAGCATGTACGTGACATTAAATGTCTAGTTGTATCTTTTTGGAAGCAGGAAAGACCTTAACGTATTCTCAGTTGTTCTCCTAAATCAAAACTTTCCTTCTTCCAATCTTAAGTTGGTTCAGCAGACGCTTGCTGTAACATCTCTGTTTCTAGAAGTCTCTAACTTACCCATTCTATGACCAAGAAAGACGGAACGTTTTCTCCATAAAAGTATCCACAGTGATCTTTTATTACTCTTTTCCTCACTGTAGATCTCTGGTTAACCTCTTAATAAACGCTGCATCATCATCAAGTTGTTAGTGTGTCCTGGCTCAGTCCCTCTTCTTGCCCACTGACTGGCACATATAGTTTCTGTGGAAAATGGCTATTCTTTTGATGTCTGTGAGTTTGCAGTACCTTGCACAACCAGGGTCGCAAATATAGCTCTTTGAAATTATACTGATAGACATGAAGGCCCATTCTGATGTCTCGGGAAGGAGTGTATGTTGAAAGCTGACCGCCACTTGCTGAGAGAGAGCATGTATTTTTTTACAGCTTATAATCACAGCTATCTTTCAAATTTGTAGTGAAGGGCATTAGACCAGGGGGAGCTATTCGTTATCAACCCTGTGTAAGGAATCTTTTCATAGAAGCATAGAATCTCAGCATGGTTAAGGTTGGAACGGACCTCTGAAGATCATGTAGGGTGACTCACCTGCTCAGAGCAAATTCAGACCGTCTCCAAGGATGGAGACTCCACAGCCTCTCTGGGCAACTTTTTCCAGTTTTCGACAACCCTTAGAGTAATTTTTTTTTTTTAATTAAATGGAAATTCTTGTATTTCAATTTGTGCCCATTGCCTCTTGTCCTTTCACTGCATACCACAGAGAAGAGTATGGCTTCCTCTCTGTTGTTTGTTAACAAGGAGTTGATAGCAGGACTGGAAATGGTCCATTGACTGTTTATTAAATCACAGCAAAAGGACGGTTTTCCAAGCTGATGAATAAACAGAGGTCCTTATACAGTGGTAAGAAATGGATAGACATTAAAATGAATGGTGCAAGACTTTCTGGAGCCCAAGTTACTTGTGTTCTGCATGGTAAGGACCCGCTCAAGAGTGGAAAATCGATTCCACTATGTGGTTACGTCCTGACGAATTATTTGGCAAGAGGTAAACACTTGATTCATGACCCCCTATGACCCTGGGTGTAGGGTTAGAAAGCAAATTCCTTTAATTAAATAAAACTCTTTCCAGCAAACTAACCCATAAGCTTGTAAAAACTGTTACGTTGCTTTCTTTGTCCACCTGCAGACTGTGTTCTCTGAAGTATAATCCTGCAGAAACATTTTTATCAGATTGTCACTTTCTTTCCTTGAGACACAACCAAAATACCTCTGCTCCTCTGCTGTTCCATCAGTAGTACATCAATTGTACCCAGCTTTTGAAGCAGTCTCTCATTGATCTTTCCTCCTTCAAGAGCATGTGGAGAAGCTGCTAATAGCCTCATATCTCTAAAGGCTTCAGTTGACACCTGCTCTGACATTTGTAAAGCAACTGGCACGTTCATGGGGATAATATTTTCAAATCCTAGTAATTGTGTGACTTGCTGTATTCTCTATTCTCCCCTCTACAATAGACTTTTGTAATATTAATAAGAATCACAGAATCCCAAGATATACTCACTGGAGATATTTTGCTGAAACTTGATGTACAATACTGTACTTTGGATCTGTATTTTCAATAAAAGAATTAAAATGTTGGATGTTGTGGAAAACAAATTATTGTCAGAGTTTATCAGGGAAAATAATTCATCAAAATATTCAGTTAGGCCTGAGGTTTTTCCCACCCTTGGCCCAAACTGAACATGAAAATGAACAATAGGATTACATGATTTTGGGGGGTAAAAAAGTGTCTATAGCTTGATATGATCAGGATATTAGTGGCAGGCAAAATGCGACTAACTACACAAAATAGGATATACAGGTTTCTGGACTGACCAGACACACTCAAGAATCCAACATTTTTTGTGTTTCTAGCAATAAGTAATTATCTTACATCATGAAATAATGGTAATAGCACTAAGCTTGAACCGTTTGAGACTCCAGCATAACATGGTATTCAAAAATACAACCAAACTAACATATGCTGTAATATTGTATTTGGTAATATTGTTTTTATTGCATTATATTATCCAAATTTTAAGTGGTTAAGGTAGGGGCTGGCAATTCATTACCATTTATTTTTATATCAAGATTTGAATGTATACAGGTCTATAGATAATATAAAAAAGAGTAACAACTTTTATCTCATTTGAGCATATGTTTGGAAGGTTTTTGGTGTATGTCAAGATTTTATAACCATGATGAACTTGCATTTTTAGCAAATGTCAAGATGGGATAATTGGGCAGAATTCTGGTGATTTGTCAGTTAGAAATAACTATTTCATGAAAACTCTTGGGAAAATAGTAGGACGCTTGCAGTTTATAACTAGCCTCAATGACTAGTCTTTGACAAATTTTTGTGGTCATGTTGGCATCCGTTTGTTTCTCTCCATTAGAGTCTTTGGTAGTATATTTCACCTTTTAAAGATAAGTTAATTTGTAGTCTCCATAATTCTTAACTTTTCGTATAGTCTAAAAAGCAAATTAGATCCACAGTGACAGAAATTCCCCCTCCGAGTCCCTGTAGTATTATGCCGGACTATGTCTCAGTTGTAGTTTTCTTTATGCATTTGCCTCAAAGATACAGCGTTATATATTATACTGGTTTGATTCAGTGTCTTAACCGAAATATCCATTGATTCGGCCATCATTTACAGGTACGGCAGAGAACTCCCTATATAAACTGGATACTTTTAACGTAGCAGAGCGGCGTTTATCTTAAGTAAATTGCCATTATAGTTGTCGTCTTCACTGCCATATTTGAAATTGTCTCCACTCACCTTGTACGAAATCTATGTCATGTATTAATTACATTAATCATATTAATATATTGTTCATTCAGAATTCAAGCACCTCCTTTATAGTAACCTCAAAAAAAAAAGGAAACCTTGAGATATGAAATCCTTGGAAAAACTAAAGAGCAGCATGATATATTGTGTCTCAGTCTCTTGGATCAGATGTCTTCCTTTGCTGCTTTTCTAATCTATTGTAGGACTGTAAAATTTTTTGCAGATTAATTTGTGGGTGAAGAAGATGATAGTATTTTAAAAGTTGCACAGGTTCTGTCAAAATAGGACTAGCTGGGATAGATCTGGATATGGGCTGGAAAGCAGACTAGTGCTTGCTGCTGAACTGAATGAGACAAAAACCTTTCTTTCCCTTCTCCCCCTCTCCCTATATATATATATATGGATGGATCCCCCCCCCTCCCCAGCAGATACATTTAAGTTAGATCTCCATGAAGGTTTCTGTAACATATCCCTTCTTTATTTCCAGACTTGCCTGTTTCTTGTGTATGTTAGGAAGTGGTGAGCTCCATAGGTTGCAGACAGACTTTTTTCCAGAGAATTGTGCTGTTTTGGCAGCAGCAGCAGAACAGTATTTTAGTACTGTGCTCTGTGACTGGGAAGGAGAGAGGGGGAGAAGCCATGGCTGCAGTGCATTTGCAAGGGCTATTTTATCACCTCTATAGCCAAAGTGTGAATTCAAGCCATTTTTACCAGCTGGGAATCTGGCCTCCAAATATACTGCTTGCCAAATGCTTTTGCGAAACTGGCGAATGTTTCTGATTTTTCCAATTTAAATTGAAATTTCCTTCCTCTGCAGTTTTTATTGTAATCAGCATGCAGCATATAGTGTACTTGAAAGTGTGTGATATGGAGGAGACCCCCAGAATGCTTTATGCATGCTGATGCCTTCCACAAGGCAGAAACAAGTAACAAGTAACAAGTAACAATACAATAAATTTTACTGGGACATAGATACAGGTCTTTTCTGCCTTGTCTATAAAATAAAAAATACAGAATGATTTGCTTTCCCTTTAAGGAGGTTATTAGCTTGCTTGTATCTACTGGAGGAATAGAGGTGCACAGAGTCTCCCATTATTCACTGGGTTTTTAATCTTGATCCCTGGCTTCTGCGATAAGTTATTGCTGGGGACTGGAATTGCTTGGGGAGTGATGCAGGTGCCTGAGGGCCAGCAAGTGGCTCTGTTATGAGAACTGGCTCTAATGATTAATGGTAGGATGCAGTGCACTACTGCTGACTTCACTGGGAAATACAACATTGTTAATTTTATCATTATAAACTCCCAGCACTGCAAGAGAATGTGTCTGCCTCCAGGATGGTGAATTTGATAAGAAGGCTTTTCTGATAAGATATCTCGTACTCCCAGGGAAAAGCATTCATGTTTAATCAGGGACTATTTAACTTGCAATCCAAATGTTACCAAGTAATATGTACAGGTCATTTTAAATTTGTGCTCTACAGTTCAGGTCATAACATTATAAATGAGTCTGTATACACGCTGAAGCAAGAATCAATATAGCACTGCTCTTTACAAAGACTGTCCTAAGCCAGAGAAACTAAATATTTTTTCAGTTAAAAGGGGGACAGACTTTTTAATGGGTAGTTATACTACATTCACACCCCGCCCCATCCTGAAAAGTATTCAACAACTTCCACTCTTGCTGATGTGAGTGCCTATAATGTCAAAGACACAGAGGATAAGAGGGAATTGCATCCTCTCCTTACTGAAGACACAGAAGAGGCTGTAGGACTAGTATGCAGTATTTCAGTGAGAGAACACTATTGTCCTTAGTGTGGCAATCCTTACTTCGTTATTTAGGTGTTTGTGGGATCACCATGTACACTGTCACCTTGCTGAGCCACTTGCACAGTTTGACCTGAATCTAATCACGATCATGTTGTTTTCCTTCTCAGCAAGGTTATTTCCAGCGCTGAGGACATCCTTTCCACGGAAGCTGAATTCCAGGGTGCTATACAATACTTTGTGTTCTTTCATATCAAAATCTTTTTTTTTTTTTTTTTCCCCAGATCTGTATGTCTTCGCAGGACCTTTGCTCTGTAGGACTGTTGGTGGTAATCGAATTTCAGAGGTGCTTAGCTTAGTCTGTGTTAAAATTAGGATTCAGAGATTTTTTTCACTGCAGTCACTAATGGCTTCTGGAACTTTACTGATTAGTGACCAAAAATTTTGCCTACTCTGTTTAAATGGCCCTTCCCTCAATGCTTCTGTTGACTGGTTTATTGGCTGGTACTGGAATATTGATAAAGAATTTGTGCTGAAATTTTTGTCTTTCTCCTCCCCATCCACCCATACCCTAAGGAAATGGACTGTAATGATGAATTGAAGATGAGGGAGCTTCAGAGAAGCGAAAGGAAATGTGTTTGAGGAGTGTAATTTACTTTTCTACCTATCTCTTAAACCAACTAATTCATTTGTTCAATAATATATAATCCAGAACAAATACCTTAAGCCCAAAATTTGCAGCGCTGCAATTAACTCCTCTTTCCTGTTGATAACTTTATTTGGTAAAGGAACAACGTAGATCTTACTTGATTGTAAAATGGGGGTGACTTTGCTAGTTCCTCGTTATTTGTTGTGAGATGGAAGAAGCTTTTGGAGTTTAAAGACAGTATCGATAAAGGGTTGATATACAGATTTACAAAGAACTATTTCTGCAGGGTTGGTCAAGTGCAGAGGCTCGGTTGTCATTTAATTTACTAGTTTGCCCAAGATGAATTTCCTCCTCTGTGTCAGTAAATACCTAACGTATATTGAGGACTTTGTACAGTCTTGTCTGTACTGCACCATATGTGTTTCTACATCTTCTCCCTTCTCTATGGCATCTTCACCCAAGTTTAACCCTGTACCATTCCTTCCATGCCTTCATCTCCCATGCCTCTGGCAAACTTGTCTCAATTATTTCCTCTCCATTTGGCTTATACCATCCTAGCTGATTTTGTCTCTCCAACAACTGTTGAATGATCACTATTTTGTTCACTCTTAACATGCGTGTTATATGTTCCTGCTACATGTGTGCTTTTTGTCTCTTTAAATGTAAAATTCTTCGGGGTGTGGTGCTTCTGCCTTTTTAAACAGTGCCTGGAAGGGTTTGGCTCTTATTTAGTGGCTCCTTAGCTCATGCTAAATCTGTTAATACAACTGATGTTTTCATCAGTTTATAAAATTTGACTTTATAAAATTTGTCAGTCTTTCCGCCAAGGTAATATTTACAGATGTGAATACCTTTTTGAAATAGTGAGTAATTCTGTGCTTTAAGGAAAGGTCTCCAATCTAGGAATTATGGAAGAAAAGCAAAGAACAGCATTTGACTGTAATACATGACTTTATGGAAACCTGAGTGTGCTGCAGTGTCAGCTAGCAGGTAACTTTAAAACTAGGCTTGGCTTGAAACTAGAACAATGGTGTAAAACTGAACACGGAATGCCTTGCACTGATACTCATGTTCTGTATATACTATTTTAATCATTAGTTCTGATTGGTTCTAATGAAGTAGAATTTGCTACAAATGTAGATATTGCACTCACCTTTTCTTTGAATGCAAACTACTGCTATTGTTACTCATTCTCTAAGTGACAAATGCAGTACACGGATGAGGAAATTTGTGGAACCTAAGAGTCCTGTCATTCAGCAGACCCGTTATACAAAATACTAGAGTATGAAGAACATACCTGGTTCTCTCAGTCTCATATAGATCCATAGCAAATGCTGCTTTGTGTGGAAAATTTTGATATATCTGTACTGAAGAAATTAGACTCACCTAGCAATAGCCAGGAAATGGAAATTATAGTTAACAAATTTCAAAAAAATCATAGTTTCACCATTTTAGGTTGTCTTGCAAGCTGTAACCTAAACATTTCCTGGAAAGGGAAAACTTCCTGAATTCACAGCTTCTGGAAAAGGCAGGAATAGCAGGCTGATCTGTAACAACCCCAGTATTCATTACACAGAAGTAATGGCAGCTGGTGGTATTGGCCGGAGTTAAGTAAATGATATAGTAAGAGCATGTAGCTAAGTGGATAATGGGAATGCCATCCTGAATCTCCAGAGAGATGGTAATCCATAGCAATTGAGATGACTCAGAGGCACAGAAGAGGTGCTTAGATGACTTGGATGTTAATGTGCACAGGCAGAAACTGCTGTGCACTTTTCCTGATAGCCCTGAAACTGGTGTATTATCTGTGCTGTATATGCAAGTGTTTGTCATTCTTGGAATGCAGTTTGGCACTTTATTGGAAATTCAATTTGTGCATTCACACAAGAATTTCATGGCACAGTAGAGGAGCAGAGCAGAGAGACAGCTGACTTCAGAGGTGTCTTGAAAGCTGAAGGTATAGAGGTCATCACGGGATGAAAGAGTTGATCCAGGTTCAAAAAGGGAACGTGCTAAAGTAGAACAGATTTATAGCAGTCTAGCATCTTGTGCAGTAACCCCACTAGTGTTTCATGAGTGTAAGTAATTTTATCTGATCCAACTAGTGGGAAAGTTTTAAACTCCGTGTTCACTGGTGAAGTACTCTTCAATTACAGGGCCATTGCAGCTCAGGCTGAGATTCTCTATGCTTAGTCCTTGTAGGTTAGTCTCCTGTAGGTGTCAGGCTTTTTTCCTTTGGTGTGCTCTTGGCTATGTATATTCTGTTTGTTTTTCTCCTTTCCCCTGAAGCATCAGAAATCAGCCATGGTTGGAGACAAACTACCAGACAGGATAGCAAAGTGCTTTGAAGCATTACAGAGAATTCTGCGTCCTCCTTGTCTGAGGTTAGGAATGAAGATGTGCTTGGTTTGGGGGGTGATTTTGTTTTGTTCTCCCCTTCTTACCCTACCCCCCAACCCCAGTCATATTATCAGAGCCCTTTGGGGACATTTATTCCCACGGGTGATAGAGAGTGGTTGAAGAGCTGACTTCGTTTACATCCGTATCTCTCCCTCAGAGTGCATCTAGTCTCCTTAAGAAGAAAGTAGTAAAGCAATGTTTACCTTTGACAGCTTTATTAAGGGAGATTAAACATTAGCCTTGATGTGATTCTTAGGAAACTGATGAGCAAGCCAAAAACTAGTCCCTGACCAAGGCTGTCCCCTGGCTTGGTTAGGGCTGCCTTTGCTGTGCCGTGCTCAGGGCAGGACACTGCTGGGCAGAAGGCTTTTCGGCTTGACTGCCGAAAGAACAAAAACAAGTGCCCTGGCGGATGAAAGGGGTATGCAGCGCAGAAGGGCTGCGTAAACGTGAACCGTGTAGATGTGCTTTGTTGCCCTGCTGCAAAGTTTGTCCTCTTTAGCTTTAACTTGAACCTTTACAAATGAGATCCTGAGCACATTGATTGATATTAATGTCCTAAACAGACTGAATTATGATCTTTTTTGGGGAACTGAGGCAGACCGCAATCACCACGTGGCCTCAGGCAGTGAGGAGTGTCTGCCCTTATCGCTCGCCCGCTCGCTGGGTGCTCACACACCCAATCCCTTACTGCTTACCGCACAGCGGTACCTTTCCTTTTTCACAAATACGACGAAAAGCAAATTAGGTTTAACCCATTCATTTAGGCTAATGCACTGGCGGGGGGGGGGGGTGTTTGCTTGTGGGTTTTTCATTTCTTAGGGAAGTGGGGGGTTTTTTTTGCCAGTAGTATGAAAACAGCACAGTTCAAGCAGTCAATCGTAACTAAATAGCATGTCCTGATTTATTAGTCTTTCTGTCTGTGCCATGCTATTTAGTCTTCCGAGGAGTAAAATCTTTTACTCTAAAGTTTTTAGGCATAAGAGGACATCT
The DNA here is from genome assembly GCF_040807025.1 of Struthio camelus. Classification (NCBI taxonomy): domain Eukaryota; kingdom Metazoa; phylum Chordata; class Aves; order Struthioniformes; family Struthionidae; genus Struthio; species Struthio camelus. The sequence continues at coordinate 15,131,974 of NC_090956.1, read as the reverse complement.
GGGTGAAACTTGATAGCGAACAGAGTGGATGGTCAATTTTTCCCCTCTAAAATAAAGCTCTGTAAAATTCTACAGATCACAAAATGCCATGTATTACTGCTATCTTGCAGTGTGACCTGCATAGGCACATTGCACTGCTACATGGTTGACAGGTCTAAGAGTGACAAAAGTCTTACATTAGCACCCCTGTCTGTTTGGGTCCCAATGGATAATGGCCATGTTTCATCTTGAAGGTGCCCAGGTGGCAGTGTTGCCCGTTGAACCATAAGCACTGATTCTCTTGTAGCACCCTGTTCCCCTATCTACTAACAAAATGCATGTCTCACAAAACACTACAATTACATGTAACTCAAAAAGGCAGAAAGTCTAGAGAGTCAAAAGACAAAAGACAGAAAAGTCCACCAAAATAGTAATTATCCCTCCTCCCTCACCTCCCACCCCTCCACCCCAAAACCGCGCACTCTGATTTTTTTGAGAGAGGGGAAGAGCAGAACTTGTGGATTTCATGGGCAGCATCTGAGTTAACGCTGGATATATATTCCACTGTGGTACTGAAGCACACTGCGCTTTTAGCAATACTGTTCTTCCCCTTATTTTCTTATTTAACTGATCAGATCAAGCGACGAGTCTTCTGCCTCCTCAGGAATGCCCTTGATGGTGTAAGGCATAGCTTAGATTTTCTGCATTTAGCAGACGTTATTGAACAGTCTGCTCAGGTGTCAGAGTAGTTAGGAAGTGATGCACTTTTCAGTAGCAACAAATTTGATCCAATTTAGGAGAGACAATGTATATTGAAATACAATTTCAAAGCCCCCTTGGATCCTGCAGGCCACGTTCTTTGCCAGCTCAGGTAGTCACGTACGGCTATACAGCTAAGCTGACATTGTGTTTAGCACAGGTAAGAACAACTGCACAAAATGTAAGGCAGCAGAGATTCAAACCTTGAATTGCTGCTCAAAGAGAGAAGCTGTAGTTTTGTGAAACACTTTTAGATTTAATATGAATGCTAAGAAATAGAAGCATGCATGGGCCTCAGAGTAGTAACAGACTTACCCTATTCTTGGCAGTCAGCCTTTGTGACCTATAGGAGCAGTTTTCTCACGCTCTTTTACATGTGGACAGTCACTGCAGTTATCTATGAAGAGGAGTAAGAAGGAGAAAGACATGGGGGATGGATGTTTTCTATTGCAGACATAGCCAAACACAGCCAGACAGCAGCTCTCTGCTGTGTGACTGGTGTGTTCTTGGCTGGTATGGTTGTGTCACAAAATAGTTGCAGAATGCCAAACTGAGGTGACATTAGGATTTTGCCCTTCCATACCCTGTGGTGTATGGAAAACAGTCTAATTTAGCTATTGGCATAAGTCAGCTTGATACCCTGAGTTTCCATTTTCTGCTTTGGTATTGGAAAAGTCTTATAACCCTGAAGGCATCTTTTCATTTTAGGATTTTTTGTAGGAATTGGAAAAAAGTTGTTGCTTCTAGACTATGATTCTTCTGACCTATTTTAGATGTTCTGGTTTGGACAAGATGACCCACACTCCAGAAGTGTCAGTTGCCTTGCACTGGTTGTACAAGGAGTCCAGATAGTTGACTCAGATGTCAATGTTTACTCTGAGCATCTAAGATTAGGTGAGATGAATCCCTGGTGAAGGAATAATACACTGTGAGTCAATGTAGTGCCAATTCTAGCAGTGGGAGGAACAGGCGTGTTGGACTTTTCAAGTGTTAGTTAACTCCAAATATCAGTGTGTCCCTGGAGGCATTTGCTGTCTCTCCTTCTTAGATACTTTAGGATCATCACCAAAAGCTACCCTGCTTTGCTTCTCTGCTTGCATAGTGAGACTGGCTATATAACACAGCATCTAGCCTGAAGCTTTATCCTTAAAGGTTTCTGTGTGAACCTAGGACAAAATTTCTTGGCCCTGTTAGTGTCCTCTCTGTTGCCAAGTGCTTAGAAACAAATGTGATAAAGCAGAAATGCAATTAACAAAGACCAATAGATACTGAAGTCCAGAGCCGGTTTTAGCCTCTTTTTGTCTCTCCAGCCTGCCGTTTTACCAGTGCTGAGACCTGGAGTTATAGCAAAGTCAATACATGGCTTTCAGCAGTGACTTCAAGTCAGTGGTGATATGCTGCAGAAAGTACTGAACTGAAGTGAACTCATAGTGTTCACCTTTCATGTAAGAAGTTTTGGAGCAGAGTCTTTTCTGTGTGTAGTGATGTAAGCTGCCAGAAAGCTTTGCAGCCTACCAGTGGATGGTGTGCAGCACAGTGTTGGTCTGCATTACTCGCAGGGAAGAGTTTATGCCAGTTGCCAGTTCAAGTATCTTTGTATTGACTAAGAGCTGGTTGTTAAGAATTGAGATGTTGTGAGTTGATTTGTTTAAAGAAAAACAAACAAACAAAACCCCAAAAACACGCACATGTGTGACAGATGCATCTCTGGACAGAATTTATCAATTTATCTTTCACCAACAACTGTTAGCCTAAGGGCAATTGCTGCTTTTTAGGGAGACCCTGTTGTATTTTCTTACGATAGTTTAACAATTTGAGAAAAGAGTGAGACTCCACTTTTGGTTTCAGGTGCGGGAATGTTAAGGTGACCTGCATCATGCAGTGTGACTACAATATACAGATTAAACGCTCTTTAAGCAAAGGTCGGAGGAGACTGACTGGGTGAATGCTAATGTTAATGGCTTAAAGTTGAGCTGATACTCTCTACACAGTAACAAGGTTGGAAAGCATCTATGAGGAGCACCAGGGAGCTTATGTCCTGATGTCTTGTAATTTAAGCATCATATCTCAAAAATTATATTGTGTTTTACAGTATTTACAGTGCTTGTGGTATACAGGAGGTACTAAGTCTTCTAAGACTATATGGTATGCCTCAGAAATGTCTTCAGAACTGTTATCATCTACTTATTAGGGTTTTGTGAACAAATAGCCCTGAGATTTAGGTTGTTGAAATACTTTTTGAAAAGTCTCCAGCAATGTGACAGAAGAGAATTGGAGCTGATCTTCAGCAACAAGTAAGTAAAGGTGCAACAGAAAATGAGAATACTGTAGACAGATCTGATATTTTCTCAGTGTTTTCTTGCTCCATAACAATACAAAGAGCTAAGGTAAGCCTAAACAGTGAAAATACGGAAGCTGAGAAAAAAGAAGCTGTGTAAAAGAAATGCCATTTTTGATGCAGGGAATTCAGTGTACCTCTAGTGATGTGATTTATGCTGTACCACAAAGTCACCACAAATAAGAAGGAACTTCTAATCTATAATATGCTTCCCAGGATGGTAGAAGGAGCCCTTGTGGGAGAGGCTGGGTCAAGGTAAAATATTTAAGTGTGGAAAAGCAAATTACTTATTTGCAATGAAGATGGAGGCCAAGTGGAACATAAAAGATTTATTTTAAGCAAAGACTTTGTAAATGCCAGTATCTTTTCATTATTTAACTTGCTACAATGTATAGAGGTAGATGCTTTACTCTGTTCACAGAGGGCCATGTAAACCAGCATCTGCCTCCTTGGCAGAGACCCTTGGGGATGTGACTGAAAAATATTGAATACACATTATGAGGAGTCTCCTTTCCTCATGTCGGCTGCTTTGGAGAGTAGTGTGCTCACCAGTTGGCCCCACACCTGCATGCCTTGTAGCAGTCAAAGACGTGCTGTTCTTAGCTCACATGATTTCACTGAAGCTATTTCAGGGGAAAGTATGAATAAGGAGGGGCCTAATCACAGAGATTTTCTTATCTTCTGAAACAGGGTAGAATCAGTTTAGCAGAAGAGGGTAATCCAGTGTAAGAAACCGGGAACAGTTTCATACAACTATGATGATATTAAAAAAAAAAAAAAAAAAAACTCAGCATGCTAAGCCTAAGGTAAATAGGGTGAATCTGCAGTTATAAATTGGAAAAAATAAAAGAATGAATGACATTTACTACTACTCCTTTCCTTATCTGCTAAGAAATCCAGATATTGGGGATAGTTTGTAATTTGAAAACAATAGTCAATAAGATGCAGTCACCCAGATTGAAGGCAAAAAGGACTGCAACTCCTACAAGTCTCATCTACCCAAGATGGTAAGTTCTAGTTTGAAATCAGTTGACTAATGGAGAGAATTGGACACATCTGGATCAAATACCAAGAGCCCTGCCTTCAAAACAAAATGTTTAGGTTTTTGACTGGAGGTTCCAAAATTAGCTCTGGGTAGAATATTCTTGGTTGAGGCAAGTGAATCTGGTAGGTTTGAAAAAAAATCCTAGGCTTTTCTGAGGGGGTGTGTTGACTAGTGACCAAAACAGTAGTTTTGATTTTGATAGTGTTTTGTGGCATTGCTGCTTAATTCTTTTCATTTCAGGGAGTCTTGCTTTTTATGGAAGTAAGCCTTACACGATCATGTGTTTTGTCTATATGGAGAATAAGACCCCTACTGAGTCCATCAGCCAAATTCGACAGAATTAATAGTTTAAAAATACTAAGTTCTTGAAAACAGCTGCTAGGGTTCAGAATTAGTTTCCCTTCTCCCTTGCTTTCCCCATAGCAAGACTTGTATCCATGTTTCAGAGTTTACACTGTATTAAATTCCAATAAAATCTCACCAGAAAAGAGAAACCTGTAAGAAACCTGCTTCACTTACTCTTCTGCTCACAGAACTACGAGCTTTGAAGAGAAGCAAAGACACCCCCAAAACCACTCATGAGATCTTAAGAGGTAACTCTCCTACTTTCCCAAAACGGTACCCTGGACTCCCAGCGAAATTCCTCCCCTGCTTTACCTGATTGCTTCTCTGTCTGCCGAGGATGGCGCAGGTGGGCAAGAGACATTGCCACAGCAAAATGCCCAAGCTGACTTTTTTTTCCCCCCCTTTGCAAGCAAATATAATCACTATGCTTCCTATTCTCAAAAGCCAAATGCTTCTCTCTGTCATTGGCCCAGAGTTTAACATTTACCTTGTCTCTGGAAACCCTTTTCCCGCTGGCAGAATTTGGAGCCAGCATATCTTAATCTCTTTTAAACTCAAATCCATATGAAGTGCAAGTGAGAACACAGGTGTGAGTGAAGCTCTAGCTTAAAACAGCAAACAGTAGTAAAAGAAGCTGCTGATCATTTGGGAGAAGATAACAAATGAGACCTCCCAGGAGTCAGCAGTGCGACTTCACACTGTTTCTCATCTATATAAATGATCTAAATAGAGATAGCAATGGTAAACAAGCAAATTCTACTGATAGCAAAAGTATCAGGGAGTAATAAGCCCAGAGCAAACACCAGAGCGTTCAGGGGATTTTGATCTACTACATCTGCAAATGCATAATAGTCAGTGTTTGCTACAAAAATAATAGGGTAAGATAATAAGCACAAATAAATGTGACTGAGCAGCAGCATGTTGTAGAGACATTTTTGCAAAGACCTTGAAATGAAAAACGGAACTCTCATCTGAACTTTAAAATGCAACTGAAGTGCTAATAGCTAGCCAGAATACCACAAAAGATTGCTCTAAAATGCCCACGTTTGAAAGGCTGTTGTTTATAAAATTGCACAATTATAATCAGGGCCTTTTTAAACATGAGCACCATTGAGGTTTAACAGCCTGCCAAAATGAAATAAAAGTTTCCTTTCCTTAAGTTTATTTTCTGCCTGAGGTTTAATTTATTTAAATCCTTTTGGTCAAAGCATTAGAACCAATTCAGACCCACTATGAATGAAAGATTGTTCATTAAATAACAATATTTTGCTCCTGTGTTGCTGTTGATTTTTTTTCCTCTCTTTTAAAAAAAATGTTAAAGGGTGGATAGATGTATTCAGATGACCTTCCCTGTGCCGCTTCCTGTTGTATATGCCTGTGTAAGCTCTGTCTCACAGGCAGGAGTTTTCCTGAATCTCTGATCGTTTTCCTTTTACTCTGCTGATCTTCCTCTATTCCTTTTTTTTTGTTTTGGGGTTTTTTTTGTTGTTTTTTGGAGGAGGGGGCAAAATGAGACTCAGTGGCCAAAACATCTCAGAGTACTAGCATCTAGAAGACTCCAAGCAATTAGTGCATAGCACCAAGTCATTGAAGATATATTGCATGATCTTAAGAAATACTGTCTATAGCGTGGATCATGGAATACGTGAATGGATGAGTAAAGGAAACCAGATCTACATGCGTACTTTTTTGCAGCTGGTTTATTTCAGGAGCAGAAGAGATGCCAAGCTCTTGCTGAGCTGTTTTGTTTAGTTTATGTATTCTTTATCCTTGCTCTCCCTTGACTGAATGAGTTTTGGTTGAGTTTGTGTGGTTAACGTTAGGTCGTCCCTTTAAAAAGGAAAAGAGCTGTGTGTCTTTTTTTTTTTTCCCCCCCTGAAGGAAACCACCTTTATGAATGAGCCATTTACAAGCGGGCTGAGGACTTTTGTGTTAATAATAGAGCTGACCAGGCTGCAAAACAAACTCAGAAACAGGAGAACGTGCAGGAGGAGAGAGCATGGTCAGACAGTACAGAGCAAAGTAACCAGCACAGTGATTCAGCTCTGGGGAGGATATGTTCAGAGACACTGAAAGGTCGGCTTATACTCTGAATTTGTAAAGAGAGGGTGAGGGAGGCTCTGGCTACCTGAACAAAAATCAGGCTTCAGGGCAGGAGAATCCTGCCAAAGAGGAGGAGAGAAGCCTGAGCATGCTGGCCAACAGAGAGGGATGAGAAAAGGAAGACAGTAAAATCTAGTTTTGCTGAATATCAAAGTATTGATCTGCTAATATTACAGGATTTTATTAATAATCTCAGACACTCCACCCCAGGGGAAGGTCTGTCCATGCTTGCTTACAGTGAGGAATACGCTCAGCAACTGGCAGTGCCCTAGTGCAGATATGCCTGGTGCCTAGCGCAGCTCTCCCCGGTGCCAGGGAGCAAAAAGGGATGCAAGGAGGTGCTTTTTCACAGACATCCTACTCTTGATGGGCCTCTCTATCTGCTGGCAGGATAGCACATCTTATTTTAAGGAGTACTACTTCTGAGGGGAGTTCTCTACTTCAGTTGACTGAATGCTGTTCTCTTTCTTGCATGGTTGTGATAGTTTATCAGGTTTTCAGCACTTTGCATGCAGCTCTTGAGCTCTGTGTTATTCTGCACTCCCTCTTACTCTTCCATCTCTGGTGTGCTCTCGAATGCTCTGCTTATTTTGATGTGCACAAAAAGCCCACCTCATATTCTCCCTTTTCAGATTGCCATGGAAATCTATACCATAAATTATTAATAATGATGTGGTACTGGGGAGGTATATTTTATACCAACTTATTTAAAGCAGTATTGATAATGCTAGTTACCTTAACAGGATAGCTTATCAATGGTAATCCGAAGTTGCAGTGCATGGTAGAAGCTGGTAGCTGAGCGTGTCTGCGTGCCCCGGCCCTGCGCTGGCTCGTGCTGCGGGCTGTGCGGTGTTGCAGGAAGGGGTGCCGCGCTGCGTCCGCGGTGTACGCCTGCTGTCTCAGCTGCTGCAGCCGTGAACTAGGTTGCCTGTATTGTCCTTACCCACAGCTTTTCCTGGAGTACATATAAGGCAGATTTTGTTAGCTGGAGTCACCAAAGTCATTCCTTAGAAAATTTCTGGCTTTCTGGCATTCATACCATTGTTTCTGGAGCTGCATTTGTGTCAGAGCAGGCTCAGAGATGAAGTCTGTTAACTATTTAAGAATTGATTCTCATCAGTGGGTATCAGTGCTTTTGGCTAGCCTTGCAACTAAGTGACAAGTGTTCACAGCACTTCTGCTGAATACCTTTCTTCACAGGTGCACTGGGAAAGGCAGGTGTCATATCTGAATGAAGCAATAGATTGTTTGCAATTACCGTCATGTGCGCAGCTGATTATTACTGCAAATTGCTAGTATGTGTTACTATTTTTTTTTCTTCTTCCCCTTGATATAGAAACTACAAAGAACAGCTATATTGGCCGTGAAATTCCTGGTAGCCCAGACCCGCAGATTGAGAGAATAGCCAGTTATGAGCAGGGGGGAAAAAGGAGAGGGATGGGGAGAACAGAGATAGCAAGCGGCTGTGGTCACAGTAATATGAGAAAATACATATTTTTAACTTTTTAAAATAACTTTATTTTGGTACCTTTTGGGCTATTCAATTTTCTTTGAATAGTATTCACTTTTAAACATGCCTTGTTGGCCTGACCTCCAACATGTGCACAATGCTCAGCTTTCTCTGCGGCTCTGTACTCATGGTGATTCCGCTAGCAGAAGACCAAAATCCATCAGTTGTGCAAGTGTAGATTTTTCCTTTACAAAACTTCCTGAGAAATAGAAAATATAGGAGACATCTGAAGTCTAGTGCTACAAAAACCTGTGGCAAAGGGCAGAACCAAAACCACTCTCTTTGACTGCTTGCTGTGCTCCATATAATTCAATCTCGTGAAGTGTATTTTCATCTGGCATCTATGAAGCCAGTCCATTTGCGTGTTTTTTTTATATGTAAATTATACAAGAAGTAGGTTGTGTTTCTGGTCTGTTACACCTCTGCATAGATTAAGACAAATTATCCGTTGAGCATCTTTGTCATAGAATTGAAGTCGTGCTATGATGTGGGTTACCAGAAGGTACTAAGTGAGGCATTCGTTCAGTATTCTCATCTCTGAAATGTCTGTTGCTCTTTGACTACAAAAATCATTAAAAAGGGTGGTGTATTTTCTCTAAGACAGAAAATGTAGTGCCATCTCTGCTGCGCCGGCTGAGTGGCCCCTGTACCTGACCTGAGGTAATACCAGGCCATTTTCTGCTGGCTGTTAGCACCTCCATGAAATCTTAGGAAAAGAAACAAAACTCTTCTAAGTACATTTCAGCATTTCTGGAGAGGTTTCGCTTTTAATTTTTAACTTCATTTTTTTTGTCCTCTGAGGAGAAAGAGCTACACCAAATTGTAAAATGATATTAAATCATCTTCACAATTTTGCTCAATCTTTCTAAGCTTATGGTATTTTATAAAAATGATTCTGAGAAGCTTTTCACTGCCAATTTGTGTGTGTCCCATTGCTTAGCTAGAGAAAAAATGGTATGATAGATAGCATATCTAATTAGGGACTGTGAGATAAAAAGGTACATTTGTGCTCTACATTTGCATCATGCAAGGTTAGGCCTTGTAAATTAGATGAAACCCCATTAATAATCAAACAAATGAGGTCAGTTCCATTGTTCTTTTCATTCTTTCCACTTCTATTACGATAATTTTACACTTCTCATGCTTTACAATTGAACAATGATTAGTTTGCTAAATACTACATGAGTTTTGACAAAACAAACCCCTGAGGAATCAAAATAAGTAATTTCTATTCAGTAGAAATCATTTTCACGTTAGCCTGCATGGGATGTTATACAACCCAATTATCACAATATGTAGACATGTATAATAAATAAGATACCAGAGATCTAATACAATAAGATGTTGTATGAACAGTGTTTTGTAATAGAAACGTGTACTGATTCTAATCCATATCCAGTGAAAAGTGGGATGTAAAGTAATAAATTGCTTTACCCAGATGAGTTTGTAGAAGATATCGGGAAAGTGCAGCACTATTGGTAGGAATGTACTTCGCAAAACATGCCTAGTTTTTTTTACTTAATGTAAATACAGTCTGCCAGAAGGGTACATGCTGATGTTTCCTATCACCGAATTTTCATGAATGATTAAACTTAGCCTGGGTATGGATTGCGGGGGCAGCTAGGGTTGCTTTTGATTGAGGGAGCAGGAAAGGCCTGATTTAATATTGTCAATAATATGTAGTTGGTTTTGTTTGTGAAAATTAATGTGATTGTGGAACTGGGAAGACATGTGGGAAAAACCCAAGCTTATACCAAGGCTGGGGAAAGTCTGGACAAGCCAGAAAAGTGATGCAATTATGAAGAGTATCTTCCATCTCCTTACCACTTATGTCATGTATATGAAGAAGTGGGTTATGTAATAAACACAACAGCAAGGGTACAGCTCATAAAACTTCTTAAACTTTAAGCAAAAAGAATAGGCAGAATACTGCAAAATTATTTAGGAAGGGAAGTGCAAGGATTATAGTTTCTAATAAAATTTAAAACAAATAATGTGAAAAATTTCATCATCAAAAACCCCTATATCCTCTCCACCCTTGAAAAATATGTAGAGAATTTTCAGAGAATTTTCAGCTGAACTGTTTTGGGTGTTGCAGGAACAATGTCAAAAAGATTAGATCATTGTTGTCCTCTTTTTTCTCCTATCTGCTTTTGTTAGAAGCTATATGTTAACTGTCAGCAATTTTTACAGGTAGTAGGCTGGAAATGCAGTTCTGTCCCACTGATCCCTTCAGTAAAATTGTCTTTGCAGTCAGTCATGGGGCTCTGCTGTAGACCTTGCACATAAGAATTGGGAATTTGCAGTGCAGTTGAAAAAGAATCATGCCTTTGCTTTCATTTTTCATAGTGGAATTTTGTTTGTGTTTTTGTGCACAAACAACACATTGTAAGGCATCTTCATGTAATTAAACAGATATTTGTTTAATAAGCCTTCACCAAACTTGCTATATTACTCTCCAAATAAGTCTAATAGAAGCAGAAATCCTTTGCTGGGCTTTTCTCTTCCTTGCTTTCCTCCAGTGCCAGCCCTGCTTCACTGCTGGCCAATTACAATGCTGAACATTGGTAATCTAGAGGTTACAGTGAAGGAACAATCCTTATAGGAAATTGCTTCATACACTGTAACTGTATCATACACTGTAATTTAAAGAACATTTCTAGCTCCTTGCAAGCCTGCACTCTGATTTGTATGAGTTTGATCTGTCTGTTGACTTGAGTTGAAGTTGCATCAAATTACCCTTTTGGAAAACTGAAGCAAAGTCCTTTACTTATGCAGAACTAATGTGTTTTGTTTTATTCCTACCTGCGATGGTTGCTTGGGGGTGCCAGCGCAGCCACCGGATAGACTCACTGGCCTCAGACAGGTCTGTTGGCTGAGTTGGGTGTGTTGAACCTGTAGTTCAGCCATAGCTGAACCAAATTACATGGTTTCCATGATAATTTCAGTTCCTTTAGCCACATGATTACAACTTGCTTTATAACTAGTGTTTAGTAACAGCCTCAGAGCCAAGTCCCTTTGGAATCAGAACAGATGGGGTAGGTTTTGAAAATAATATAATTGTGGTTCACCAATTTAAGCCATATTATCTTCCCTCATGATAGAACCTGAGGACATGATTTGCTGTTCACTGAATGAGACATCCTTGCAAAGTCTCCTCCAAGCGTGGTGGCACCACATTCTGCCGTTTCTGAAGCACAAGACTAAAAGCTTCTTCCCCTCACCAGCCGAACACTGGACATTTTGGAGGAAATGGCACAGTACTTTTCTGTCATGGTCAGATTTTCATAGGTAGCTTTATTTTTACCTAACTGTGAATCAGTTATTTACCATCAGCTTAGGAAGTAGTGGCATAAACAGTGGTTTTTTTTTTTTTATGAGGGAAATTCCCCTTGATTTATGACATGGTGGACGGCAGTGGAGCTGATCTATCCCTAACATTCAGCTACCTGATGGGCTATGGCAGGTTTTAAAGATTCTGCAGCACCGCTTACCGTTTTCTTATGCCTGTAGGGACCCAGTTCTGAAGGATGTGCACCATATTCAAAGTGAGTGGCAAAAGAAAGGTATTATTTTCAGGTATAGATGGGTATATCATTTTATTTGCATAAACTAGACACATGCTAGGAAGCTGAAGATTTCTTTTCCAGGACATCTTCCTTGCCTTTCTAATTAAGCTTAGCTGTTGCTCACCTTATTCTTCTAATCCTATTCGTTACTTTCTTGTGTTCTTGCTCTAAAGAGTCCTGGCTGCAGTAGTCCATCTTCCCTTTCTGCCTAATTATATTTGCTGCACATGTTTTCACTTTTGCCAGTTCAGCACCTCTGGGAGCAAAATCAGCTGTTGAACACTCGAGACTCTTTTCTTTGAAGTATTTTGTTTAACATAGTTGGACAGCCAGAGGACAACTGGAGTGTCAGGATGAGACAAGAAAAAATGTAATGACCTAATATTTTTATATTCCAGGGTGATACTTCACTTTACTACGTGTGATGTAAAACAGCACTAAAGTTAATTTGCTTCCCTTCCTCTTTCCCCTCCCTCTTCCCAAACCCATGTTGTTACGCTCCGGTTACCTTTTTCCTCTTAAGAATACTTGTAATTGAACTATCTTTGAGGCCAAGTATAAAATAAAACAAGCTTGGGTAAAACTTTGACTACAAGTCTTTCCAGTAATTATCAATAATCTTAAATTTCACTGCATGTTCAAAACAAATCAAGAATAGTAAATGACAACAGGAATTACAAAACAATTGTGATATGGTGTTATAGAAAGCTGCACTAGTAAAAGAAGACTTTTAGAGCTCTAGAGCTATGGGGGGGGGGGGAGGTTCCAGATCTTCATTTGCTGTTTCTTCTGCTGATAAAGCTAGACATCTGTATTTATAGTACCTTCAAAGTCCTACAAAAGTGTATTTGCTGTTAGTCCTCATGGGAGATATGTTTAGGAAGGAATTAACTTTAGAAGGTATTTGGGACATGGCAGTTGAGCTGAGATGAAAAGCACAGCCAGGAAGTAATTTACCTTTGTTATGGACGTGCCATGTGTATGACTGGGTAGTTTCACGTTCCAGACTATAAACAGCTAGAGTTTCAAAGGGAAAGAAAGCTCATTTTCGTACGCCTATATTATGTTTCAGAGCTCCCAGATAGCATGGACAAAAGTGTGACCCTTACCCCTATGTAAAGTGTTATATTTTGGGGACATCTAATTTTAATGTTGGTTTCTTTCATATGTCAATAATTGCTACTGGTTTGAAAAAAAAAAAAAATTCTCTAGCTTACCTACCTGGTCTAGCAAGTCTACCTGGTCTTAGATAGGTGTGACAAAACAATCCAAACGTGATTATACTTTTTCCCCATATATATACTATTATATCAGTTTTTATACACAAGCAAGTTTGTCTGAAACAAACAGATAGTTCTATGAGTGATGGTTTTCTGAAGTTGTGTGTTTTGAATTGTGTTTTTTTGAGTTGTGGGATTGACAATGGTGCCAGTAAGATGCGAGCTTCACTGCATTGTGGAGTATCCACTAACGGGTGACTTTCATACTGCAGCTTCTCGCTGTTTACTTGTGTATGCTCTCTTTACCTAGCAAGCTGTATCCATAAATCATATAGGAAAATAACTCTCTTTGTGCTTTTTGTTTCATTTAGTCAAAATTTAGTGAATAGGTTCCAAAGTTGCTGGGTTAGATGTGCTCTTGTGCAAACGCAGCGTGACTGCGAACCCTTTCTTACAAGGCTAATTCCTGTAGGAAGGCAGATTTAAAAATTGGGTTTAGAACGTGCTGAATACCTTGCTAGCCAATTTAAGTCCACAGAAACCTTTTCAAGACTGAGTTATAAGCCCTCATAGACTGGTTTTATATTGAAAGTGCTGACACAGCCTTAACCATAAAAGCCCGAACAGGGTCGTTCTAATTAGAGTTTACCTTTTCATTTTATCAGAATTCAACTCCTGAGTACTTTGTGCAAAGATTCCAAAAGAAACAAAGGATTAAATACTCATATCACAGCTTAAAGTCCCTTTAGAGGTCTATTGACTTTTGTTAAGTTCACAGACTATGGACTTGTAGACAATTCAGAATCCTTAATGACAGCTGTGGTAACGAGTAATTCCCTTATGGGCTAGCTACTCCAGCTAAGAGGCGGTCCAAGAGGTATAACGTGTATTCGGTCAAACACTATATTTCACAGGACAATTTTATCCAGGCTGAACATGATGACAAAATGGCACGAGGGACAGGATGAGGAGAGAGGAGAGGAGCAAGAAGGGGAGACCACTCCAAAATTACATTAATTAATACAGCTAATGATTTCAGTATGTGCGACACTAACAGTAAAACTCCCATGAATAATAATAAGATTCAGTGTTCAGTTGAAGCTTAGGACTTATTTTAGGATATCTTGCTAAGAAATACTCTCTTCTCTATTAGAGTTGCAAACATTTAAGAGGAGTTAAGTGGGTTTGTGTAGATCATACCATGGGTAGCAGAAATGAAATATCTTTGGGTTGACTGTCATCTTTTATATATCCAAAGAACACTGCCTATCTTAATTAAGCAATTTTTGCTTGATTGTAAAGAAATCTCCCTTTTAACAAAACAATCTAATTTTCAGAAGTCATGGTTGTGGTTTTGTTATGTTACCACCCAGACTTTACTTTGATTAAAGCATAAATGAGAGCCAGGTCTTCAAACATCAAGTTATCTTTAAATATATTTTTCTTTTTGTGGAAAACTGTTTAAGCACAATCAAAAAATGAAATATGTTTAAGAAGTGACTGTGCAGTGCACAATAAATGAAACCACTTTTTATTTTCCTGCAAGTAGCTATGAGTTTACCTAAGTAGGCGAGAAAGCTTCCTTAGAGACTGTATCTCCACTTTTTCAAAGGGGTAGCATTCAACTAAACTGTGATTTACACTGCAGGTTTTATGTTCTAAGGCTCTTAACCCATCTGTCTGTCCCTCTAGTTTTGTTTTATCCTCATAATCTGACTGGTTCTTGGATGATTTACTCAGCAGAACAAAAATCCGCTGTGAAAAGTGATCAAGGTTGGAAAAACTTGCATGGGGAGTTTAGTGTCCTAAATCACATTAGAATATGGGATTTTTGCCCTTAAACTCAGTATAATCCTACTTTATAAAGAACTCCAGTGGCTTACTCTTTAGCGATAAGCCAAGGTCTTATCCTTTTCTGTATTTCCTTTTCTTCCAAGACATGCCACACAATAATTCCCAAATAAAAAGAGATGTCTAAGCATGTTTGACGAATTGAACTGTTTTCTTCCATTTGTAGTAGACATTGTGTGCAGACAAGGCTTCCAACTACCTTCATAATCTTATCTTCTGAGGCATACCTGAAGGTGCTTCCTGGCTGACTTCCTCAGTCCATATGCAGATTTGTACTAAGCCAGTAAATAATTTGTAACAATTTGTATGGTTTGTACTCTTTGCAGTCCAATTCTGCTCATTTTTTAACTGCTTCTGTTCTTGTGCAGATCAACAGTAATAAGACTGCTAATAAAAAGCAGTTAATATATACTGGCAATGCTAAGTGTAACATGAGTGATTTTTTGACACAAGAGCTCTTTTAAGCTTTGGGCAAAAATAGACTCATACAATTTTATTTGTTCTTTTGTTTTTCGTTTGCAGTCTAAATACAGCCTTGTGGCAAAACTTCTGTTTCTAATCCCGTTTCTCTTTCTCACGTATATGTTATAACCCTCCTGTTCATTTCAATATTTCTATGTTTTAACAGTGTCTTGAGGTCAGTTGCCAAAAATGAGGCAATTGTACACTTCTGGAAATGTTCACGTGATGTTTTCAGTCACCTGATTTTCATTTCCTTATTCCAAAACAGAAGCTATTGAACGTAGATCTCCTCTCTGCTGCTGGCTCCCCGTGTAAACGTAAGCAGCCGTTCCACAGAAGGTGTACGTGCACTGAGGCTTCCTGGGTAGCGGCATTGGTAATGATGCTGGTGAAATCTCTTCAGATGAGTCTCAGTAAAAGCATTTTACCATTTATATCGCTCTGGTTTGTAAGAACATCCGCATATGCATGGAAGGGAGTAATCTCCTTTATTAGATAAAAATGACCTCCAATCTTCCTCTTCTGAGGCAGAGTCCAAACACTAGTTTGTTGTGAGCCTTCCGTTAATCTGATGTGTAACGTCTGAGGACTAAATTGGCTCATTGCAGCAACAAGGGTGCAGCATTAAAGCTCAGAAAGCACCCTCCGCCTTTTTTTTTTTCTAGCTAGTGCAGTGCAGCCAGATATAGGCACATTGTTTTATGTCACGCTGATGTGGCTGTGACAAAGCCATTGAAATTGCTGCTCTTCTCACCACGTCACCACTGCAAACATGCTCCTGACACTTCCCTTCTTGCAGAGCGTTTTCATTGCTATTGCTGTGCCCTGAGTGGTTTGAATGTTGCAGCTTTATTTCTCAGGATCCTCTTCAGATCTCTGCACTTGAAAAAAGAAAAGAAAAAAAAAACCTTCATTCCATCTAACACTACATAAGAACTCCTCAGGAGCTAGTGTATTGGTATGAGGAAAAGCTTTGCCAAGGACAGACTGGAAGAGCGCATAGTCTTTTCAGTTTCTCCTTGAGCAACGAGGAATCTCTTTCAGTAGAGCCTGATGATTTTGACTGTTGGTTTCCGTTGAATTTAATGCAAAACCTTTCACAACTGTTACATTTTCTCAGAAAAAACTATCCAGCCCTGATTGTGTGATGGCACGTATATGCTTCTATCTGGAGATCCCCACAGGGGCTCAAGAGGACTTTAAATGGATCTCACTTTCACAAACATAATTACAGATATGGGCTTCAGAACATGTCCTTGTTCAGGAGCAAGATACCGAGAGACGCCTACACTTTTGCGTTTTTTGTAGTTGGACCTGTGGTTTAATATTTTCATACAATAGGGAATGATTGAGAGTGGGAATTGCAGATCAGAGGAGAGGTAGTGAAATGTCATTTGTGTTGCATAATTTGTACTATCGCTTGTCAACAGTGATCCCCGTAATGCCATCCCTTTGACAGATGAGCAAAGCAAGCTTTTAGAATTCTGAGGAGTGAGAGCGGGGATAAAAAGACAACCATGTTTGATTCCCTTCTGCAGTCCAAGGACTTGAAAGTCATGACACTGGTTATTACTGTGGTCTTTGGAGAGAGGCACGAAAACTTAATCTGTCTAATAAAACTGTCTCAGAAGGTAAACCTAATCAAAACTTTTACCTATATAACTTCTACTACACAATTCTTTTTTTTTTTCTGATTTCAGTATTTATTATTAGCCAAGAGGATAGCACGTGAGGTGCTATATTAGCAATATTAATTAACTTTGCTGCTACTAAAGGCATTAGGTGCATTCACCTGACATAGGCAGCTTATGCTCCTGAGGACCTTGGGGATGTAATGTGCAGATTAGAACTGTAGTGAAAGACATACCCTTGAAGGTCCCGCAGGAAAGACAGAAAAGTTTGATCATGTTGTCAGATTAGTGGCTCTCTTTCATAAGATGTGATTTATTCCAGTAACCATACTTGGCCAAACTAAATGGGACTCCATGAGAATCTGTGGGAGTCAATGAGAATGTACGGTGTCAAATCTTTATTCAGGTTTAGGGCTGTGTTGTAGGTAGGTGCATGTATGTGCTTTTTTGCAAATATTTACAAAAATAAAGATGGCCAGTGCCATCAGTGGGCTTTGAACAGAGCCCAAATAAATTAGGTAATCTAATATGAAAGCACAGGCTGCTTCCTCTTTTTTAAAATTCAAAGAGGGTATGGACAGTCAGCATAACATCACTGGCAATGAAGTTTTATAAAATATACGTATAAGGCTGGGCTGATCTCTCTTTCTCTGGTGACATAACTGACATGCTAAGTAAGGAAGGACTGGTGGACCTATGCTATCTAGATCAAAATGAAATGCTTAAGAAGGATACCTGGGAGATAATTAAACATACCTGAAATGGAAGCTAACATATAAACTGAAATTTTAAGGAGTATAGCACTGAAAGTGGTTGTCAAGACAGAGAAAGCACATTGGAAAGTGCTCCTTAGACTTGAATTTTAGAAACTTTATTTACTATTCTAATGACTAACCTTCAAATAAGAACCTGACAGGTTTATACTTAGGAAATTTGGGCTAACACATAATCAGTAAGCATAGTCATTATTGAGGGGGACAAAAGTTTCTTTCTGGAAGAATTAGAGTAGGATGAAACTTAAAACTACGAATTGCAAGGTTGGGTGCTCGTAAATGAGTCACAATGCTGACTAGAAGACTTGTAAATTGAAGGCAGAGGTGGAAAGAGAGATCGGGATGTGTCATTCAGCTCCAGGATGAGGGCGAGCCATTAGCACAATGCAAATGTGCAGATAAGATGATGCATTTTTAGAACGTTGCAGGTCAGCTAAAGTACTAGGATTGCTATAAAGATGTAGGTAGGAAGACATTCAAAACATTACATAGCATCCCGTATCCTATATTCAGAAAAAAAAAAAAAAAAAAAGGAGGAATTGAGAAGTTGATGAGGCTCACAAAGCTCAGTTAATTTAGCTTTAGCAAACAAGAACTGAATGGGAATGTAATTATTCTTTTATGAATACAATGAGGATAAAGGTTAATGCCAAGTTGGGAAGAGAGCCATTTAAATTAAATGGCAATACTAGTACAAGATCCAATATATTTAAAGTGACCAAGGTTTCTAACCATCATGGAAGGGAAGGTCTAGAACAGCTCTTTACATAGTGTTGGAGAAGAGAACAGGTCATGGTCTGGGGGTTTTGAGCGGCTACAGTTTTGCCCGTTTGCTGTGTTCCTTATGTCTTTTTAAGCTGATTATTTCATCAGATAATGGATGTTTCTAGTGAAGTTGTAATATAATAGTGGAAAGTACAGCTATAGTTTGTTCTATCGTAAGAACAGACTAATTTGATACTTGATAGAATTATATGTTTGGCTTTAAGTTGTAATTCATAGAATGAAATGCTCAAAATCTTCCTCATCTTTAACCATTAAATAATAACTCTGGACCGCCTGCCATATTAAAAATCTTATCTTTGATAAATGGGTAATAACGTGTTAATGATCAAATGAACATTTTGGGAACTTGAAGGGTTTTGGCGTTTTGAGCTTTTAGTATTAGAAAGGCAGTTTTTGAAAACGAATTTAAAGAGCCTCAACTGAATAATTTGGGGAGTGGAATGATAAATACTGCAAAAGGATTCAAAAGAATTTCTAATTTATATCATTTTTGATTGGTAGTCATGCGGGATATTTTCAAAGGTCAATAGAGAGGTGGAATGCATAATTAAATACAGATTATTCAGGGGAAGATTGGAGGTTGAAATATGAGCAGGTTAAATTTGTATCAATAAATACTAAACATAGGATGACATTATTTAATTTCAGTCCAGATTATATATCACTCCTCAACAAATGAATATGATGTATAACTGCAGTTTCAGAGCTGCATGTTAAATGTAAGAGAGGGACTGAAGATTTGATGCATGTGGTTTAGAATACAGAAAGACAAAAAAGTTAGGTATGAAGAGGACCTGCAGTACATGTATGATTTAATCCAAATGTTTATACTTGTGTGTTAAATTATGCGTTAAGTAATTGAAGTTTATGGCAGTAGCAGAAGCAGAGGCAAGAGAATGTATATCGAATATTGTACAAAGAAATGAATCTATTTAATTTTGTTCTTTTAAAATGGAAAATATTTGTTTAATTTGGAGAGGTTACACTGTTCAAAACGATGGGAAAACAGACTCACGCATCCGATGTGCCCTGGATTAGGGTGTCAATGCATATTAAAATTGTTAATTGGTAATGCAGTAGGACAGGCCTTTAAGAACATCTAATACAAGAATCCAATTTTAAATGTGCTACATCGTTTAATGATTAAGTCATTTTGTTGGTTAGGCTTTTCTCTGATTCATCCAAGCAACAACGCTCTTCTATGCGCAGCAGTATTGCTCTTGTAAACATAGTGGTTTAAGAACAGAAGTGAGATGAGGTTTGTCGAGAGGGGCAATATCTTTTACTGGACTAACTGATGTGGCTCTCTTGTGTGCCTGACAACTTCTCTGTTCCTTCCTTGCTATTTCAGTTGATCTAATAAATAATATTACCTCTTGCTAGAAACCCTGCCTCATTCTTACCCATGCACAGAGGTGGGGGCTTTGTGTGTGTGTGTGTGAAATTTGACTGATTTTTTTCTTAGTTTTACAACAGTTCAGTAAATACCATGTAATGGAAAAGGATAGATAATGCAAGATGTGCAAATATTTTAAAAAATTATCAATAAAAGACTGAAAAGCAGGAAGAAAAAAGTACCAAAAAAGCATCAATATTCAGCCTCTCTCCTGAAGGTAATGTTCTGGGCATTACGACAAACTATTGTTGCCAGTGAGTTTTTTCAAGGAAATGTGAATTCTAAGACCTATGTCTTTTTTTTATCCTAATCCAGTACTCGGCTCAAAAAGCCATCCTGCTTCCTTTAAACATGCATCAGTTATTAGCTGTTATAATAATAGCAAGTGTGTGCCCTTACCTTTTCCTTTTGGTCCTCTCTGTGTTAAAGGTGAGTTCAAAATCGAATCAGCAACTGATCCCAAACTTTATTAAACAAAGTTATTCTTGTCCTATTATTTTCTCTTGCATTTGTGTTAGAAATACATGCCTGTCTTGTGAAGTGTCAGTAAGCTTGGTTTTGAGATGGGATCATTTTTAGTGTCTATTGCCTTTGACTCGTAAAGGTCAGAGTAACCTGAGGTTACTCAGGTAACAGCAGTTTCCAGTTCGGAAGGGAAGGGAGCAGGGCCAGGCTTGACTGTTCCTGCTAAATTCAGGAATTCAACCGTCAGCTCCATTATCTAATTGTACATTACATTTTTCATCAATTAGCTAGGCAGTTAAACATGGGTAGGAGGTGTGTGTGTGACCAGGAGGCAAAATCAATTAGTATTTTCCCCGCAGTTAATAAATGTTAATAAATTTATTAGGTGGAATAAAATAGTCTACTCACTGACCATAGCAAAAAGTTATGAAATTATAAATACTCCCAGTTGGCTGTGTGTGTGTGTGTATATATATAGTTCCTCTGTATACTCCCTCTATATTTGTAATTTAATATTCTGAATAAGATATAAATTGCATGAGACCTGCAGGAACCCCAAAGTGGTCCACCAGATTCATCCTTCATGAGGATGAAATTCATCCCTAATGGACTAAATAGTGACATTCCAGTTAGTAGAGGGAATAACGATATTAAGTGACTTATATAACCAATCACAGTGGTCTAAAGTTACTTATTACTGAATAATGAGAGGCAATGCATAGAATAATGTATTCAAGACCTGGACTGGAAAGGAGCTATATAATACTCTGCAAGGCTGGAGCCAACTTTTTGTTACGTACTTTAGTGATTTATGAAAGCAGTCCCTATTTTAAATTATTAGTTACAACAGGAAGAAATTATATCCCCTGGAAAGAGTCTTGTAAATAGGAAAACATTTATGTGAGCTAACAACTGTAAATGATTCATTCAGTCCGTATTCTGCTAGATCGTTTGATATCCTTTTTATTTATAAAATTTCAGTTGTTTTTCTTAGCACACTATCCTGAATTTACCCCAGCTCTTATCTCCTGATCTGTGAAAGTGTGTTTCCTTCCTCGTAGTCTTTAATCTCTAATTATATTTTGGCTCTTGGTCTCATTAGGTTACATTCCCATACACAGCCTGATTCAGTTATTGCACCATAAGCCTAATCCATCCAAATCATTTTGAATTAATTTGCAGTATTCCTCTTTATTTTCTGCGTGGCTGACTGTAGTTGGGCTATTCAAAGAAAAAGCACAAAAACTAGGCATTTTGTATTCTGCCTCTCATACGCCTTATAATCCTTTTTTGTGAAGTCTGTTCTACAGTAGAGTCCTGCTACTCAAAAGAAAGCATACAAAGCAGTCGAATGCAACTCCTTTGGTTAAGGTGCTATAATGGTTGACACACACTCAGCTGCCTGTACGATGTCTGAATCGAAAATAAAGGAATTACTTGAGGTATGATTCTCTTTTTATACTGTGTAAGGGACTAGTATGCACTCCTTAAAATATAATTTAAAACGGACTATATGGAGAAGTAGCGTTTACCTCTAAATGAACGTATTTAAACATTTGGTATTCCTGATCGTTTTGCAGCATTCATATGGGTTTGTGAACAAAGATGGAAAAATCAGGAATGAAGAACAAACCAAATGAATGTAAAAAAAGGGAAAGGGTAAAAAGCATGTTAATAAAATCCTGTTATTACCATAAAACAGCAAAAATTCCCTTAAATACTTCTTTGCTGTATATTACTTTTATGGGCTCTCATGCAGCTTTTCAGCAATTTCTGATGAAAACTCACTGTGATTACTGAGTGGCTGAAATGAGTGCAGACTTTGTGGGCTTCTGCCAGGAGACATTAAATAATCTCATTCTTAAGAAAATCCGCACCAACAGGCTATTCGAAGACTTTGCAAAACACTGAGCGTGTAAGACTTGACCATCAGAAGGAGATCCTAGGACATTGATTCTTTTGTTCTGTTATAACCAAACCCTGGAAAACAGGTTGGCCCGTGAGCCAGGGGCTCGCTCCTTCTCAACGCGGCGTGGGCACGTTGGCCGCGGTGCCAGCTTTGGGAACCAGCGTGGCCGAGCGCAGCCTGCTTTTGTAACCTGATCCAGTGACAGCTGGGATAGATGTTCTCTCTGGAAACGGTAACGCCCATGCTGTGCGTGGAGCCGAGTGGAGTGTGCTTCCAGGGACGTCTGGGTAAGGCTTGTCTGGAGACGCCTGGCAGGGAAGCTGCGCAGCGTTGGGCTCAGTGTGTTGCCCAGCAGATGAAAGAACTTGTCATATTGCAATACCTCAATACTTGCAAGTTGCGGGGAGCGAAAGTTTTGCCTCAAAGTATCTCAGACAACCCGTGAGCATCCTCGTAGACAGCTGCCAGAACAGCTTCTGGAAAGCTTGGTTAGCACAGCAGCACTTTGTGGTCTCCTCTAAGGCCCAGGTATAGCAGGTACAAATTGCTGGTTCCCCGCCGGGATCAGTCTGTTCTAGGTGTGCTGTTTAGACCAGCAGAAAAGCTGGCTGTAGACTGACTTCTTACTGGTATTATTTTAGCTTGTTTAAACCCCTGCTTAAGTTCTGCCATGGAAAAGATACTTTCCAGAAACCTCTGAAGACCTAGGCCTTCAGCCGTATTTAGCATGCTGCCTCCTGCGCAAGTCAATGGGGTTTTGGCATCTAAATGGAGCCGCAACATCTAAATACTTTTGAGGATCTGGGCTTAAGACAGTTTTCGTGCAGATGTCTCCATCTGCACGTACCCTCTTCTTTTTACTGCTCCTGAACCAGTTATTATGTCATCTTCCTGTTAAAGGGTGAAGCAAGTCTGCTTGCAAGTTCAAGAATTTTTTGCAGTCACAGCTGAACTATATTCATTCTGACTTTTATGAACAGAGGACTGTTTGCATTGAACAGCCGGTTTTGGTGAGGAGGGGCAGTTTCCAGCAGCACGTCCCTGGACCTGTAAATTGTTGTGGGTAGGAGGAGAGCGGACTTACGGAATTCCCCCAACCAACGTGGTAGCTTCAAGTCAGTAGCTGACTTCACCAACCAGAGAAAAAAAGAGAAAGCTACAGAAAGTAACTCCACTACGACTTTTTAGCTTGCTTTTCTATTGGAAAAATAATGCTGAGGTTTGTTGGCAAAGAGTTTTGCGGTTTTTAATGCCTAAACGTGGTTACAACCAACTGCTACTCTCAGCTGTGGGGGCGGGCGGGAAGGCGCCTCGCGTGCCAGGTGCCCCAGCCCAGGAGCCTCACCCGGCATCGCCGGCCAGCGGCTGCTTCCCCTCGCGCAGAGCCCTCGCAAGCCGCTGGACGCGCCGCAGTGCGGCTCACCGTGAGCTGCTGCCGGGGGGGACCCGCAGCAAGGTGAGCAACGTGTGAGGGGTGGGTTACCTTTGCTGCTGTATCTTAGAGGCTTTCTAAACCAGGTTGCATCAGCGAGATTAGCAGCGGAAGCCTCCCCGGAGAGCGTGTGCCGCGGGGGAAGAGGAGCTCCTGCCTCGTGGCGATGGCGCTGACTGCTTGTCAAGGGAAGCGTAGGCAGAAAGTGGTGCCAGAGATCCACCTGGTACGTAGGGTGGGAAAGCAAAACCAGCCTAAGAGAAATCTGTTGGGATGTTACTTTTATTAGACAGGCAGACAAATGAGTGGATAGTTTCTGCTTGTTTTCTTTAAAAAAAAAAAAAAAAAAGTTCTCATCAGTGTTATCAGCTTAGCCTCAAAATGACTTTCCTCCCCATTATTGCTTATAAACAAACCTTTATCACGGGTAGCTAGCCTGCTGAATTAAGACGCTGTATTAAACAGTATATTGCTTCTGTCAGGGCCGATCGGCTGTTTGTGCAGATAATAATGCCAACTGCAACAACAACAATCAGCTAGTGTAAATTAACTTAACTGTGTGAAATAATGCCTCCTATATCAGATTAGCTTGCTGAATGACTTTATCCTTAAATTAAAGCTTGCTGGGGCGTAATAGTAAATCATTTAAATGGTGCTGGGCTTTTCAGGTAATGTCTTCATATATTACTGTAATTTCAATTCGCCAAGGCATGCAGATGGCTGTAGTCTCCAGCTCCTTGTCTCCAAAGCCTCTCCCGGGCTGCCATTTTGTAATTACAGTGCAGGCATGCTGCCTGCTGCTGTTAGATTTCCCATGGTGCACCGGCAGCCAAGGCAATGTATTTTAAAATTATTATTCTTGTGTGGCCCTCATAACATAAATGTAAATCTTTTATGCTAACGCTGTCAGGGGTTTAGCACTAGGGCTCCAAGGTGCTCTGATGTAGAAATCACCAGCAATCCATCAACCAAATATCATTTGGGATCCTGCAAATGACTTGCATTTTGGGAGGACTGTAAGCAGAGCGTTATTGTAAGGTTAGAGAGTGATTTTTGTTACTTGGTGCTTGGAAGCCTTGAAGGTGTTCTTTATTTATTTATTCTGCCGTTGCACATGGGTGTTTTGAGTAAGAAATCCTGCCCCAGCTCAAATGCCCAGCGTATGACTTGATGAAAGCCTACTGTACTTAATATGCTGAAGATAACATCTGAGCAAATAACAGCTTCCAAATTAAAAGCCTTAAAATATATCAACAAGACCAGACTAAGATAGATAGCTGTTATAAAAGCAATATAGAGAAACAAATTCTCCTGGGTCTGTGCCGTTAGGAAGAACGGGATTATTTAGTCCTTCGTACTCCTATGCAAAGGTTCAGTGATTGCTTGGTATTAAAAATTCAGGTTTTATTGCCTACTGTTTCATAATTTTTTTAATTTGCATTTTATAAAAGGGCAACAAAATCAAATGGTTTGAGAAAGCCTGGTGATCTCTGTTAACTCTGTGTGCAAGATGTCCTTACCGTTGAGCGCGGTGTGTGACGGAGCTCTTCCTCAGCCAGCGGTGGTGTCTCCCAGTGCAGCGTCCCAGCCGAGCGCTTCCTGGAGCGCGGTGCTGGGATAGATGGCAATGCAGGTGCACCCATGCGTTTCTGCAGTGGAGGGGAGAGTGAGACTGGTGGAGGGCCTTGACGGTAGATAGCTGGGGAGAGCGCTGTGTCTGCCCAGCTGCAGGGCTGATTATGCTGGTATTGCTGGGTCAGTGTTAACTCAGGTGAATGCTGCGCTACCCTGCGCTCTGTTTTTCCTGCCGGCTTGAGCTGACCATCTATCTACCGCTAGGTGACTGTTATGCCACCCAGGTTTGTGCTCTCAGACCGCGGGGTCTGGGAACTCCCGTTTTCCATGCCCCCTTGCGGCAGGGTTCACGAGAAGAGCCTGCTCACAGAAACCTTCTGGCCTTCAGGTGTCCCTTGAGCACCGTTACGTTTGGAAGCCGAGACCAGGCTGCTTAGCTCTGAGCTTCTGTGGAGCGCTGTGCATAAATCAGTCCCAGATTTTTCTGACGTTGTTAGCCCTGGTTGGGTCTGTGTCCAAGCAAAGATTTAAGAGTATCCCTTTTGTGGCAGGGAGCAATAAAATTCAGCCGTTTCCATTTCTTCCACCTGAGCACTTCTGAACCTAGGCACTAAGTTTTGCTTCTCCCGTGGTAGTTGTAACCCCCTTGCAAATTGCAGGTCAAAGCACATTAGTCTCTTTACACAATGCACAGGTAGAGAGAACAATTCTAACATTTGTAAGCAATTGTGGCATGTTGTAGCTACGCAATTCCCAGGGAAGAACGGAAAAGTGCTAGGTCAATTGCCTCTTGTCTTTGGCTTCTCTCCAAACTTTGCCTCTCTTGTCTTTTGGCAATCATCCAGATCTGCTTGGACAACACAGAACAGGGTATTTCAGGGCTAGGCACACACAGTGCCACGAAGTGGCATGCCTTAAGTTTCATATGATGCTGTATGTGCAATCTGATTCTGATGACTAGATCTTTGTCCTCCCAGATGCACAGTGAAGACGGCAAACTCTTTAGAAGGGCCTGCTGGGCCCAGTCTCTCTCTCTCCCTGTGCTAGAACATATTAGACTTACAGCTGGATAAAACAGTGGGCTGTGCTAACTAGCTGATTTATTTAAAAACAGAATGATGGACAATCAAATCTTCTTACCATGTATCTCTATCAGAAAAGCAAGGAATGGGAACAGCATCTTTTCTCACAGGCTACAAGGAGCAGCAGAAGTCTCTGTTACAGATGAGAACTATCGCTCTCCCAGCCTGATGCATTTTGAATGTAGAAAGTTAATTATAATGGTTTAAATCCACTTATCTAGCCCTTTAAAACTCAACAGCAGAGAGCTATGGCACAGGAAAGAAAAATCAGGAGTTTCGCCCACCAGTCTTGCCATGCTGTTCTTCAGTATCGTAATAGCCTTTCCTGGCTTTCCTTCTGCTCCCTCCCTATCCACTAATGGCTTCATGTTAATACTGTTTTAATGTGAATATTGTTTTTTCGCTGCATATCTCACCAGCTCTACCTTCTCTGTTCCTCTTCTAATGATGGGCTGTGTACCAACACTATGCTCGAATTCTAGTTTTACTTATTGGGAATTTTACTGAAAGCGTGCATATTGACACTGTTAAGTGGCAGCATTATCAGGGTATTTGTGTTATCGTTATGTGGTCCCACTCTGTGACAGTCTCTGTGCCCCAGGGCTGAACCAGTGCTGTTTGCATGCCATTGTCTTTCCGGCAATAGAAAGGGTGAAAGACTGAAGCGAGCTGAACTATTCCCATCTACTCAGCCGGAGGCTTTTTCCTTTCCCTGGCGAAAAGATAGACCAGAATGGAGCTGCTATATACTTGGGGTCTCTGACTTGTGAAGGACAAGTGAAACGAGGCTCTGCAGTGAAAGACACTTCTGTAGAGAGGAGTACAACGAAACAGTAGCAGCGCTTTGTCTTAGCGTTTAACAGCACCGTGGTACACGGCAGCCGCATTGGTGATGCTAATACTGGAAAATGGTACCGTGCATCCCTGTTCTTTTATCTAGCCCAATTTACCTAATTTGTCCTATCAAATCCCACAGTTGCAACCATTTCTGTTAGCTTCAGCTCGTTGCTCATGACACTGTCCTGCCTTGGCACTCCCTGTAGCTCTATATTTTTCAGATTAGACATTCACGGATCCTGTTGAGCTTCTCTTTTCTGCGCCATTTAACTCCCTCCATCTGTTTTTGCACAATTCTACACGATTTGAATAATACTGCATTCAATTTTTCTCTTAAAGGCTTCATAACCTAGTTGAACCTCAGCAGTTCAACTTGTCCTGTTCATGTATTCACAGTGTACAGACTTCGTTTCACCCCTCAGTCGCTCTGGCCTAGAGGAGTATGATTTTGTCTTTTCTTCACAGCAGTGTCATGGAGATCGCTTCCAAGTTCGCTGCTTTTACCTGTCTTTGCATTAATCCAATGATTTTCCCCTTGGGGGCAGCCATGAATTTAGGCTGGGAATGAATTAACTGAGTGTCTCTGGTAGTGTGACTCCAGATCCTACACAATGCGTCTTCAAATAAGTATCTTTGGGATTTCTCCTTCTCATGAAAAGGGAGCTCTCTGCACTACCTTCCTTAAAACTCTGCTTTCTTGTCATGCCTGCAAGTCACCTGAGAGCGTTTAGGGAGCCAATGTATTTGACTTTTATGTTTCATGTCTCTACCAAGTCTTGCACAACAAGATACCAGATCCAGATTTGGGGTGGGGGGTGGAGGGATGTTACTGACTTCTATAAATCAACTAGATAATAGCAATAACCTTATCTCTTATGGCCAGGCTTTATAGCAGAACTATATTGTTCTTGCTATCTTCTCCAAATGAAAGAAGCAAGAATTTGTCTCTTTTGGGGGAGCAATGGTCCACATTGAATTAAAATGCTGTTTTTAACCTGACCCCCTACCAATTGTTCTGTCACCAGTGATCTAGAGGCAAAGTCTAAGGAATTTGGCCAGAAATGCCACATCACATGACACATTAAAAGTGACATGCCAGTTTTGTGTTTGCCAGGAAGCGAGGAGGTTAATTTGTGTGATGTTTCTTGCAACACCATTAACTGAGCTGAACAGGAGATGGTGCCAAGCTACACTGTTAGAAGAAGCATTGCCATGTAGCCGCTCGCAGCTTTGCGATGGCTGGGAAGCAATTCTCTTGCATTTGCTTGTTACCTTTCTGCAGGAAGTAGCGACGAGATTGACATAGATATTTTTCAGTAAACTTCAAAGTAGAAAGCTCTTCAGTTTCCATTAGCTGCTTCTGAACAAATCAAACCGGAAAACCTGTATGATTTAATGGAAAATAAAGTAATATGTAATAGAGCAGAAGAACAACAAAACCACCTGTTGTTTTAACAACGGTAAACAGAAATAAATACACAGTGATATTAGAGATCCAGAAAATATATATGATGATCAGATATTACATTAGCACTTATAATGTGCTGCCCGGTTGTGTAACCGTGTTCGTGGCGGTCCCATGACACGTCGTTTGTAGCTGGAGGTTGAAGAATGTTCTCCCTGGAGAAGATCATGGAAGAAAAGGTTTGCTGCCTCAAAAAGTATTCTGAATTTTTTGCTTTAGAGTCACTACTCAGGAAGGATCAATGAATATTAAGATCTTCATTTTTTCTTTCACCAGCTCTAGCTGAGTATACTGTATGTTCACTGTAATTTAACCATAGCTAATTAGAGCTGGGAAAATGGGAGTTTTGCTGCTGTTTTCAGTGGAGCCAGGATTTCTCCCAACCTGTTTTTCTGCAGAGATCTAATACTCCCTTAGTGGGCTTAAGATTTTGATAATGATAATGACATAGCTGTATTACATCTCTGAGGGAGGAAGATTGCTAATTGTTAGCCATGACAAAAGTGTGATTACTCTTTAATTGTATTCTTATAAAAAGGCATTATATGTATTTCCTGTTAATTGCCTAGTTACACAAACTGAAATTTATAAGTTTTTTTACTTTGGACGGCCATAAAAGAGAGCTAAATTTGGAATAAAATCTTTGTCATAGCACAAAGAAGGACCTGAGGCTCAAGTTTCACAAGAATTCTTAATTTCTGTGACAGTGGTGTTAGTTGGTATTCACCGTAGTCAAGTAGGACCACAGATATATTTCAGACCTTGATGTTTTTATAGTTTTGATGTAACAGTTTTTGCTATAAAGTTAGGGTGTTTTGTGAGTACATTGACTGAATGGGGTCTGACAGTTCTTTCCTTTGCTAGTTTGACTTACAAACTGCTCATGTACTCTAGGATTTTATAGATAATAACAATAGTTATTGCCTTTATACAATTTTTTGAATGAAACTGAAAGGACAGTTCTAAACAGAGGTGCTCATTGTCTCACAGATACCCATGGCCTATAGCAAACAATTTGATATCTCAGTCCTGGGCTTCAAGTGTCTGTCCAGTACTTACAGAAGGATTACTCCTATGTCTAGCACTAATTACTTGTGGCCATCTGAGCAGTATGCCTGGAGGACTCCATGGATACTGACACTGGAACTCCTCTTTTATCTCTAGAAATGTCGTAGTCGCATCAGAGTTGAAACATATAATGGAGGAACCTTGCAAAGTCATCGTGCCCGCTGCGTGGGCTATAGGATTTCATCCTGATAGCACTTTTTCATATTATCAGAGGTCACTTAAAATTTTCATGTTCCTGCTTGGGAGCTTTTGATAGACTCAGCTTTAGATCTTTCCCAAATTACTTTTCAGAAAATTTCCATAGAGTGAAGATCCAACATTCACAGGCCTATTTTGCACGGTTAGGTGTTCTGGTAAAATGCTGTATTTTACACCTCTCTTCCAATAGCCTCTGCATGGTGTGAACATCTGCTGCTAGAGTCTATGACACTCCCTAATGTCTTGTGTCTTACCATTCTCAGCCTTGCCATCATCACCTGACCTTTGGTAGACAGTTAATCCTTCAGCAGCTGGTATTTTCTTTAAGAAGTCAAAAAGCACACTAAAACACTCCTGTAAAACTTTCCAGCATTCCTATTTCAGATGTATAATGCTGCAAACTACACTAAAATCAGATGAGATAAGTTATGATCCAGATTCTGTAAAATTTAGAAGGATTCTGTATATTTTTTTCCTATTCAAAATAAATATAAATGTAGGAACTTTTTGAACATCTTTTTAATCTTATTTACTGTCCACATAATGGAAAACTGGTCTCTGCTTTGTGCCCATGAATCTTTTAAAGTCTTACTAAATGTTAAAGAAACCTCAGTATATTGAGTACAAATCTCCTTACTTTCAGCTACTTAAGCTAGCAGGACATGATGCATTTGTGATAACATTTGATGACATAGTATGTAAGGAGATATTAGGGTCCTTGAAGAATAATGGATAGCTAAAGAAGTAATTTCTTGAAAAGTTGTCTTAAAAGGGAATTATGATAAAAGGAAAATGGTGATGAAAATTAGCTTTCTCTCTTTCAGTTCGCACGGACGTGGAAAAAGGGAAAGCTAATACTAATCCGTAATTGAATATTGTAGAAGGCTTTATTTATAGCCAAAAGATTTTGCTTTGAATCTAAGCAGGGTGCATTGATGAATATCCCCTGCTGACTTTTCAGCGTGGGCTGACTGATCTTGTTTCCTTTCCGTGTTGCACTGTCCTGATGCAAGTGCATCCTGGATTACAGTGCAGTAAAGGGCATAAGGGTTTGATCATTCATATTCATGTGTAGTGCACTTAATATTTTGCTCATATTTTTATAAAATGTCTCTTTTTCTTAAAGAAAATTGTGGATGTGGGGGTGTGTGTGTGTACACCTTCATCTTCACCTGATGATTCTTTACAGTTCCCCCCATTGATCTACCTGAAGAGAACGGGAAAAAAACAAGAGGAGGAGGAAAGAATCCTGTTGAAATGTGTGTGATTCATTTACATCACTGCTTGCTAGGGAAATAGATAGAGCAGTTAATGGAAGAACACCTGCTACTGGGGATTCATACGTCCTTAGTAAGCCTTCAGAAGCTTAAAAAGATTTTATTATCGTTAGCTAATTGAAACAGAGTTCAAACTAAGAAGTAATGGCTATCACTTTTCCTAACACTAAAGCTTGGTTTCCCTCCCCAATCATTGCTTCTAATTGTAGCCTCACCTGCTAATTACATTGTCCTTCTTTTTCATAAGACCTGCTGGAAACACTTTTGTATATAGTGTTAATGGAGAGTAGGTTGATTGTAAGTTACTGGAAGCTGATTTTCCATAATAATAGAGATCATATTGGCTCCTTAATTTGTATATGTTAGAAATTAAACTGAGACTGTGCCTTTCTTTAAAACCTGCCCCTGCTACACAGACACACACTAGCCTTGTGCTAAGTCCTGGGTCTGTGGAAGTTGATAGAGTTTCTCTGTTTACTTCAATGTGGCCAGAATTTGCCGTTTGACATTTTATACAGATTTTAGAAAAACCTTGCTCCTTTACTATATTTTAGATCTCTTTTGTTGAATATTGGGCCGGGGGCGGGGGGGGGGCACATCTGCCTGTAAGTGCTTCTGATGCATATATGAGTTCCTACTAAACTAGGTAGAGATTTTTCTGGATGGCAGGTGTGACTCCTGTTAATGACCAGTCCTGAACATTAATCCGTACCCTGGCATTTTGTAATGTTGACGTGCAGCCCTTTTTCTTAGCCTCCAAAACCATCTTTCTTCCTGAGACTTGGTGATATTTTACGAATTCTATCATATAACCTCAGCTGCTCTGGACATTTTCTTCTAGGTCTGGAATGCAAGAGTCAGCAGCACACTACTATCAATTGTGCTAAAAGATAGTGACAAGTCATGTATTATGAGATTTGACCTCTAGCCATGATATAAGAAGCCTGTGCAATGCGCCTTGAGTTTCTGACCCTGAAAAACAAATAAAGAACAGAGAAAGTGTTTCTTCAGCTCCACTTCTTATAGGAACGAGGAGGAAATAAGTGCCTTCTGGTTTATTGTGGGCAGTGGTGGAGCTTGCTTTTTCTATTCTCCTTATCTCTGAAGTCTTAAAAAGTGTGTGCCTAGACTATGAAGAAGCAAGGAAAACTGAATGGTAGAACACGAAAAACACGAGGAACCTCTATTGTGTTAATTCTCTTTACTGAATATATTATACATCTAGATGAACATTGGGAGAATTCCCAGAGTCGGATAAAAATGAAATAGTCCTTACTGCAACTTAAGGTTAATCTTTTTCTTTTTACAAAGACTTAGTTTTATAAAAATAGTTTAGTGACTTTAACACTCAGATGAAAACATTTACCCTATATATGGGTAATATGTCACAGCTTGGGCTGAGAGCCTGTTGCTGTGGTCCAGTCAGGATACTGGAGTTTGAAACCTTTCCAAAGCAGCACATGCCACAGCTGGAAATACTCAAAGGTAAAGTTATTGCTGTGTATAATGGATTATCTCATGTGAGAGATGGTTCCAATAATAATGTTGTGAACAATGAATCTTTGATGTTAAGGACATGCTTATCTGGCTGCTCAATTTCCTTCAGCAAGAGAAAGAGGAGGCATTTGGTATGGACTGTAACTTGTATTTGATGGATCAAAAGTTTAGGCCCAGCAGTCCAGGGGACTTTTACATGTTGCCTTTTTTAATTCCACAGCAAAGAGGGACTGCAGAGGCTTTTTTTCTGTGTTTTACCTAGGAAAATGGTCGAGCTTTACTGCAAACTCCTTTTGAGGGCCTGGAGCTAGTTGTTGATCCAGTCCTATAGTTTATATAAAATGAATGTTAAATGAGGGCCAGAATCTTTTCCATTTATTGTATGGTGAAAATGGGAAAACAGATGACCCTATTAAGCAATTAGTACAAGCATATCTTAATTTTATAGAACTCATGGATTGCAAACAGAGTTGTGGTGCACTAAGACCCTTAATAGGCCTTCCTTAAAACTATGCTACACTGTGTAGAAAGGTAAAAATGCCTGCGGAGTCTTCAAAAAGTTGTGTTGAAGAATAATTGGACTCAATTGCAGTTCATCTGTTTTAGAATTTAAGAGCAGAATAGACAAAATTCTTGAGGATTTTTGTTGAATTTTCAATTTCACCAATGTTTTCTGTTAATTTTATTAGATAAAAATGATTTAAAGTTACAATATTTTGTAATTGTCATATGGTACCAAATGATGTTACATCCCATGCGAGTTACTTCTGTGAGTACTGACACTGAAAACGAGACATGGTCAAGGAGGGTTTGATCCTACTGGTAGCTGTATATTCCAGCATAACCTGGGCACGGCTCTAGTTTATATATTACTGTGCTTTTAATGCAGTTAGCTTGCAAAGGGAGAGGTGAAAGCCAAATATGAAGACAAATCCATGTGCATCGGGAAGGCCTGTAGTGAAGCTCCTTTCTGCTTCTGGGGGAGTCAGTAGAGAGCTTTCCAGTTCTCTGCGTTACTCGTGCTCTACTTTTTTGTTCAAGAGCATAAGGACCCCTCACGCCCCAGCTCTTCATGTGTTCCCTGCCCCAGATCAATGAGACAGTAAAAAGCCCTTGTGTCCTCTTCCTCCTCCTCCCCTCTGCCCCTCAAATTATGACACAGTTATAGATAAGTATTCCCCCTATTGCTTTGCAGGAGCGTGAGTGTATGTGGATCAAAACACAGGTACTGGTTCAGTTTGGCCCAGTAATGTTCTTCAGTTTCTTCACTGCCATTGTTACGGGAATTTCTCGAGGGAAAATATGTAAAGACTTTAAAAGTGACTTCAGTTTGAGGTCTCTTTCAGATGTGAGATGTAGGAAGCTAAGTCAGATGCTTACAGGTCCAGCTCGCAATATCTGTATTTGACAGCTTAGCATCTGGTCGTGCAAAAGGGTTCCCAGTCTCCCCTTCAACCTCTTAGAGAACAATCCATGCTCAATTACTTTTCTCCAGTCAGGAGGTGGGAAATCTTGCTTTACTTGTGTGCTTCCAACATTTATTTAGGTTGTTGCCTGACTGTGGCTTTTATGTTCTCAGAGCTGATCAGAAAAGCACTTGCTAGTATGGGAGACCATCAAGGTTATGTTTTTCTTGTGTGTTGCAGGAGAGTGTGGCTTCAGACTGATCGTCGTGTACAAGCGTAGCGTTCCTGTAACGATCACTTCTCCTTTCTTTTTTTTGTTGAGATTCCCCAGTGTGATCTTCTGAAACAAAATTAAATGGCTGTGATATATTAAACTGAAGTGACAGCACAAAATTAGTGTTTGCAAATACTGTACTCCCTTACCTTTACTCCTTGAGAAAAAGTGGTTGTATAATCTCTTTATATAAAAAGTCACTGTAAGATATAGCTTCTTAGTGCAGTGGTAAACAGCTTCCCTTTTAGTCAAGCACATCTTTAAAAAAAATGATGCATCACCTTACTAAAACAGTTGAAGATTTTTCCACGAAAATCCATACCTACTCCCATAAATAACAATGTTAAATGATGAGCGCTTCCTGCATTATGCACATCCCTGGATATGATGTCCTTCTTGGTGAATTTTTGTTAAGAAACAAAATACAATTTTTATTGAGATCAATAAAAGATTAAGCTGACAAAATGATTTATCAGCTGTACTGAATGTTCATCTTCCCCCAACAACAACACAACCAACCAAAATAAAAAAAAAGGATGCCATGAAGTGCTTTGTATTTAGCTTTGTTTTTACCTTTGGTCCTTGGAAAACAGGGGAAAAGATCTAAGCCATTCATCAAATCTTAAAATAGTGCTTAAAATGAGCAACTGCTGCTCTGGCCCTCAGACTACAACATATGGAGGAACTTATTATATGACCCGCTACACACCAAAGTCCATGGAAATACTCCCATTAGCTGCAATGAACATAACTCCAGTACTGCATAATGAAAACAGGAGAGAAACCAATTTATCTCTGCATGAGAGATGGTGCTCAACATCAAGTCCTCCTTTTGATTACTGCAAGGCTGCAAAGCCAGTTTTCCTCCTTGATGGATGATTTGATGTGCCTCTGAAGAAAACTTTACTTCAAAGCCCTCTAAGAGGGCTGGATTAAATGTCCCTGGGATGTCCCTGTGCGCCAGCAGCACACCACCTGTGTAATGCAATGTGTCTTTTCCCTTAGGATTGACACCTCGTATCGGTTTCTGCTTTTGTGCGTTTAGGTAGGGTCTGCAAGGAAGCAATATTAAACTCATCGTTTCCAACTCCTGCAGGTCCTTCCCAGCCTTGGCAGAATTGCTTTCAGCAACAGATCCCCGTGGATCGGGGTGCAGGGAATGAAACGGCGCTTTGCTCCACAGCTGCCGAGATTCCTGGTGCGCCCTCGCTGCTGGGTAAGGCGAGGTGCCTGGGGCACTGCAAAGCGGCGGCTCCCCAGGCGCTCCAGCTTGCTCTCACTGGGCTCCCACTGCACAGAACTTGTGCACCCTGTATTGATTAAGTGGCACATACCTAAATCTGCTTTTGTCTAGTCTGGGAAGGGCAATCCTAGAGGAAATGGTTTGTACCCTAAGCAAAATTGTTCACGCTTCACTTCTGCCTGACTCTTATTTATAGCCTGACCCAAACACCTAACTTTCCAAGACTACCAGGGTGAATACTGACCTTGGCTTTTATTTCTGCAATTGCCATTGACTTGAAAATGTATATTTCATGTATGCTCCAACAAACAGACCTTAGTGCGCTTGTAAAGGTGTGAATGAGGTGGGAATTTGGATTGTTTACACTGGGAGTGTCTGCATGAAAGGTTTCCTGTAAAGTGATATGGTACATCAGGCTAGAGGCTCCTGTACCTTTTGTGTCAGCGCTAAAGTGTAGAATTTAGCATAATTTTTCAATAATGAGACATCTGAGATCGTAGAAATAGGATGCCAACTTCAAATATAAGTAAAGTTTACCACAAGTGGTGATCCACACCTCATTAAACACAGGTTCAAACAAATGTATAATGAAAAACCTGTCCTTTTATACTCATTTATGAATGCAGTCATTACCGTGCTCTGCTTTTAAATAACATTCTAAATGTGTACATGCTTTTATTGCAATATATTCTTCATCAACTTCTTGGAGCATCATTGCAACTTCTTATGTTAAATTTAACGTTAACTGTAATTCCATCTTAGTTTTTAACATCAGTTCACTTCCATTACTTTAGTGCTTGTTACATATTTATTTTAACTGTTGCTGCAGTGTCCTGTAAATTGTTGATAACATTAATTTGAAAGGAAAATACAGCATTTCACAGAAAGTTCTGGGCAAGGCATGGTGTAAATGAGAACTCTCAGGCCCGTTTTCATTGTTCATTGTGTTTCATTGTGGTGTGAATGTTGCAGAGCAAAAGTGTTCCTCCCTAAAGCCTCATCCCTTTGAGCAGTGAGACTCCCAGCCAGGGAACCTGGACCAGTTGGCTGTGCCATCCATCCACCTATTCTTGTCCTTTCATGAGCTGAGCTTGCTTTCTTGTCTTTCCGCAACCAGCTGCAGACTATGCGGCAGTCAGGGGGATCGCGTAGCGCGAGTGTGGCACGGCGGGGTGCTGGCTGCTGATGAAGCAGTCCTGTACTGTCTGAGAAGGGCTTCCTGCCCCATGCCGCTCCTTTTTAACACTAATTATTGAACAATTAGTATTTTTACTCTGAAACAACTATACTCATTTGCCGTAGATGTGCATGCAAATCTGTGGGCGTGCAAGCCCGTGCCAATGCACATTGCTTCCTTGTTTGGCTCATTAGCCTGGTCAAGAAGCTGTGTCAAGCATATTTTCATGTCCTAAGGCCATCTTGGAGCACAAGCAGACAAGCTTGTGTCTTCTTCCAAAATATTATGCGGACATAGTCACGGAAAAATATTCCATGTCCTTTGCACAGGTTTGTGAGATAGGCTGTTTCCTCTGCATCATCCTCCATGGGATCTGCACATTTTAGTTTAGTAGAGGTGGCAGCTGCCGCTCTAAATGTGCCATTTTTGATATCCATTTACACCTCTTCCAGCTGCAATAAACACTTTTTCTTCTCCAATTTCTGTTCCTTAGCGCAGAGAGAAGGGCGTAGTACCATCCTTTCCTCTTCCCATAGCTGACGCGCGCTAACGAACGCGTGCTCTCTATGCTTTGTTTGTTGCTGTGGAGGTGCACTCCGGTGGGAGAGGAATCAAAAGTACGTGCAGCAAAACGTTGGCGACAACCTGTGAAACCTGTGGGTCTCTACCCGTAGAGGGTCAAATGGTTTCCTGTGTAAGTTTTGGATAAAGCAAGAATAACTCCAGTGCTTTCAGGAGCTACTGACTTTCCCAGAACTATACAGAGTAAAATATGGACAGATGTGGAACTTTTATCTGTCTGTAAGTATCTTAAAATTTATCATTCTTTAATTATTTGAAACTTCTTAAAGCAGGATTAAAGGAAAGTCAGACCTCCTATTAGTGTACGTGTATTTTGTTGGCGGAGATTAATAAGTAAATTGTGTTTGAAGCAGATGAGAAATTCACAATAGTGCTACTGTTGACAATTGACAGTTAAAGCTCATGTACGACTGTGGTTGCTAGGACTGCAGAAAAGAATGAATCATAAATTTATTTCTTTAACTGATCTAATCCAGTCAGGGCAGAACTTATATTTAGGTAGGTGGTTAGTGTCTGTGCTAACTGTGCTGGTTACTGCCAAATCCAGGGTGCTGCTGGTAATGGATTTCATGGAATGAGCTGCATATATCTAAGGACATAGAAATCAAAGGGTGGAGAGAGAGAGAGCAATGGGTTTTTTGGTTGTGTTTTGTTGTTGTTGTTGTTTATTTAAGAAGTCTGACACTTCTGCTTTATATATATTGTTCAGCTTGATTAAAGAGACCTAGCAGAGGACAGAGGATAAGTAGAAGTCACTTTGCTGATAGAGCTGGGTTTTGCAGTAGTGCTGGACAAGATTTGCTGTGCTATAGGGAGGTATTTTGAAAGAGGAAGATACCTAGGAAAGTGTCCTTCATACAGGTTTCATTGCAATTGGGCGTACCACTTAACGCACGCTCCATGCTGCCGCCTGGGAGACGGCAAGTAGCAAGAGTGCCAGGTGACCGCTTAGGATAGCAAGTGAATGGTAGTGTTCATGCTCTTGGTATTTGTGTGTTAAGTACCAAACTCTGCATAAAGGTAAAACAATTTGAGGTAACTTTCGTAAAAACCCGTAAGCCAAAATGGCTGTTGATACCAAAGATCCATCTGCTTACGGTGTCTCTCTGCTCCTTTCTTCCCATATAAAATTCCACCGACTCCTCTTTGGGGAAGAAAGCTGCCGCTGTGAAAAGATGAGATAAAGAGGAGAGAATAATAATAGCAGCATTAGCAAGAAGCTCTGCTTAGTACTCCTGCTTCTGCCACGGTGCCTCTGTCCTCCCGAGCAGGTTCCCTGAAGCAAGATGCAGTATATCTCTTAGTCTGAATATTTCATTTCCAGAGGTACAGCTGCTTTTCTTTCATGTTATATTCAGCGTTACCTATTTATAACACTTTCTAAAACCGATTTTCCAGCTTCTTGATATGGTACAAGAGAAACAGAAGCTATGTATCAGTGTAAAGATAAAAGGCATGAGGAGAAGAAGCAAGTAATAATTGGTTGCAAATCAAGTTATGAACCTCAAGCAAAAATAAAAGTGGAAGAAAGAGAGAAGAGAGTTTTATAACCTCAGTAATGGCAGGAATTACAATGTGCTGTGTACATTTGGTTTATACTTTTATACCAAGTTAGTGGATAAGGATATTTATCTGATGTTGTTTGCTCTACACATAAACACTTCTGATTTAGATGATAGATAGAAACCATTTATACAGATAAACACAGTAGGGGTCTAAACATGGATCCCTGTGGAACACCAGATGTGAGTAAATGAACATTTGATTTTCCTCTTGTCTGCTTCTGACAACCTGATGGATAAGAAACCATCCTCTGAATTCCCTTAAAACCTGATAGTGCTAATGCAGATAATAACATAGAGTGAGATATGGTATTTATTAAATCTGCTCTCTAAATATTAATACGACAGCAGCTGTGATCTTTCTACTCTTTAACTGTACTCTTTAAGCACTGTCATTTGCTAACAAAGATAAATGCACAGGGCTGATGCAGAGGGTTTAGGACCACAGGGGTATTCAAATACTTAAGATTCATGCAATTTAGAAATTAATATTCTACATCACAATCGATTAAATAAAAGGAGTGTGAGAAATTTACAAAATTGCTTTTAAAATGGAAACAGATTGTGTGAATGGAATAAGAAGCAGCTATGTTAATTCTTTTTTGTCCATTGTCCCAGGTGGATCTAATGCTAACCACCAAAGAGTGTATTAGCAGAAAAGAGCTTTAGTATTTCGTAAGTCAGAAATATCATCTCTGAAGTGTCAGCAGTTTTATAGCCATTTTTCTCTCCGTCTCCATTTCCTCCATATCTCGGAGACGAAAGTCTTGCAGAGTAAAAGGCCACCAGGGGCCATGTCTTGGCCAGATGCTTTTATTCACTCTATCGTGTCTTTTCCATCCTTAAAAACGCTTAGGGAGAGGGGGGTGAGAGGGAAGAGGATAGACTCCAGTGCTGTAACTCCTTACCTAAAGCTAAACGTTCCAAATCCCTCTTGCCAAAAATGCTCATAAGCCCAGCAGAGCTCTCACGTGTTTCTTATTGATGAGCCCAGTTTCATTGACTTCAACTGAACTGGCTGGATGGCCGAGCCCAGAGGGTTGTGGTGAATGGCGCAGAGTCAAGTTGGAGGCCTGTGGCTAGTGGTGTCCCCCAGGGGTCAGTCCTGGGCCCAGTCTTGTTCAATATATTCATCAATGACCTGGAGGAAGGGACAGAGTGCACCCTCAGCAAGTTTGCTGATGATACTAAACTGGGGGGAGAGGCTAACACACCAGAAGACTGTGCTGCCATTCAGAGGGACCTGGACAGGCTGGAGAGGTGGGCGGAGAGGAACCTCATGAAGTTCAACAAAGGCAAGTGCAGGGTCCTGCACCTAGGCAGGAATAATCCCATGCAGCAGTACAGGCTGGGGACTGACCTGTTGGAATGTAGCTCTGCCGAGAAGGACCTGGGAGTGCTGGTGGACAACAAGTTAAACATGAGCCAGCAGTGTGCCCTTGTGGCCAAGAAGGCCAATGGTCTCCTGGGGTGCATTAGGCAGAGTGTTGCCAGCAGGACGAGGGAGGTGATCCTGCCCCTCTACTCAGCCCTGGTGAGGCCTCACCTGGAGTACTGTGTCCAGTTCTGGGCTCCCCAGTACAAGAGAGACATGGCACTCCTGGAGAGAGTCCAGCGGAGGGCTACCAAGATGATCAGGGGACTGGAGCACCTCTCCTATGAAGAAAGATTGCAAGAGCTGGGCCTGTTCAGCCTGGAGAAGAGAAGATTGAGAGGGGATCTCATCAACGTGTACAAGTATCTGAAGGGGGAGTGTCAAGAGGATGAGGCCAGCCTCTTCTCCATGGTGCCCAGCAACAGGACAAGAGGCAATGGGCAGAAACTGAACCACAGGAAGTTCCACCTGAACCTGAGAAAAAACTTCTTCACTGTGAGGGTGACAGAACATTGGAACAGGTTGCCCAGAGAGGTGGTGGAGTCTCCTTCGCTGGAGATATTCAAAAGCCGTCTGGATGTGATCCTGGGCAATATACTCTAGGTGACCCTGCTTGAACAGGGAGGTTGGACTAGATGATCTCCAGAGGTCCCTTCCAACCTAAACGATTCTGTGATTCTGTGATTCTGTGATTACCAGTGGAAGTGCAGGAAGGATCCATACCAACTTCTGTGCAGGCCAAAAATCTATTTTCATAGGTAGGGTAAACCCCAGGCAAAGGAAATGGGGAGAATTGAAAGCACTATCACTTGGAGTCTTAGGAAAGCAGGCAAACAGTTGCCTCTTAAGCAGTTAGGTTCTTTAGGTCTCTGGGAGGCAGTTACAATGTCCACACGCAACCATGGAGGTGTGTCCACCGATTGGTGTGGATTTTGGAGGTGCTGAGCATGTGCAGTTTGCATTAGCTACAGGCAGAGCTTGAGGTGATATTTAGTGTTGATGTTCAGACAGATTTTGAAGTCCAACATTATGTGCTTATATTTGGGTGGTGTAATTTGTGTTCAACAACATAAGTGCAAGATATGTGCAAGAGGAGGCCTCATTTGTTTTGTTTCAACTTCTGTAGAGAAAAGCTCAGTCCACATGCAAAAGCACCACTTGTTTATGCTGAGACTACGTTGTGGTGATGATAGGTTTGAGAGAAAGATTTCAGTCTTAGAGAGTTTCTCACTAGAGTCATGGAGAATCTTTCAGCTCAACCTTTTTCGGTCACCTGTCTTTGACCTGAGAAGTCATGCTTTTGGGTATCTATGAACGCGTCAATGTGATGTTCCTGGTGTTGAACATGGGGTAGAGCTAGCCTGTGCTCCAGGCAGCATAACAAGACTCTGGGTGAGAGGATGCGGTTTTATAGGCTCTTCTGCATGAAGTCTATCGGTCCCAACTTGAATATGTAGATTAGCGATTTTGTACTGAATTCAGTAAACACAGTAGAGGGTGCTTAGAAAAATTCTACTGTTAGGAACGAAAAGCTAATTGGCTTTGGAGAAAATAACCCACATACCATTTGTACCACTCCACTGACTAGAAACTGGACCATGGATAATTGAGATGGTATGAAACACCGAGTGCCTCATGCTTACAATTTTTGGATCCATTAATTCCTGCAGTGTCTTGTGCCTACCTGCAGGAGAATGTTACAACAGCTTAGTTCATTATAAACAATTCTGCCCCATTTGCTTTAGAATTTTGTGGTTGTTAATCCATAAACATGTAGAATGCAAATTTGCAAATAAAGGAGCTTGGGGATAGCGATTCATTTCTGCAATCCACTCTTTCAGTAAAGTGTTAAAGATTAAAATTTTATAAAAAGCACATTTCCACACAGATGCTTCTGTGATTATACTTGAGGCAAAATGCGAGGGAGGGTTAGGATGATAGGTGGTTTGTTTAGAGGTTTTTTTGTTTTTGTTTTGGAGGAGTTTTTTTTGAGGGCTCAATCACAAAAAACTAATCCTAGCTTGTGTGTTCTATTCCAAAATGAAATTGAAGTTTGAGGTGGATTATGGGAGCGTAGAGTTTTGGTCAAGATCCTCATTACATTTGATTCTTCAGTCGCCTTTTACAGTTAAAAATTGACTGAATTCTGTTTCACTCATTAAAGAAAGTTATTCAGCATTGTTATTGCTGCTCCTGTTCTGCTTTTTGGAACGAGGAAGAAGGGAGTGTCATGACACTTATGACAGAAAAATGTGAACTGTCATTGCTCGTTGTTATTTCAAATGTGGTCCTGACACTCAAGTGAAGGCAAGTTTTTACAGGTTGAGAATTCTGTCTTATTCCAAATTATGCATTTTCGAATATGTTTTTCTTCTCCCAGCTTTCGGTAAATGATAAATTTTTAGGCCTTTCCACAGCATTTCAGAATGCTAATGGATAGTTCAGAGGCCTGGCTCCCAAAGGATGCCAAACTCTATCCCTGCTTACTTAAGTAAGCAACAGATTTAACGGAGCATTCTGTACCCTGTGTTTTCCTAGATCGAAATTTGTCAAACATTTTTGGTATATGGTTCACAAAAACTTTGTCCTGCAGAGATGTAAACTCCTGTAAGGAAATTTAAACCTACTATAAGTAGATTTGACTTTCTGAGTTTCCTTTTATGGATTGCTTAGAAATAATCCTCATACTAAGAGACCACAGCTTGAGAACCACTGTTCTGAGTTAAAATGGTCTCAGAACAGGTCAAAATATCCTATTCAGAAGGGAAATAAGTCTAAGCTAACCTCAGTTTTTCGTCTGAACTAGCAACAGAGCAATGACTAGGATAGGAAAGAACTAGGGTTCTGATGTTAATATTCGAAGAGAAAACCTTGTCAGCCTATTGCAGATTTTTATTTTCATCTAGCATTTGATTTGATTTCACTTTGTTCCCCAGAACAAGTCTAGATAAGAAATTGCTCATTGGAAATGGCTTTGTGATGGAATAACAATTTCTGTGAATGAGCCAGAGTCACCATATTTTTCTGTCTAGGTCTGCAAGAAGCTCATCCAATGTAATGGGTGGAGAGAGCAGCAGCGTTACTCACAGCAATATGTAATATGTAAAGTACCCTCTTGGGCTCACCGTACATTTTATCTTTCATTATCAAATTGACACTCCTGCATGGGCAGATTCATTTTCTGGCAGGGATTACTACAGGCTATATTTCTGTACTTTTTCTTCCTCCTTCCAGACTTCTCTCAGTGCCTTGGTAAATCATCATGTTAAATCATTAATAGTGAAGAAAGGCATGCATCGTAAGCAATTATATGCTGATTAATGTCTAAGATAAATCCTTCTCTTCAATGATATTGCTGACCTGATGAGTAATTCCGTCATACTCATTTTCTTTGTTCTTTGGTAGAAGCTGCTGCCTTCTAGTCCAAGCGC
The DNA here is from genome assembly GCF_040807025.1 of Struthio camelus. Lineage (NCBI taxonomy): Eukaryota > Metazoa > Chordata > Aves > Struthioniformes > Struthionidae > Struthio > Struthio camelus. The sequence goes on along the minus strand of NC_090956.1, from coordinate 15,088,352 downwards.
AAAGTGGGAATGTTCTTGATCCCAAATCCTCGTGTGCAGCATTGAACCCCAGCAGCTTACATTCTCTTGCAAAATCAAGAAAGGCATGACATAAGAGTGCAACTCCATCAGCAGAGCTTTATCTAACTAGCTTAATTCGATGCATGCCCACAAAACTCCCGTCCTTGTTAACATCACGGCTGTTCCACTGGTACTAGCAGTGGTGGGAGCCCTCTCAGAGATGGGCCGTTACAGCTCAAAGTACTGCATCAGTTCAGCCTGCTGAGAGTAAGTGTAGCTGACATGGTGCTTCAAAAGTGGGCGACAGTCAGTGCTTTTCTCCAGTGGCGCTCCCGGTGTTGCTGTTAACATGAGAATCAAACAGCCATTGACTAATGTAGGAAGGGCTTGAATCGGTTCTTTATCCAGGTGTTAGGGAAAAAATGTCTGTACAATGTAGGCAGGGGAACAGTGGAATAAAATCCTGCCTGGTGGAGAAGGGTGGGATTTAGGGGAAAGATGCAATACTTTCGGTGCTTTCCTAATGATGCAAAAAATAACATGCAGAAACTTGAAATTCCCTGTGACTGTCTCTGATTCTCTGACTGTGGAAATACAAAGGGATTGAGCTGTTCAGTGGTCCATTTCTGCTAGAATTTGTAAGGTTATTTTAGAAGAGAAAATCATTCTGAAACAGGAGCATGTTTTCCTTATTTAATTTCCTGTTAGAGGGTCTTCCGGGGGAGAGGAGGACACCCTAGGTCGTCACCCACTAAAGCCACAAGGTTCTCTTGCTGCGTTGTGCTAGCGGTAAAGGCACTGATTTCCCCTTGCTGCCTGTGTAAACATTTAAGCCCTTGCACTCAAGTGTGCTGCCAATGGCGACCTTATGCCATAGGACTGTAACTGTGCTGTTCGCTGTTTGGGATGTAGGTGGTGCTTGCTTTTTGTACTGAAGGACAACTTACTGATAAACAGTATTTGTTTACTTATGAACTAAAAATAAAGGGAAACAACAATATTGTACATCTGCTTACAGAAATAAGTCTTTATAGGGTATTTATATTGATAGTACATTTTTAGACATTTTATATTTTAAAATCAAAAATATATGGGTATGGGGCGTGCTCCTTATTCCTTTGCATTGGGGTTGTGTGTTCTCTACTAGACCAAAGGCTGGATGAGAGAACGCAGTTCGGGGCGGTCGTGCTGGAGTCAGGATGGAAAAGGCTGTAGAGAGCTAGATGGCGTTTTCTGTAATGTCAGAGCTCACCCTGTCACTCTACATGAGAGAATGATAACATGAGAAAGATGGCTATACAGACTCGCCTAATTTAAAGCTTAATGCTGCCCCACTGGGGTTCATTCAGATCTTTCACTTTGCTATGCAGATACCAACCTCTGATAGCTGCCACTGTGTGTCCAGCCTTGGGACTGGGGACAGACGCCTTCCCAGTGATGTAGCAGAAGTGTAAATGTAATTTTTAGCGTCATCAGGCATATGCTTGGTCAGGCCCATGGACGTGAGAAGCTGTCGTTTCAGAATTGTTACTTAAGCTGCTTTTTGTGTTATTTATTAGTGCTAAAATATTGTGCGTTAATTTCTGATTATGCCACCATCCTGAGCCAGGGTCTATTATAGCCCAAGGACCACACTGGATTGCCTGGGTTAAAATAGAAGTGGGATTTGTCTTCAAATGTATTCAGATGCCTTGCTGAATGCAAGCCTGGCGGAAAAGGATCAGTTCCTTGAGCTTTCTGCGATGAGTTTGTGTGGTTCCACACGTTCTCACCGTTCTGCACGTACCTGACAATATTCACTCTGCTACTTTGGAGGTACCAGTGGTAACGCTAGTTGTGAAACAAACTTTTCAATGGAATTTGCACTTCTTGCTGCAGTATTTGAGCTGGTGCTGTAGTCCGTGATTTTTGACAGTGCTGATTACCTGCAAATCCTCCTACCTGTTTCTCCAGTTGAAGATATTCAGGATTTGATAAAGTCTGGCAGGGGAGATTCCAGAAAAGTTGTAGCTATTAGATGTTTCTCTTTTTACATAATGTTGCGTCTGAGTAGTAATTTTCAGCAATCATCATGAAGCAGCATAGTAAGCTGTGCTAAGTTTGTGTTTCTTGCGAGTGCCACTACTCTCACGCTCCCTCATCTCCTTCCCCCAGCACCTATTACCGCTGCCTCGTGAGAACGGGCTGAGAAAATCTGTGCGCTGTGCGAGCTTGACTGGACTAGTAATAAACACTAAAGTGCCGCAGACAAAATTGTTCAGGCACCTCATGGTGGTGCTCCCAGCCTCGCTCCTCACGCTCGCCCCAGAGGCGCGTGCAGCACCAGCAGGCAGCCTGACGAGGAAGGTCCTGGCCGCCCGCGCCGGGGCGAGAGCTGCACCCTGCCGAGGTCCGTCCCGCTCCCCAGCCGGTGGGGAAGGAGGTTTTCTGCTAGCTCTCACCCAGTGCAGGCACGCGTGCAAGAAGAGGGAGAGCATTAGCCCTCTGGATGAGCTCAGTTAAAGTCAACAGAGAGCGGAGTAGCAAGCACGTAAAGCGCTACAGTATTTGGGGGCTCACGAGCCTGGAATAAATGACAATATGAAATATTCAGTTGCTACAGTAAGAATTTCTGCAAAGAACGTCCTATTGCAGATGCGATGTTTCTCCCTTTCATGTTGTTTTTCTCCATCTCCATTGTTTATTTCCATCTGATGCTTTGGGGTTAAAAGGTCAGTCAAAACAAATGAGTGTAATGTTTGAATGTATTTTTCCTCCCTCCTTTCCCTCTTTCTCTCCCTCTCACAAACACGCATATATTCCAAAAGCACAAAATAAAGTCGCCCTCCAGATGAGCGCACCTGAGTATGCCAGAGTTTAAATTACTGGCTGGGTACGTGTCACCGCTTTTGGTGCTTTGCAGACAAGGCTGGCTGACTTATAGGAAAACTAATAAGTCTGTTCAAGCTTGCAATGAAAGGTGAAACTGTAGGGAAGTAGCAATAAACAAGTAAGATTTTAGGGGCTGCCAGTATTCTCTGGGGAAAGCGTGGCAAGGGAATAGGGGAGGCAAGAGGATGTAGTTCTGCTTCCCGGGAAAAGCAAACAGGCTGTAAAGAGCCCAGAGAAGGCACGAGATTAACAGCAATTGCGGCAAAAAGTCCTCTCCTGTGAGGTGAACCAGAAGCTGCCTGCAGTCGGAGACGGGTATGCCGATGAATTCGGTGGTGGTGGTGGTGGTTGTTTTTAAAGAGTGTGCTAATTTCATCAGCTTCCTCAATGATTCGAGAAGCAGGATGGGCTGTAGGTAATGCTGGAGTTCAGGACTGCTGTGACCTGCTCCTTGTAGTGGCCTTGCCTGGCACGAGTTGTTTCACCACTTTTCACCTCTGTTTTTTCCTTCCCCCTGTCTTTTCGCTTGTGCCTCCTTTGAGACGCAGGCTCTTTGCGCTGTGCGCCTGCTGTGTGGGGCTTGATTTCAGCTGGCGCCTCCGAGTGTCAGCGTAGTGGAAAATCAGGATTGTACACCTTTTTCTTGGGCTAGTACTAGACCTTCTAAATTCTGATTCTAGGGGGATTCTGCTTTTTTTCTTTTTAGCCTCGCTTGCAAATCAGTGCTAGTCCATCCCCTAGGTTGCTCCCCTCCTTAATAAACTGTTAACGTTAAAAGGGAAGGAATCGCTTTTTGCTGCACAGTCTCGAGACTAAGCGAATCCGCTGCCGGAGCAGAGGCTGTGTCAGCGCGTGCGGGGGACGCGGACCGAGGCGGCGGGGGCCGGCGCTTGCCCTGCTCGTCGGAAAGGAGAGCAGCGCGGAGGCAGGCTCTGTGGTGAAACGCGGTGGAGAAGCGCGAGCCTGCAGCTGCCCATAATCGTGCATTAACCTTTCTGATCACGCTGAAAGCTCTGTAGGCCCTGTCACACAAGCCCTCTTGCTTCCAAGGATGGATAGCATTTACAAGCATCTCTATGTTTCCCTGCTAAATCAAAACCCCAAATGTCTTCTGGGCTGGGATGTAGTTTATATTATCAAAACTGCAGGACCCACTAAACCTAGAGCAAATGGGAAGTGACTCAGACAGTCCTTATGTAGAGATGCAGTGCAGAGCAAAAATAAAACATGGATTACCAATGTGACGGTAGGCATTGAAGCTAATCCTGGGCAGCCAGAACCAGAGCGGCATGTCACAAGGGCAGAAGGAAGAAGCAAAGAGGTGTAATTTGGTAAGAAAGTAAACGATTATAAATCTTAAAAATCAATGTATTAAACAACAGAAATGAACGTGTGAGTGATGTAGTAGTAGAACAGGGTAAAGGTTTGTGGGATGCTGTTAGTTTATCTCAGGATCCTGAAAATGTAATTTCATTGTTGCTGCTGTTTTATTACTTGTGCTCAGTAAAGGTTTTTTGATAGGCAGGAGGTTTCGGAGATCTCCAAGGAGTGGTCTAGACTTCACAGTTAAAAATAGAAGGGGAAAATATTCAGGCAACATTAACTTCAAACAGGTCTTTCTGCTCTGATTGACAGAATTCATTACAGAAGGTGTGTTAGGGGTTTTCGTGCTCTTGTGGCTGCTCAGCTGGCTTTTAAACTTGACTTTGCCCGGCGTGATTCAGCCCACATCCCCCTCTATCCTGTATTCATAGGTTTTTTCCTGATCTTTAAGTGGCAGCACAAAAACTAATTTTAGTTAGTTTCTTTAACAAAACCTAGCTAGTTCAAGATTTTGTGTATAGTCCCATTTAAAATACAACCTGATCTGAGAACCTGCTGCTGTCGCCTCTGCTCCCACTCTGCCTTCGCCTGCTGCGGCTGGAGGCTCCTCGGAGCCCAGCGGGATGCCCGTCTCGCTCGCTGCCTCAGCCCGCTGCCCTCATGTAAACACCGCCGCAAATTTAGCCGCAGGGACGGATCTATTCGAGAATTACTTGCCTTTCCAACGTCCCGTAGGGGCTGTCCCGAGACAGCACTCCAAACCACGACAAAATCTGCCACTAAAGGAGGCGACTCTCTTAGCAGTGGCAAAGCAGGTGCTGGAAGATGCGATGTTTGGGGAGGTCTCCCAAGCAAGGACTTTGCCTACTTGCCAGGTAGCAAGGCACATCCCGTGCTTTTCCTGGAGGGCTGGTTAGGAGTCATAAGAGGTTCTATATTTGTCTAAAGGCTTTACTTAAAAAGGAAAGCAACAAGAAAGCTCCCCATACCTTTCCAGAGGCAGAGATTTCTGAAGTTTGAGTTTCTTTCAAAGTTGCTTGAGGCTGATAAATCTTCTTAATTGCTTGTTACCCACTTGCAAGGCAATCCTACTTAAATGGAAGGTATGTTGTTCGGTATTCATCCATCAGCTACCCAAACCAGACTGCTCCAAGGTGATGCTCAGAAGAGAAAGTTCACACATGTTAGTGTTAGTTTGGAGGTCAGCCTAGATAATCGTAAAGGTCCTTATTGACTTTAAATCTATGAATCCATAGCAAGTGCTGGCAAAAGGTCACTGGTCACAGATAAAAGGCTAACTCTCAGGCTATCTAGCAGAGCTACTAAAACTTTTTGGTTATAAGGAGGTTAAAATAAATCCCGCTTTTGATTGTTGGATATTGTTCAGCCGCTTTTCTTCCCCTTGAGTAGTTTCATGCAGATGTTTTGTACCTGCAGGCTGCTTCTGAAAAACTACCGGCTGCTCCCAAACACTGTGGAGCTGCCTGTGAGCCCATCCCAAATGTTTCCCAAAGTATTGTGCAACAAGCAGTAGAGCAGACCCTCGAGTCTGAGTGCCCTATGATTTATGGATAACTGTGGTTTCCATTAAGCTGCAGAAAGGGGATAGTGTGTTTCACCCGGTGCTTAGAACCCCATTTGTTTCCATCCTTGTCAGCAGTTTGCATAAGTGAATGATTTTATTTCATGTGAGAGAGAAGGCAAACACACAAGTTATCCCAGCAGTGGAAGATTTGTCAAATAAAGCTTTTAATAATGGTGTTATTTGACAGTTTTATAGTGCTTCAACTTTTGAGCAGTTTGAAGGTGGTAGGTTTTCAATAAAAATTAAGTCCTTATCTAGAGGAAACTCAATCCCTGTTGTTTTAAAAGAACTAGTCTTGGCTGCATTGGAGCACCTTAATCTACTATTGAAAGTAAATCTCAATCCTTTTCTGTATTAATAAATCTTGCAATCCATCATCGGTAGGTGTTCTGTGTATTTTTTTGCCCTAGTATATCAAGGTGGCCTGATAAACCACCTTCTTAACCAAACTTGTTGGGTGATCATTATGTTTCTCACAAGAATAAATTATCCAGTGTAGTTCTCTGTAGCTTACTTAAATAGTCCAGCAATGTTTCCAGTCACTTTTACTTATTTCTTTAATTTGTTTAAGGGGTCCAGTAAGTTATTCAGGTGAGGAGAAAAGGAAAAGGGAAGTTGCTGATTTTCACAAGGTCAGAGTTAATCCTATCTGTGTTCATAAATCATCGTACATCATAGGACAACCACACAGTAACTGAGAACATGTTAATAGAAAACTGGGAGTCCTGCCTTGAAAGAGGCGCTCTTATTTAAAGGAGCAGTTTCCAAAAGAAACTGCCTGAAATTCCCTGCTAATTAAATACACGTAAATCAGAAGGGTTAATAATGTTATTTATAGATCTCTTACTTTGGTAACAAAAGTTAACTAATGTTTGCCATCGTAGAAAGAAGGTAGATTTTAATATAAGCTTTTTACCAAAACGGTTCTGAGAAGGAGAGCGCTCTGTAGCTGTTTAATCTGGACAACCAGAATAGTAAAGAGTAGCGTGAGTAGAAGTGGCATGTCTTTTATGTTATTTGCCCAGGTCTCTATAGAGAGATGTTGTGAGAGCCGAGATTTGAAGTGAAGAGGTCCTGCCTCCTGACTGTCCTACAGAGCACCTCCTCAGCAGTTCTGCAGCTACACCACTGTGCTCCGCTGAGCTCGGAGCCCTTTCTCGTGCTGAGGAATTCAACTCAGCTGGTATTTACAGGAAGAACGTGCAGCTGGTGTATACCGGGCAGGTCTCGTCCCCATCCCTCGTCCGTATATCAGACAGGATATCCTGCGTTCTGGTTATTTCTTTTAAGTGTTAGGAATCGTTAGCCAAAGCCTTTCCACTGTGTATTTGCGTTAGCAGTGTTGTTAAAGCCAAGCCTGCATGTGGCATATTTTCAAATACGGTACCGTAACAAAACGAGTAACGGAGAGGAGTTGACGGGTGGAAGGACAGAACCAGCAACGAGATTGTTAACTGATGTGGTGAAGCTCTTCTTACAGGCTGGTGTCTCCCCAGCGGGAGCTTTGGGTTTTTTTTTTTTTTTTTTTTTGATAGAGCTTGCTGAAAAATATCTGATAAAGCTCTTGAAAGAGATTGCTCAGTTCAAAGGCCTTGAAATCTTTCAACCCGCTCTAAAAAGCGGGTGTGCTGAGCCCTGTTCTGCGGCTGCCCCCTGCCCAGGGGTGCCGTTCAGCTGGGATTAGCCCCGTGCACTCGGCTGGAGAGCGGCATCCACGTGCCGGCGCGGCTAGCAGAGCCCCGCAGGGTTGGGAGCAGCCTCTGTTTAGTTCGGGGGGAGCTCCTCTCACTCTTCTCCAGATGCCATTGATTAGCAAGGATCAAACAGAGCCTTTTTGTATTCACCAGCAGCCCCTTGCCATCACCAAGCCCTGGAGGAAAGGGTGCCAGAGGCCACCTTCTACGTCCTGCCAGACTGAGGCAAGAGAAAATTAGGGGAAGCTTTCGACTGAGTTTGTGAGAGTTTGAGAGTGCCTTGGACTTCTGCTGTAGCCTAACTTAAATGTATGTTTTTTTATTTTATATACAGTCAGCTCAGAGTCTCCCTCATGTCTCTTTCTCCCCCAGTGCTCCATTCCTCGCTCTCATCAGAGAAGAATCTGACAGCAACTTTACTCTGTTATCTGCCTCCTGCTCTGTGCTCTCCTCCCCCCTCTTCTCATTCTTTACCTCCCTCGGTCTCGCTCATTCTCTCCCCTGCTGCTCTCAGATGGCTGGCTTTGCTCAAGGTCTGCGGGCTGGCATGGAGCGTGCATGGAACAATATGTTCCCATTAAATTTACCCCCTCTCCTTGCTTCCTGAAATTAAATTGAATTTTACTCTCAAGTTTGTTGAAATCACATAATAAAAACATCCCTGAGTGCAATCACTTTTAATCAGAAAGCTTTCCAGCATTTCTAATGGTAAAACGTTATTTTAAAAGGCTTATTCCAGTGTTTTACGGAAATGAATAAACATGTTTCTCATTTACAGTTGAAATGAATCTCTAAAAATCCCTGTGAAGTTTGAGTTCCCTCTGTGGCTTTCACAGCACTTTGCAAAGGTAGGTCAGCAACGTTATGCCCATTTTACAGCTATATAATTCAGCACACATGAGGATGAAATGGCCAGTCCAAGATCACCTGGACAGACAGAAACAAACTCAGGTAGTCTCAGTCTTAGCCTGAGCTTTATGTTATAGGCCTCATTAAAATTCAGATAGCTGATATTAGTGCCTTGTATATATTTAACCAATATTAACAAGTTATGCACTTATGCCAACAGCTGAATTATGCTTGTGTTAAGACCTATTAGGTTTGAAACTAGACGAAGGCCTGGCAGAAAGCACAGTAATGCCATTCAGCATTGGACCTTTACATTGGATAAACGCAGATCACAGTGCTGGATTGCTATAGCTGTGTTGGTGGAAGTTAGGTGCTTTCAGCACTCCTTAAATGCTACTGCTTTGCATGTTTTAGGATCAAGTCTGTGACAGCTGGACAAGAATGTGTTCACAGTTTTTGGAGATAAGTTATCTGGAGTATTATGCACTACATGGCTTAAAATTTCTGTGTTATTAAAAAGCCACAAGAATATTTTATATTCTCAGAAATATTCTTCTTAAATTTGACTACAATTTGAAATAAGACCACAGCAGTATCACCATGGTAATATATAACAGAATTTCTGTCAGAGAGAAAATAAGACATGTAAAAATTGCCAGTTGATCGCCTTGGGAGTTCTTGCAGGTTTGGGCCTTTTTTCTTGGCAATTCTAACATCTCCAACAGTAGAAAATCTCTGCAAGAATATGCAAAATCCTAAAGCTATGCTATGGCATAGCTCTTATGTATCCTGCACTTGTTTCATATGCTGAAGACTTCTTGACATCAATGGGGTGTTTCCAGAGCAGGATATGTTTGAAGCCTCTAATAGGAATCCATTGTAGAGAGAAGAAGAAGAAATGAATGTTGGCAACAGTTTGACAGATCTTTTTCCAGTTGTACTTTGGAAATTCCAGTGCTTATATTTTATTACAAGTGGTGGTGTTCACCAAAGCGATCTGTTGCATCTATGGGCAATCTTGATTTTTCAATAGCTTGTCTGGGATTTGTATCCATCCCCTCATTACGCAGAGTGGGCAGCACAATACAGAAGTATCTTGCACCAGCAATGCAGCGTACTGTGCAGATACAAGCTAACAGGGTCTTTACACTTAGAGCAGACAAGGCAGGTTGGATGAGACAGTACCAGATGATCCCGAAGTGTAATTGGTGCAACTTTATTAGTTACATACAGGGTGTTTTAACTGAAAGTAGTCCAGAGGGAAAAGGAAGGAAGGATGAGACTGGCTGCTAGATGCTGGCCACCTCACTAAGCTGACAAAGGTAAGTGTTGAGGGAAGGATTTGAAAAAGCATGAGGCTACAGCATTTGACATTTTGTCCAGGAAACAGTGTGAGAGATCATGGAGGTGGCAAAGACGAAAGCAACTGCTGAGAAAGCAGAGAATGGTGGTAGAAGAAAGGCAAAGGTCAACATCTAATAACATTCAATGAGCCTAAATAAGATTAAAATAAGGCTACAATCATATATGGTCTTAGAATAAGAACAGTACATTTATAATCTTGCATGCTGGGGTGACCTACTCTGCCTTCCATTCCGACGGATCGCGTGGATCATCTCTGCGAACTAGCCCATTCTCCACATTTCTCTTGTAGCGACCGTCTCACGCTTTACAAGTATTAAGAAGAGGGTTTAGTTCCTTGAGCTAGATTTGGAAGTTATTTGGGAGAGGCCTTTTGTTTCAGAACATAGAGCAGAGAGCATTGCGCAGTCAGTGCCATCATCAGGAGGCAATGAGAAAGAGAAAGATTTGGGGAGGGAGGATTGGAACAGACATCCCTATTTCTCCCTAACGGGGAAGAGGCTTCCTGTTCTCTTCTCTCTGTCCTCCTGCTCGCTTAAGCCTGCTGTTCTAAATTATAGTACAACCTGACTCTTTATACAGTCACCTTGCCCCCAGCTTTCCCAACCACCACTTGGATGTTTTGGTTGTAGGAGAACCAAGACAAGGACAGAAAGGTATAACAAAGAAAATCATGTCAGAAAGGTCTACAGGTTTTGGTCTTGACTTCCTGAAGCAAATAGTATGCAAACACAGTTCTCAGGAAAGGCAAGAACAGTATTTAATGATTTTTCTGCTTGAATAAACTTTGGTATGTTGTCACCCACAAATTCAGCTGTAGAATTGAAGAGGCTAATAAAATACTCGGCTTAGACCACCCCCCCAAAAAAGAGCAATTCATTTCTATTAACTGACTATTGAACAATAATAATTACACTTCAGGATGTGTTATGAACCCAGAGGCAGGTTTTCGGCAACATTCTGATTTACTTTTACATATCAATCAAATGTGCTCCACAAGAGGAGGAGAGTTCTCAGGTGACACTGTAAGCCCAGCCATTTCATTTACGTTTTGCACCTTTAGAAATCAGGAAGGGAGCTAGTGTTTTGGTGTTGTAATTAACAAAACACTCACTAAAGGGAAATCAGCCAGCTGAACTGTGGCTTGTTTTCCAGGAAAGAGACGTGCGTTTTCCCCTATTCAGCAAAATCCTATGAAAAGCAAGCATCTACTGTGTCTTTTTCCTCATTTAAACCAAAAGGCTTGGCGGCAACCAGTTACTGCTCCAGAAAGACCTGGATAGTTTCTTTTCTCAGCTACTAGAACAAATCTGCTTAATAAAAGTCCCAAACAAAGCAACTTTCAGTGGCAAGGCAGCTGATTTGCATTTGGGAGTTTTTATAGTTTGCTCTTCTTTTAACAAGAGGTGGTGGCTAAAAGCTATGGTTATCTACTTGCACAAAGCTCAGCTGTAAGAAAGAACAAAGTGAGCAGGGCAAGCCGAACCACCGCTGTGTAGTTTGGGAATGAACTGAACAAACCTCTGCTTGGAGGAATCAAAGGATATAATCATAAACTGCTGTTGCAGGGGACAGGCTAATGATGTGCCACTGATTTTTATTGCCTTGGGTTATGAGACCTTGAGGGACCTTATGGTCTTCCCTTGGACCTGAAATATTTCCACAGTTCAGTGCTACCCAGTAGATATAGAATGGCAAAAGATTACTTCTCCATCACCTTAAAGATAAATCTTGAGACCTTGGCAACCTTTGGGAGAAAATATAATTGTCTTCCTAATTAAAATTGATTTTTTTCAGCGAATGTGCCCTTCTATCGCTATCCCAGCTGTATAACCTGACTGTATCTCCCTTATTACAACAGATATTTATGGTCACCAATTGACAGCGTACTCAGCACAGTATATGGTGTGTATGATACTGGCTTTGGCAATGGATCACTGAGCAGTTAATCCTTTTGGAATATACATATCTCCCTAACTAGTGCTAAGAGTGGCAGTGTGATGTTGTTTGTGTTTCTGAGACGATACCTGTGAGTGTTTTAGGTGACATGTTAAGTAAAACTATCAACCAAGGGACTGGGTTCCTGAATCCCATTGTCAAAAGGAATTAGGTACCTGCCTCCTTCAAGCTTCTTTGAAAATCCTGGGATTAGTAGTTTGAGTATGAATACCAGTCTTGAATACAAACACTTGCAAAACTATGATGTTAGCATTCTTCAAGGTTTTCATTGCATTATTAGCTCTCCCCAGGGTATAACTTCATCTTTGCAAAGGTCTGCCTAATGCTATTTGCTTTCGAAGGGCATTGTCGAGGTGCAAGTGGTACTGTTGTTTGGACTTCAGCGTCTTTTATAGTGTAGCAGAGGTAATGGATGTATCTGTATTGCACATCTTACTGTACTGTGAAGGTTAATAAGAGAATTTCTTGTGTATATTTATGGGGCTGGCACTTTTTGGAGAAGAATGGGGAAGGAAAAAGAACAAGGGAAACATTTTATCTGTGATCTGAGGAAAAGTCCTCTGGAAACCCTGAAGTATAGTAAACATGATAGCTTAAAAGGCATTTCACAGTGATACCTCAAAATACAGTACAAGTTTAAAGATAATGGAAAATGCAGCATGAGAGGAGAGAAAAAAGCCAGAAGGAAATGCTTTAAAAAGTTTCATTGAGTTGAAGTAAAAATGTCAAGCAACCTAAAGAAGAGTTTTACTGTCACTGGCCTTTTTTCCTCCTCTTCACATGTAGTACATCCCCTGACAGGATGCCAGTGTAACAACCTCCAGACATGAATCAGCAGCACAGACAGACCCTCACATCCTCACACTAAAAATAAAAATATCTCCCAATGAGCCTAAGGAGCAATTCCACCAGCAAGTTAGGAGCGGCCAGGGGAGCAATACTGAGAGCGCACCTTGAACCACTGATTTATATACCTGAGATGCCTTAAACTTGACATGATTAAGCTGCATGAATAAATGGGTTCCAATAAATGATGGCGTTATTGAAGGCCCGATGTTTTATGGCATAGTGGGTGCAGGTCCAGGAACTTTGAGTGCTGGTATCTTGAGCTTCTAGAGGTGGAAATGAAGAGCCAGGGCTCCATCACTAGCACTATAACAATTCATATTGTGTGAAAATTGGACACAGAAGAGGATGTGTAACTCGCTCCTTTGTGGATTAGACTCTGGTAGAAAGAGATGCCTTTTCCTTATCCTTTATTGTTTGAATGTGCCTTATTTTAGCATGGAAGTAATTATTTAACACCCTTCCAGTAAGTAGATTTGAATTCTTCTTTTCAACTTCTGGTGAAAGCTATGTTGATACTCTCAGATGTAGGGCAGTGGAGATGAGGGGAAAATAACTTAGTAGCTTGGCTTAAACCGAACTGAACATATTAGTCATGAAATATTTAAACCATCAATATCACACATTGATGTGCAAAATGTTTAATTATGTATCATTTCAGTTATTATTCATGTTAGATCTTAGACCTTAAGATGTACATACATTTAAAAAATAGCTCAGGAGATATATCGGAGTATAGAGCAGCATGAAAAATATGAAAGCTGGCTGTACACTTTCGCCTTGAAAGTATGTGTCAGAGAGGGCTTTTTTTTTTCTAAATTACAAAATCCTTGTATAGGTCTCAGTACAAACAATGTTTCTGCCTTTCAGTAAATGTCTGTGGTAAAACAAGACCATCTCAAAGGAAGAGCTTCAGAGTTTTAAGCTTAATGCCTCTTCTATTCTATTTAGGTCCATATGTTGCTTCCGTCACTGTATCTTAAGTGTGTGTAACTAAGTGTCTTCCAGGATCACATTAAGCAGCACGACTACCATCTGTCACAAATGGTTTGTTCTCTCTTCCCGACGGGAGAATTGTATGTACAGTGTCATGCTTCAAATGTGCATATCTGCTAAGTATTTGCTAGAGAAGGCAGAAATGAAGTGGCTTGTTTAGCACTTGTAGCAGAAATTGATGAGGGATGTGTTTGGTGGTCCTTTGGCCAGTGCCCACCGATCCCATGTAGAGTGGTGGGATCTTTGCCAGTGCCTTCAAAGGACACAATCACAGCCACAGACGCTAACTACTGGAGCAATTTCCTCGCAGTCTGTAGACCTGTTCATGTAAATAATTTTAATGAGGGAAAAGGTTATATGGGTTCTGGGCCTGAATTCTTGTGTTGCTATGTTTTTATTACCATAATTTCAGAAATGCTGCAGTGAAAAGCACTCTACCTGTTTGTTTCTGTAGCTACCTGCAGGGCAGCTGCATGCCACTACAAATTTGCTTTGCCAAACCTTATGCTAGAGGTTCGTAAGCCAAATGAAGGGGGACAGATCAGTAGCAACAGTGAGGAGGGTTGACGTTTTTCTTTAGAAGTTGCTAAGATATTGGAATAAAACCCATCTATCAAACATTTATTATCATTTTTTCAGTAATAAAAGGTGTAAAGTAGCCAAATGCTAGAGTGTTCGGCTTGAGATTAGAATCTGTTTTACAGGGCAGAATCTAGTCATTCTGTATCAGTAGCTTTGTTTAGACGGTTTTTGTGCAGCGAGTATTGGAATGAACACTAATGAGGGTATCTTTTGTTTTCTAAGAGATTAATACGTTATTTTTTCTCATCTTTAGAAGGCATTCAGAAAGACAGGGTTGCCGATGCCTATATGCAGTTTTCATCTTTCAATTAGCAATTTGATTTTCCTTACGAAGCAATTGCTAGTGGAATTAACCTAAACTAATTATCACTGCTGGACTGCTCTTCCTGAGACACTTACAAAGCAAGGTTGTCTTATTTAGTCTGCAATTTGCAAATATATCTGCTTTGCAATTGGATTGCTCATTTTTGGAAGTCTGTTTTAAGGCTTAAACAAGCTAGACTTCTCAGAAGTTTCATAGACTTGAGTTGCAGCAACAGCATCTGTGTAAAATAAGCATTAGTTAGAGGCCTAAACACTGAATCTATATATTTTTGGACATTTGTTGGACAGGGTTTGAAACTTTGGAGTCTGTACTGATGATCACTAGTCTGATATGCTATTTTTTTCTTTCAGCTTGCATTGGCTGCACAGTGCAAGTGCTTCCAGTGCAGACTGAATGCCCTGAATAGCATAATGGAGTGTGGGGGAGATGCAAGCCTGCAGCCCCACCACCACCTATGTGGGTTCATTATCTTCCGTAGGAATAGAACAGCATTATCACAGACATAGTCCATGTCACAGCATAGTGCAGACTCCTGCTACCTCTGAGCTGTCTCCAGACTCTTTCCGTTTCTACAGAGACATCAGGTGAGAGTACAGATCATTAGTGGGGCAAATTAGCCTAACTTCGTCTTGATTTACCTCCCTGGGAGGGTAGTGAGATCTCCTTGTTTGTTACGTACCTTGTTGGAGCAAAGCAGTCCTTCCTCCTTTAGTGATGCAGTGTTCAGCTAATGACAGAAGTTAGGCAAGTCCGATGTGTCTGCCGGCTGCGTGCCACACAGTTCTGGAAACTATTATTTGCCTTTTATTTGTAAATACAGCTTGTGTTTCCTTGTGAGGGGGGATCACTTGCGCATACCATCACTTAGAAGCATTTGATAGATTCAGCCACGTTAGAAAGTAGCTTTTGGGGAAATGTATGTCTTAAAAACTCTATAATTTACACAAATATTTCCCAGCGAAATGACATTTTCTTATCTGCTCAGGCAAGATCTGCTGCCGCTAAAATCTATCCATAACTATTGCACTGTATACTGGTTGCCAACTTGTAAAGCTTTCCTGAGCACTGCTGTGGCTCCGCAGGATTATTTATTGAGCAGGCCAGCTTGTGAAACCCTCCTAAAGACTGCAGTGCAAAGCTCTCACAAGGACGCGTCTGCTGAAAATTCTTTATGCAAACCTGATCCTCTAGGAACAAGCAGGGCATTATGTCCCATCAACCTGTAAGAACACTTTCCTTCCCTGGGAGTAAGATAACGAACAGAAACATGTTATGCAGAAACAGCCTAATTTTCCGTTGCCTTACACAGAGTGGTGTTATTTAGCACTGGAGAAAATGGCTGTATGTGATGGACGTGCTCAACACGCAGAGAATGGCGCATATATTGGTAATAGCTATATAGGCATCTTAACGTTCTTCCATTTGATTTCAGATGTGTTAGTGACAGGTGGAGATTCCCTTTTCTCAAGTGTTAGCTGGGTAGGTCCGTCCGTTTTAAGGAGATACTGTTGACTGCAGCAGACAGTGCCGGCCATTTAAACAGAAGCCATTTCTGTGCTTCATTTTGTCCCTGCTTTGTCTTGACAGTGATATTTTAAGAACAGGTAGCCCTTCATCCCAAGGGGAAATGAAGTAATACCATGCTAGAGACGGGGTCCACAAGTATTTGTGATACTCTCATCCTTGACAAAATGGCATGGGTGAGATCCCAGTTCTAGCGGAGTTCGTTGAAATAGCTCTGTGTTATTTTGCTTGGACCAAGATTTCACCTTATAAAACAGCTTTGAGGTAATCTGGGCAGTTGAAGACTTGGACTAATCAGATTAACTTATACACATACACAGAGCTCCAGTTGAAATGCAGGGGACAAAAAGTAATACGAACTGTGTTACTGAGGAACAATGGGTGTATACGGTTGGGTTTTGTGTGCGAACAGATAGTGTCTTAGAGATCTAAAACTGCTCGATTCGGAAGCACGAACCAGAGAACATGGACAGTGGAGTATAGCAAGGGGCTGCCTGGAGCAGCTGTGCGACTGTGCAGCACAGGAGGGGAGGAAGGACCAGTGCAGACACAACTATGGATACGTCAGCTACGTGCCACTCTAAAATGCTGACACTGTGCAGACCTGTAAAGCTCTAGATGCAAGCTCCGTATTGTCTTGGCTGCAGCTCAGCCGCAAGCCCTGCTCCATGGTGCCAGTTGTAACACATGGCAGTGAGTCTGTGCAGCAGCACCCCAGTCAGCCAAACTGAAGAGTGAGAATGTCCCTAGGTGTGTCACTCCGTGCCTAGATACAGGGCAGAGGGTCTTTTCACACTGACCATGAAGGCTCACTTGCACTCAGTGGGGTTGCACGTGTGGGGAGGGATCTGTATCCTGGGGCTGACCATAGGACTGAGGCATACAGATCGCAAAGATTCAAAGTGAAGCTTGGAGCCAGCCCTGTAAAATATGGCTGACTCAGAGGGAGGGAACAGAGGAGGAAGCCTTTTGATAGTTTTAAGCTTGCTTTTTTTCTTAAGAGAATAAACGTAAACATATTTATTCCCTGACCTTCCCACCCTCTCCAAAAATCAAACTGACTTCTATACTTCTGCATGCATTTTAAGTTGGCAGTTTCAGCACTAGTATGGTGCAGTCAGGGCACAAAACTCAGCTGACATGCAGAAGACCATCTGCCAGAAGCAAAACCGGGAGGTGAGTGGCAAAAAGCCTGGGAGCTAGTGGAAGGGGTGGGAGTGTTACTGGTTTGCTGGAGTTCAGAGCTCTGGCAAACAGCGCACACTGCAGTAGCTTTTGCCAAAAGGAGGATGCGAGGCAGCAGAAGGGCAGTGAGTTGGATGGCTTGGAGAGCGACATCCTTTTGTGTCAGAAGTGGTCAGTATTTTACCAGCTGAGTGCCATAAATTGGCCCTGGGCTGTCAATGCTAGCGCCAGCTGTTAACTCTGTAGCAGCTATAATCTCAGCAGGGACAAATAGGGCAAGATGTATTGACAAATGGCACTGAGCATAATAAACTGCTCATCTTTATGAATGCTGGGATCCAAATGATCGAAACAGATGTACAGTTTCCAGATCTTAGCTGCACTGTCAGAATATTCCTGGTTTCCTCTTGCATAGTCATCCATAATGAAAAGAAAACAAGCAGATTTGCCTTTCTCTTGGGTCTTCCTTTATTGCTCACTCAACATTAATTACAGAATATCGTTGGAATAGCAGACTGGCAGGCACCAATTGCAACCGATCCTGTGCAGAGACTGTAGCTTACCCCCCTCGCTTGTGTGTGTAGCCTATAGCTGAAAATATCTTCAGAGCAAGCTGAACATGGAAATGGTTGTGTGGGAAACCATTGGTTTTGTCTACCTGTTCATAAATTGAATTAATCCCTCAAAAACTTTTCATGTTGTAAAGCAGGAAAAGAGAAAATGAGCGAAGGCTGCCATTTTCACATTGACGTCATGAGAAGGAGGGAGGGAGGCAAAGTGAAAAAATGTTTAATTCAGATCAGTTAACGCTTTCGTATGTTTTCATGTCAAGGGAATTGTAGAGGGGGAAAAAGAATGAGTCACAATGGAAATATATACCTTTAAAAATATTTGGACACAATAATTCTCTCCGGATTTATCTGTGATTTGCAGGTTCATCAAAATGACTTTTATATTCAGTGTTGCCTGAAGTGTTTGAGGTCGTTAGGGACTTTTCAGCTTATCAGATAAATCCTATGTATCCTGCCTTGCTGTTTGACTATAGCATTTTTTAAAAGACTTGTCAAGTCAATGGGTTACCACATCCCTAAGGCAGTGCATTTAATAGTTATAAAGTGCTGTCCTTTGCTAAGTGAAATACTAAGTGTTGAGAAGAGACTATACAATTCTTAAACCATAAGCAAAAAGATGAGTTCTAATACATTTGCCATATACAGTAGGCATGAGAAATTCAGAATACTACCCATTTTTGCTCTGCCCAGAATAAGCATATTGCTTATTAAATATTAATGTTATCAAGCCAATGCACTGAGTTACAAGCAGAAATGAGTCAAAATCAGAACATCTTGGATTTCAGCCTCCTCAGTTAATTGAAATGTGCCCTCAGACAAATGATATGACTACAACAATTTCCTGGTGGACTTCAGGCCATGGGAATTCAGCCTCTCTGTTTGCCTCTAGGCTCCCAGAAAAGACCCAGGTTATTGACAAGGACTTAGCGCGTCCTGCAGTGCCTGGGGCCGTGCTCAGCAAGCCACAAAGGTGGCTGACATGGAATGAGGGATTTTAAAGCCTTAATATCTGTGGACAGAAACTTGCACAACTCTTATCAACTTCACTTCTACCAACCATCAAATAGCAGCAATGAAACTGAAACTCTCCAGATTCTTGTCCTTAGGTGACTAATATTTAGTAACCAGCATAGTGGAGCTGACAAGAACTGTACATCTTTGAGAACTGCTGAGGTCCTCAGTAGCATCCTAGGACCTGCCAGGCAGATGGTAACATGTTGAAAGGCCCCTTTCAACTAAGAAGCTCCACAATGCACAGTCTCCTAGATAAAGTATTTGTGTCAATTTGAAATCCCCTGTTTTTTTTTTTTTTTGGGGGGGGGGGCGGGGAGGGTTTTTTTACATAAATCATTGAGAGAAAATACTCTGAAATCTACAAATATTTGCTTTCTCCACTTTGCTTTGCTTTCCATAGTCAAGCCCCACACACCGGGAGCATGAAAATGATTTTAAAATACTTTTCTCCAATATCCCAGAGTCAGGAACTGAGTATCAGAGAATCAGTACTTGTCTTTGCAAAGGGGATTAGTTTTTTAACCTCCCTTGTATCCTCCAGATGGCAATGTGAAAGATGCTTTAATAACTGAAATAATTTTAAAGCTGTGAAATTAGAAATAGCAACTGTACTGCTCTTTTCTGGGTAACTACTGGCTCGATGTAAGAAGTAAAGTCCTTAGAACCCTCTCCTGCAGCCTATCTAGAGAAATAATATTTACTGGGCATTGAATTTCATATGATTACGCTCAGTCTTGAAAATTGGCAACCCTTTTTATGCTTAATTAGATTTAAAATCTTCTTTCTGTGGCTCATTCTTCAAAGACCTGATTTTTAATGGAGCTGAGAAGCAAAACAAACATTGACCTCCCCAAGAAAGAAATGCTGCTGTCTTTCTTCGTGTAACAAAAGTCTCAGCTGGAACCAATGCCTTTGTGGGTTCAGCTAAGCGGTTCAGAGGTACGACCTTTTGGCCTGAAGTACAGCAAATAGCATTACAGAGGAATAACTTAACTACCATATTGTTTAAGTCAAGTGTGCAGGAAGTGACATGGAAATGCCATCAGACTTTAATGCATTCACTTAGTGGTTATCTAGGTAAGATAAAGTTGACGATAGCACCGATTATGTTAAGGCAGTGCACAGAATGGCTATTACTTATATTTATGATATCCTGCCAAGTCAGGATATCTTGCTGTGAAGTACTTTGAGTTTTTTGCTGTACCTGGCTTATTTTTCTCTATTTTCCTTTGCGTTGATAGTAAAGGTATATTTCAGATCTGTAAGTTCTGCTTCCGCATTGTACTGTCTTAACATTTCACTTTTTGCCCGTTTGGCATTATTGTCTGGTACCAAGTCACCTGAAACACTGGTTTAACTATTCAAGACTATGTTATAGAGATGGAAACTTCAGTTAGTGTCTTTTTTTTTTTCTTTTGTGGCTCTGGGAGATGATCGTCCTTTTAGCTTCCTACGCCCTTTATTTAAGTTTTCCCAGATCGAAGTCATTGGCTCATCAATAAATCTTAGCTCCTCTAACAAGAAAAATGTAGAAAGAGAACATTTGCAAAGGGCTTGGGTAAGTTGTAAGATTTGATAGTGTGGAAATTGAGTTTGTGAAAATTGTTCTAACTTTTTAATGCTGCTCGAACTCCTCCAGAGGTTATAAATAACACATGGGATCCTGCAGAGATTATAAACCTGGAACATCTAGATTTCACTCAAGACCAGAAGTAGAAATGACTTATCTCCTAGATAAAGCTGTTCTCACAAGGTGTTCAGCACAATTTTAGAAACCTAAGAAATTCAATTTAGTACGGCTACCCTTTTTTAATGTGTCTTCCACTTTAAGCATTTAAAAAATGTTTATTATAACAGTAGAATCTTTATGTGGAACATTTTACCAGCAAAAAGATATACATGTTATCATGAAAATTTACAGTCTAAATAAACACAGGAGATGAAACAGGAAAATATGAACCTCGTGATCTCTGTTTTACAGGGGTGTAACAAGACTACTCTCTCTGCCCCTTCACATCTGGGGACTGAAACCTTTCATGACTAAGTCAACTATCCTAAGAACAAACCTTTTTTTTTTTTATTTATACTGCCACCAAAATTCTTAATATTTTCTCGATCAATTAATGTTACAGTGATATTATTAAGCAGCCAAATAATAAACCAGATACAGAGAACCCACGAACGTTCGGTACTAATCCCAGTCTGCTTCCATTGACTGTGATGAGTGTCCACTCTTGATTTTGCAGAAGCAGGGTTTGGTCAATAAGTGATCTCTTGCAAATTGCCACTCCTAAAACCCAGTAAAGTTTAATTCATGGGCAAATTTACCTATGAGTTTTTTAGAATATTCAACTCTCTTCTAAAGATTTGACTTTCCCTTAACTTTTCATTTTTTTATATGACTAAACCTATTCACAAGTATTTACTTAACTGTTTCAGAATGTGGCTTGCCTCAATTTAGTATTTGAAATTACAGAGGAATGCGAATCATTGTAGAGGTGCTGCAGTGACTTTCTGTATGTACAGGATAGCCTTCATCTGGCTGGGTACTTTGTTTAGCCTTAATGGCAGCATTTGTTCTGTACCATTACAAAGTTTCTGATGTATTGAGTTATGTGTTAATATATGGTATTTTCATTCTATTGAGTTATGTGTTAATATATGATATTTAGTTATTAAGGTAAGATTATTGCTGCTGAAATTATGAAAAAATATAAGAAAGACAAAAACCCAACATTAAGTCAAAAGTGCTGTTTTCTTAGTACCTATGGTGAATTATAACCTTTTTTTTCAAGAGGGCATGTAGGGTCCTCATACCTCAATATGGAAATATTCCTCAATATGGAAAAATATTATGATATAATTTGAACTTTCTTCAATGTAATTTTGCAGTTTGGAAAAAAAATTAGCACCAATGAATGTGTCTTACCATAGACAGCTGGCAAATACTCTATGGGCTACTGTTTATTTTTTTTTCCTGTACAAGAGTCCAGCTTCATCCTTTTAACCCTTTCCCTCTGCCCTGACATTTGGTGCAGTAGCTGTGCCGAAATTCTGTTTAAATCAGGAGTGACTTTACTATAACCAGAGACAGATCCCTCCTATTTCCTAGATCAGGTTCTCTGGGAACTTCAGGGACCGGATCTGGGGTGTGGGACCACCCTTTTCCCAGTGGTCTGCAGCCTCCATCCACGCTGTGCACTGAAACCTGTTTCCTATGGCTTGGGGGGAGCTCTTCCTGAAGCTGCATGGGCAGATCTCCCGGAGTCCATGTGGGCACGCGCAGCTGCATGGGCAGACCTCCCGGAGTCCATGTGGGCACGCGCAGCTGCATGGGCAGACCTCCTGGAGTCCATGTGGGCACGCGCAGCTGCATGGGCAGACCTCCTGGAGTCCATGTGGTGACGTGCAGCTGCATGGGCAGACCTCCTGGAGTCCATGTGGGCACGCACTGCAGCCATTCTCCCTGCCACCTCACCTTTCTGAGTTCAGGAAACATTAAAATGTCTATCAGATTTGGTCAAAATCGGGCAATGAGTGCAAAATTCTTACAGGCAGAGGCAGAAAGGCCATAGGACAGTGTGTGCCTCTGTTCTTTGGCAAATGAGGCTACAACATCCTTCCTGACGTTGCAGGGGTGAGAAGTTAAGCTTATGCTACTGGGGTGATACCAGCTCTGCAGTTAAAACTCATAGTATGTTCAGGTACTGACTGTGGAGAACAATTGCCTGGTGAAATGCATTCGTTAAGAAGTCTTGTTTTGGGTGCAGCGTGGGTGATGTACCTTCGCTCTGTGCCTGCGTGCTGCTGCAGTGGTAAGGACCTACCCGGAAGGAGGGCCAGCAAAGCGAGGCTTTGGGGCTCGATGTAGCCATGTGAAGGAGGAGGATGGAAAGCTGGCTGCGCTAAGCAGGCACAGATGGCATGGCGCTGCAGGACAGCCGGGCTTGTTGGAGGCAGTGTTAAATAGACAGTTTGGGAACTGGCTGTGAGTTTTAGCAGCTGATTCAATCAAGCCACCTGCAACATAGCCTGGTGCCATCTTATTTTGTCTACTCTTTTTTGAGAAGTGGAAAGGTTACTCTGGAAGCATGTATCTGAGCATAGCTGCAAACATTGCATCAGAACATATACAAGCATGTGTGCGTGTGCATATGTCTATGTAAATATGAGATTAAGGGTATGTCACAGAAACGTAAGTAAGGAACTTATTTTTTCTCCTTTTTTCATTCCATGTTCTAACCTGATCCCAGGACTCTATTTTTAAGGTAGCAAAGTAAAAAGGTTCAAGGCAAAGAGATTAAATAAATAAATAAATGAAACACGTTAAGGTCATGATCATAACTATTTTGGTTGTGGAATAGTAATTAGAGATAAATAAGATGGATTTGTGGAATAGTAATTAGAGATAAATAAGATGGATTTGTGAGTGGCATTACCATAAATCTGTAAAATTTCTTAGAAAAGATCAGTGCCCTTTCTTACCTCTGAATATATTGCCAAGTTTCAGATGCACAGAAAAATAATAGTTGCTATAAATTTAGTTCTTCTCCAGTAATTTGGATAAAAATTTGGCTTCTTACCTCTCTGCAAACTCTCAGGTGGATTTTCCTTGTTATAGAGGGATGCAGGGGATTTCTGGGAAGCTACAATTGGCTTTTTGGCTTTTTTGGGCACACTAGTATCTTAACCATTCAGTTGCCTTTTCTCCCCACTAAATGATTTGAGTGTATTAACAGTCAATTTTCTGTTGACAGGGCATGAGTTTCTACTGATGGGAATGGAAAGCTTTGTATTATCTCAAGCAAAACATCAGTCTAAACTTTCAATTCTAAGAGTATATCATTGGATCAGGGACTTTGCAGATGATATATTACAGATGGGAGAAAGAGATCTCATTTAGCGGTAAGGGGAGGCAGTGGATTTAGGAACAGATAAGCCATGTTTCTAGCTGGAAATGCTGCTTTTAGCCCAGCAAAGCTTCTGATATAAGCCACACCTTCAAATTAGATTGTTAATTTTTGATGTGTGTAGCAATTACTGAAGTAACAGATAGCAGACCTGGTCTTGTTCCCAGCAGATTTTGTGAGAGTTCAGTGTTTGATTTCACATGGGGAGACAGCAGATAAAAACGCAATTAAGTAACAACAGACATGATGTACGTCACCTATATATGTCTATACCTATATGTGTGAGTGCATGCAATATGTACCATGTGGTTCTCAACATCAGAAGGTCGTTTTGAACCAGTCTGGAAAGCAGTTGATGAGCAGATCAGTACCTTTGACAGGGTTATATTTCTTTGATTCTGATCCAACTGCGTATGAAAACTTTAGTAAACTCACTTTTTGGTGAATACAAGCAGCAGGCAGATGGCAGCCGAAATTATAAGTGGATCCCTGTGTTCATGCTGCCTTTTTCAGTCTTCCATCTATTTGACAAGATTATTCCTTCTTCTTAGAGTAATGTCCTAATTCATTCTTTCATGGTTGCCCCTTCTTGATGTCTTCCTTCTGCAGCATCTTCAGATGCTAGTAGCAGCTCTCTAAACCCTTAATCTATTTCCCCTTTTTTGGAATACAGATAGTGCCTCCTTTTTTTACTACAGTTATTTGTAATGGTCACCACCTTCCCTCCCTGATGTCCAGGAGACCAGCCCTTTCCTGACCTTGTGGATTCATCACACAACGATTTTCAAACTAGCCATGCCTACAAAGTGAATGATTTTGAGAGCTGTTATTTACCATGCAGAACTGCTGCATCTCAAATCTGAAAGCAATAAAAATGTATGAGTAGCCCGTAAATTTTGTTGTCCCTCCTCTCCCCCTCAAAAAACAGAAGTGGAGAAATTAATGTAGCATTGACTTTATTGAGAGGTCTTGTTTCTGTTTTGTGAAAGCAAACTGTTGAAGGGAAAAAGAGAAAGAGGACCAAGGAAGAAACGCCACCTGACACCCAGACCTAAATTCCAAGTAGAAAAGTACAGAATCAGTGTTCAGTTAACTATGAGGAGTGACTGATTGCTTAAAAATCTGTTGAGATTATGTTTGAATTCAGGTAGCCCTAAGCTTTTAGCCATTATTTAAATAATGCTGCATGTAAAATAAAAGTAAAAATATTCACCTTCCCTTTTGTTAAGGGTTTTTGCTAGTATTGCAAAATAAGACTAAAAAATTAGGCAATGCCACAATAGTAGTTGACATTCATTGTCTGAAGCAACAATTCTGTGCAATGAGAATTAAAAATACTTGTACAATTAAAACAGTATCTTCTTGCAGTAGGAAACAGATTCAAAGTTGCATATAATTTGACAAATTTCTGTTCGAAAGCATTAAGTATGATTCATCCCAGCTGAGCTAATTGTTTATCCTCCCTCCACAGTCAGTGAAGGAAAAGACAGTGCCACTTCCATCCCATTCTAAAAGACTTTTCTAACGTACGCAGTGTTTATAAAGCTGGAAATATGGCCTCTTCCCAATTCCTGGCTATTCATTGCATTGCAAAGCTCTGCTGCAAATCCTAGCAGACATGATTAAAAAATTGTGAAAATGCTTGTTCTCTTAGTAACTTTAATATTTTCATAAACTGGGATTATATTGTTTGCAATATGTTATACTGGATGGGTAGCGGTCAATGGAGTTTAATTATGGTTGCTCAGTTTTTAGTTGCATGCAGGTACAACCAGCAGCTAAATGATGAGCAGCAGATTGTCCGCTTCTGTTTTTACATAGGGAAGTAATGTAACTTTTCACACTAAAGTAAAATTTGACACTCCAAATACTAGAGACACTGTTTCATATTGTGAACTTTACTAAATGAACTTTGCTAGGCAAACTGTTGCTGCACCATATATCCAAGTTCTGCAAATGTAGATATATGACTGAATGCAAATTATGAGTTCTAAACAGTTTAAAAGTATATAGGTGCCATAAATCTTAGATCTTCATTCAGATCTGTGTCTGAATGTTTGATGGGTATCTGGAATGGAGATTTGGTTGTGGACCCCCCTCCTGCACAAGTAAATGAGTGATAGAAATGAGGGAAGCACTCCTCTTTAAGAGCTACATCTAAAACCGTAGGGAGATGCTTTTATAACAAAAGGTAGGGCCATGTTGTGGCAGCTCTTTTTAGGCATTAGTCACCATTGAATTCACTGTGAAATTCTGCATAAAACATGATAGCATGCTGTGGCATACAGCAATTGCTGTGATAGGATAGAAGACTATGGAGAAAACATATTAGAAATGCAGTGGGTAAATGAAGTTGACATGCCACATGGGATATTTTGAACTACATTTTACATTTCAGAGTAGAAAAATCAATGCAGAGGGAAAAGAACTTTTACAAAATGAGTATCAGGGGCTGATCATTCTTGGAACTTCTTTTTGGTCCCTGTTATCTAAATTCAACTTATAGTGAGTGATGTATTTTCTATCTATAATGTATTCTGCTGCTGTCTTTATAGTGAAAGAACATCTGTTGAGCAAAAATTCTGCCTTTGGCAATATCTGTTAATTGATGTGTTTCCTCAAAAAACCCAGCCCACAACAAAGCTAAAAAAAAAATGGAAGGGAAGTAGTGCAAGGCGGTTAATTTCTCAATATATTAGGTGACCCTAAAATACGTTAGAAGTGTTTAAGAAAGCCATTTTATTGCTACTGTTTGCCAGAGGCAAGTTCCAGTTTGTGTTGATTTTACAAGTGGGGCCAAATGGGTCAGAGCAGCCGCCAGGGTCCCCTCGATGGCAGAGCTGCCGGGGGGCCAGTGCTGAGAGCCTCATCTGTAGGAGGGAGCTGCGGCACCACGAGCCCCGCCTGCTCTTTGGGAATGCTGCGCCCACCAGTAGACCTGCCGATAGGCAGAACCCTAGAAAGGGAAACCAGGTTTCACTGGGCATCTGATTTTTCAGTTCTCCACATCTCTGCTAGCTTATTGGGCAAGAGGATCTGAGGTGCTGGAAATTGATGCTTGCATCAGGTCATCTTATTTGCCCTGCGGCCAGTTCAAAATTGTTCTCCATATTCATTTTTCCAGTTATTTGTTTTGTCCAATTTTAACTGACCCAAATAACCAGGCTTTCATTTTCCCCTATTTTTCAGTCTAATAAGTCTAAATCTTAGCAGCTGTTTCCTGTACCTAATCTAAATTTGCCTTTTCTTAATTTTGTGGTGTAAATGGGGAAGGAAATAGCGGGGGGGGGGGGGAAGGATAGAATTAATTGAATATAGTTTGCAAATTTTCCTCTCTGCTTCTGATTTTCATAGAAATTAAGAATAGATTTATTTACTTTTAAGAACATCTTGTCAGGGTGCTAATTTCACATCCACGAAGATACTGTGGAAACAGATGAAACAGTTCAATGTGGTTCACGTTCTGTCTGGACCATGACGACAGATCAGGTCTTGAATGCCGCTGTAGCCGAGCTCTTGCAGTACTTAATCAGGAAAAGGAAGAACCAGAAGTCTCATGAGAAAAACTGTTCTTGTGAAACTCTCTTCCCAATTTTGCTGATATAAGTTGTTCAGATAAGCTCCAGATAACCATCCAAGCTTATAAGTGCTCATCCGCACCATCTCCAGGTGGTTTTGAGGTTCAGTCATCACTAATGAAAAGATATGATTGAAAGCAAAGGAAGATATCAAGTGCCCTCTCCTCTAAACCAGGAGCTATCACTCACTGTAAGAAAACATTGCAGATAACACTGCTGGCAACTTTTCTCTATACTTTGCTTCAGTACTGAGAATATAGAGTGAACCATCTCACTGATTCTACAGTCACAAATGAATATAATTCATTTTTATCATTACTTACTAATAATAATTCATTTAAGCCTTGGCAAAAGATGATCACAAAATTCCAAGCTGATGGAAGAAGTTCAGCACTTTACAATATGCCATGAAATCTCATGTGGAAATTATGTCCTGTGAAATGTTTTGCCATGGAAAGTTCAAGTGTCACCCAGCTGTAATTATAGCCTTGGTTTCTGAGAGGTTTATAATTCAGCAGCAGAGATGATGCCAGTATTAACAGAGCGTGCTGTACTGGGTATGACTCTAAATAAAACCTCAGTGTTTTTCTGTCAAATTTGTTCCTAAGGAGGTTTGGAGGCTTATTTCTTTTTCAGTGAGGGCTGCTTTCCTTTATTATTTGATATCTAACCACTGGAGAAACCTTTAAAGAATATATAGGGGTTCAAGGATGATCTGTGTTACACATCCAGGAGATGTAAACAAAAAGATTTAGTGTCTTCAAGTCATCTTTGTATCTTGTGATATCCAAAATTTGGATATCTAGTATGAAAGCAGACTTTTGGCTATGTTTCCTTAACAAAAATTAGTCTTGTGCTGCTTATGGGTTGTGCGGCAGACAGCGCTTACCCTGTGGTACCCTGCCTTAGGGACTGCTGTATTTCTCTCCCTGAATTGCTGGACCATGGAGTTGGCCCAAAGAAAGATCTCTCAACTCGTTGCTGTGCCATGCCCTTTCAACTGGGAAAAAGTCCAGCCTGTAACACCTAGCTCAAGTCTTTAGCCAGAAAGCAACTGCACGTAGCAGCTCTGAGGCATTTGGAGCTGCTACTGCTGCATGGTGTCACCTCTAGCAGTGCTTTACTAAAGGGAAAGCTGTAATCTTTCTGCTTTTTCTGCAGTGCACGTTGTGGAATCTGTAACCTCTGCTTGCCCTGTTCTCTCAGCCCTGCAGACCACAGGGCTGTATTAAACCTTGTTAAAGGTGGACTTCTTCATCTATGGCTCTACAGGCTAGTTTTCTAGAAACATTAAATAACAAATAAATCCTGATTAACTTTTAATTGGGTTTTCTTCTTCTTTCTGTGGTTCTGTGCCAACATATTTATTAGACGGAGCTGCTTTCTGAAACTTGGGAACAAAGAATTCTCTTCTCAGATTCCTCGGTGAGTTCCTTTTAACTTCAGTGAACTAAAACAAAATTGGGTTCCAGTTTTCTAAGCAGCTATAGTTAAAGAAAAATGTGTCCTTACATTGGCCCATCCATCCTACTCAAGTCACTTACCGCTCTTCCTCCTACTGATTTTCCCCTAGTGGGGAGGGATGGACGGTTATTCTTGGTGAGAGTCTTCCTACAGTGACACTTCTCAGCCTCTTCCCAGAGCGTGATCATATTTTCCAAGTGTGTCTACCTATCAGTTTTCTATCCAAATTATTTCAACAAGTATACACTCCTAGGGATTTAGAAAAAGCCTCTGAAAGAGTCTGTCAGGTTGGGTGAGAGGAGAATTATCTTCAGCTTTGTAGGCCAGTGGCATTTGCCTGCTGGGGTTACCAGACGCTGGGAGAGGCATGCATCGTACTGGCCTGCCTGGGAAGGTGGGATAGACAGCTTTGTACATGGCCTGTGCTTAAAATCAGCGGGCTCCAGGGAACATTTCTAGAAAGCATCTGTCTTTTGAAAGCCTTTCTTTCTAAGCAAAACACTATCCAAAGATGTGGATGAATTCTCTAAAGGCTTCGTGATTAATATTTTCCAAGCTAATTATCTCTTTTAAAGGATAACTGTGAGTAAAATCACATGTATGGGATTTTTGTGGGATTCTAGTATGGATTCCTGCTTTTTCCATTCTGACTGAGATGCTGTATGGGGGATGTAAAAGCTTCGTGCAGCCTCTGCCTTCCTCTGTTCGCCCACTCCTCCCTGGGGCAGCTCCGACTTCAACGTGCAGCTTGAGGCTCTTCTCTGTAATGTTTGGATTCACTGGCTGCTTAAAGATTGCTCAGAGATAAGAGAAAAAAGAGGCTGCAGCAGACCTGTAAGGGAAGGAGTTAGGCAGGAAGGGGCTTCCCCGGCTACTGGATTTCCGAGCACCTATGAGTCCTCTGTTACAAAGGCATTGAAAAAACAATGCCTCTAATTACATGTTTTCTTATGTTTCTGCCACTACTATGAGTATTAGCAACCAAAATCTATACATTTTTTTAGTTATGCCTATAGAGTTTTCTAGGTATGCCTTAACTTTCTAGAAGAAATTGAGGCTGCAGAACTTATGGATGTTTCTAAGCACACTATCACTTATTATGCAGCAAACAGGGTAAATATTTAGACTTCTACCCACCCAGGCATAAGAGCAGAAATAAATTCCATGCAGACGTTTTAGGTACAGACTAACCTCCAGCGCTCGGTTTTGAGAAAGCAATGTTTCAGGAAGAATTTGCTGATAAGTTAATGCAGAGAGACATACATTAGATTAATGTCACAGCTTGTGCTCTGAAATACACATCACAAAAAATAACGTACAAGTGTTTCTTCAGACTCCTGTATTCTTGTGCCAAAAAAGAAAGCATATAAGTTGAACTGGGCAGGAAATGATTTCTTAGCCTTTGATTTACCAGTGTTCCCACTCTGCATTAGTATAAAACCCTGAGCTTCAGTCTCCCATGTCTCAAGGGAGAGTCCAAATCCCTAGATATTAGCTCTTCTTGAGAAACTGGCTCTTTAAGAGATAAGACCATCTTCATAGAAAATTTTTAGTTGTGCTTGTAAAATGTTATCATCTGGTGATTTCCACAATAACAAAAAAATTAAAATCTATACTCAGAGGCAAACATGCCAGTTTCTCCATTGAAAAGCAGGAATAATAGGTGCTTCTCAGATTTTATGTTGTATAATCTGATTTTTTAAAAATTATATGAAGATTCTTCCATTTCTGTAAAATTCCTGTACGTAAAAATCCTAGCCTAATGCCTTACGCTTGTAACACCTAAAAGCACCCCCTTTTCAAGGAAAAAGTAGCAGTAATGTGTATCAGCAGCACTGTATAGCTGGTGCATGCGGACAGTACCAACAGTGTGCTCTCGGAGGGGTTTTGCGAGGGGTGAGTGGGAGGATGGCTGGCAAGTTTACAGTGAGAGTTCAGAAAGCCCTAAATGTGCTGCTCTCCCTAAGTCTGACCGCTGGCAGTTTTAAAGAGCAAGGCTTTGCTTCAGCCCTGTGCAGTGGGGCTTACTAGTAAACTGCTGTTCAAATTTGATTATTTTTGTTGTCACTGTGAAGGATCAATGTGACTGTTAAAGTTTAGTGAAAAGCTTTACGTGGAGCCAAGCAGTTTTGCAATGAGGTTTACTGCACTCTCTTATTTACAGTTGTTATAACCAAGGTGAGGTGTCATTAGCAATATGGCAGGGAAGGCTCCTTCTCAAAAAGAGAAATGTAGCTTTAATTACATGTGAAGAATTAAACGTGCTAGCTGAATTTGATTAAAGGTCTGTTGTTCTGTCTTCACTGCTGCTGGCCCACATGCTGTAATCAGCATGAAGGTGAACTGAAGAGTTTGTTGCTCCATGTTACTAAAGTGAATGAAAAGTAAGCGGCTAAAATAGACCCTTTTGGAACTCCGTTAGTACCTTAATTTATCTGGGAAATAAATGATCCGATTTAACACACTGTACAAAGATAGATCTGGAAGCAACCCAAATAATCCGTAAATGTATTTGATAAACCCGTGTGATGCGCTGCACCTACGGTTTCAGACCAGAACTGGAAGTGGTTCTAGTCTGCAAAGTGGGCTTTATTAAAAATCTTGCACTTGCTTTTCAACATGAAGATAGCAGCTTACATGCCTACAGGGAGATGTGCAGGTACAAGAAGCTTTTCACTGCGCTGTGTCCTCCTTCTCCAGTGTTGGGCACTGGTCCAGTTCCCATTATGAGTTAGATCAAATTTAAAGTAAAATATCTCTTAATAGCTTCAGAGCTCTTCTGCTAGCTGGAGGTCTGCTGGGCACAAGAATGCTGTGTTCCCTTCATCCACGTTGCTGTAGTAGGTCCTTTCTGGGATGGACCAGCTGTTGCAGTTGCAGGGGGCTTTTTCCCACCAAAAGATTCACAAGACAGGAGCTTCTCATCAGAACATTTATCAGTTGCACTGACAGCTCTCTTCAACTTTTTTTCTTCTGTAACGCTAGGGTACCTAGCCTAGTGCCAGTTCGTTGCACACAGAGACACATAGCAGCTACTGTAAAAAAAAAACAAAAAACCCATCACACAGTAGTTGATACCTCCATAGATAAAGTATAAGAAGTGACTGCCTTATCCCCAAATATTTCTATAGTAAACCTTGAAAAAAACTGATATTTTAATAGCAACCACTGTAGCAGTCATCCAAGACCATTGTCCTGGAGTCTGCTTAGTGCTATGCTCTTCTCATATATTATGAGGAAACTTTACTTTGCCCCTCGGGACAGGAGCACAGCCTACAGGGATCAAGCTATCCCCAGGGAGAAAGCAGCCAACGTGAATGGCTAAAAGAGAAATTTCCCAGATTTTATTCTGGGCTGCGGTTCTCTCTATAGATGCTCCCTAGCGTGCCTTGATAATTCATTCAGAAATAGTTATTGAGAGCTTCATGATCAGACGGAAGTTAACACTAGTGCCAGGAAAGCAACATCCCGTTCCACTTACTGATGTCTTTTGGGGAGAGCAGATCAAGAAAAAAGCAGAGAGATGAAAAATAGGCATGTCGTATCTAGAGTTTTTAATTGCAGGTAGTCCTCCAAAAGGATGAGCTGGTGGTTGCACTGTGAAAAACAGCCCGATTCTTCTCCAATGCACGTATCTAGATGATTATTTCATCCAGTGTCCTTTTCAATAAGGATTAATGGCCTATTTTGCACGTGTTTTAGAGTGTTAGAATTCACCATCGTTTCTTCAGTTTTTGCCAACCACTCACGAGCTCAGTCCTTTTTCGCATTAAGAAAAAAAGAAAGGGGCGAGTGAGTTGAGCTATTCGACAATATTAAGGTTTTTCTAATGGGATAGCTTCTATATTATAAAGTGGATATTGACTCTTGTGGAGGTGGATATCGAGGTTTATCAACCCTACGAGTACATATTGACCAAGACAAACTAGAGGTCACTGTAACGTCAAGAGTAAATAAATCTTAATGCTGCCAAAACAGGAAATCAATATGCATATTTTTCCATTTATTATTTCGAATGTCATGGAACTATTGGGAAATCTCTCGATTGTGTGCCTGAAATCTGAGATAGTGGGGGATTTTTTTCTTACCAGGCGTAACTCTCTAAAGCAAAGTCAGAGTCGTTGAGCAAGGATTCAGGAAAAACACTGCTGTTGTCTCTTTCTGAATCAGACAGGAAACAGGATCTACTTATTACAAAATGATGTAATTTTTTGTTTGACCTGTGTTGAAGGAAAGTACTCATCTGTGCTGAATTTCACTCTGAAGATAAAGTCTTTTCTCATGGTCAATTCAGTGGTAGTTAAATTGTCAGAAATCCGGTTTCAACAATAACTTGTAGTGACAAAAAGCTACTTTGCAACATTTCAGTAGCCTGACTTCAAATGAATAAAATCTGGAGTCTCTTGCTAGCTGAGATGTAGTTACAATTTTGGAGTCCTAAACAGCACTACATTGGTACAGTCTCTTGTTTTCCTACAAATAGCTTTTATATTCCTGCATTCTGAGGAAATGCAAGGTCCTTTTTTAATTTTGTGCATGTGGATATACAGTATTCAAAAGGCATTGATCACGATCCTTCAGAGTCCCGAGCAAAAAGGCAGAAAGATGGCATACAGTTTTGTTATCTTGCATCTGGGTACCAGGATGTGAATTAGCACCCAAAATTAGCACCCGCTGCAGTTCAGTGGACAAATAATTCGAGAATGGCAATGGGTTTCTTAAACAGCAAATGTTTTGTTATGTGTTTAAAGACAGATGGGTCTAAGAGGGTGAGACCGTTGAATATCTGTAACATGCTTTTAAACTTGCATGCGAGTATTGGGTGAGAGAGAGGAAGGGGTAGGGAAAGAGAAGGGAAGATGACTGACTAAAAAACAAGCTTTGCTAGTTTAAAATGTCAACTAGAAAAAATGCAGCAGCTTTAGGTAGCAAGTGTGTAAGTGTGTAAGTTCATGATTGAGGATTTCAGCTTGATGGTAAAGCGCACGGACAGAAATTGAAGGTTAACAGCACAGGGCTCACAGGAATTTCAACTTGGCCCAGGATTAAAAGAAAACAGGAGATGGAGAAGACACTTGAGAGAGTATTTGCTCTGTTATTTTGAAGGAAAACACAGAGCCAAGCTCATGAAACTAGCTGGTCTTAACGCCATAGTGCAACTCCTAGTAATAAGGTTTTGTTTTCGTGTATCTTTGCTTTCAAGTGTCTGCAATAACAATAAGAGGCAAATTTCAGCAAATTGGTCAGCTGTAGAAGACTTGCTTGCCTGTGCTGCTGAAAACACCTATGCACTTGCCTAGCTTTCAGGTTGTGCCGAGCAGGGCTCTTCGTCAGCTATTCAAATCTCACTGACCTTGTTGTGGCAGAGGCTTGGACTTAAGAGAAGGAGTTGCTTAAGTTTAGTGTATCTGCTTGAAATTAGGTGTGTTTGCTGTTCAGTGCCTAAGGCAAATGTTCACTGAAAGTGAAAAATGAGTAAGTCTGACCTTAATTTAAAGCCTGATGAATCTGAAGGAAGCCTTCAATTAGGCCGTTTGGCACTGAAGGATTATTTACACCTCGGCAGTTTGTCGCTCTTGGACAAGGCATGCCTGGACATTGCGGCTCGCGCGGTTCCCCTTGGCTCCTGCTGCTCCCTTGGCAACAGCACGGTTGCTTGTCTGACCCCGCCGTGAAGTGGTCCAGGGAGTTAAACAGGCAGCAGAGTGAAGCTACAAATACAGGGAACAGCTTTCTGCCGGCAGGGTCCTGTGTCAGATGATCACCAGTCCTCACACAGGGAAGGGAAAGCGTGACCAAGGGAGGCTTTGGGAAGGCAAGCATGACGCTTTCGGTGGCAGCTAACTGCTCGGTCAGCTTGGCTAGATTGTGAAGTGCCCCGAAGCATCGCACAAGAGCCCCGTTTACCTGGCGTGAACCTGTGCTGCTGCTGTCCTGGGGGGTCTTGCTATCTCCTCATGCTTGACACCTCTTGCCGTCCGCAAGTGTTTGCTCAGCCCTGTGCAGGAGGGAGCAGGAGACCAACCCAGCTCCCTGTCTCCTGGCAGTAGAGAGAGACCGGGAGGGAAGTGTGGGATTTTTCTCGGTACCTTGGATTCACGCTAGGTTTAAATGGCCACGTAATCCCATGCCTGCCGTTGCCTGGGAGGTTATTTTGAAGCACATGGGGTTATGGACCCGAGGGGATTGCCTGGATGGCAAGGGGCATGCCACGGTGCTACCGTACGTGCTAGACTTCACCCATGAGAGTAGCTCTGCAAGAGCGCCACGGGACGATCCCGCTCGCCCAAACCTGCCAGCTCGGTGGTGAGTGGAGACCCGAGCCACGAGCTGCGGAGGCCCCCGGTCCCACACCTTGCTCCTGCTGCCCTCTCTGAGCCATCTTAGATACTTCAAGTGAGAGCCAGGAATGCAGGTATTTACACAACTTAAATACAAATCGAATCTGTTTTTTCCTCTGTGTATATTTTTTGCAATTACAGCCTTCTGCTATGAAGAACAAGCCACATCTCTGTGGACTTGAGAGGAATCTTTTGAATTCGGAGAACTTATTTTTAAAGCCAAAGTAATAAGTTTGTCAATCATTTCTTTATTATCAGTCACTCTCTGATGAACAACATTCAGACTTTAATATCAGCAAAGAGACAATCTGAGGAATGAGTGCTCAAGTAATAATATGTAGGAGTTTTTATGGTCTGACTCTGTTTTTAAAATGTATACACAATGGCCTAATTTAGCATCAGTGAATCTAACAAATTCCCTGCGGCAAATGCAGCATATGGGAATTACTTTTTATTCTTTTCTTGAAGTGCGCAAAACTCCCATTAGTATCATGCATGCATGTCGGGGGAAAAGCTCCTTAATTTGTGTTTGGTTTGGGGTGCCTTTTTTCTCATTAATTATTTTTAGAGCAGCCCTACATACTTCTAGATTGATTCATGTACATGACTATAGTGAAAGAAATCTCATGACAACACTATTGCAATGAAACTGTTGCCAGAGGAAAGTCTTCCCTTCAAAATTCATACTTAGTTATGTTAGCAGTTCAGGTTCTCAATCACTTTTTTGAGCATCGGATTATTAAGACAAAATAATTTTTGCCTTTACATCTTGTGGGTGCCCTTCCTTAGTTTACAAGGGTGACCTGACCATTGCAGAGATGCTATGGGGTGTGCATATGGAGCTAGCCATAGATTCTGTAATATCTTCTTAATTAAGCAGCACCTGCAGACAGCCTTAGATGTGTTCTGGCTTTGTTTTGTTTTTTTAAGTAAGCATCGTCTAACCTATGGTTCTGTGAGAAACTGAGAGGATGTTTGGGAGCACCTGTGGCAGCTGAAGAAAAAATCATTTATTTTCTATGGCTAGAACAATATGTGGTTTAAAGTACGTTTTCTTGGGTGCCTCCGAGAGCTGTGTCATTCAGAGCTGGGAAAGTATTTCCAGTGCCGGAGCTTTTTCTCTGAGTTCTGAACTGAAATGAGTTTGACCCAGGTAGATACAATTTCTCTCTGGCATAACCGTGTCCCTAGCAGCTATCATATTTGAATTTAGTCTACTCGTGTTCACTTAAGAGTAGTGGAAAATATTTAATATCTTACTTGTGACTATCTGGAAATGGGCAAAATAATTGCACAGAAAGGATGTCGTGTTGGTCATAAATTGATGACAGTGAGCTCTTATACAGCAGTACCTATTACATCTGGCTTTTTCATGCCTTTTGCAGTTGGTTTCAAAGCTCTAATGAAAATGCACAGAGAGTATCCTCCTATATTTCTTAGAAATGAGGACTCTGACACAGAAATTGCAACTCCAGGGAAGGCCTGGTGAGAGAAGCATCAAAGATTTGAAGACTGAATCCAGGAGCATCTCAAATTTGAATTGTGAAAGAGTCTATCTTCACTGTCATAGGTCTTTCACAGGAATCATTAAAAAAATGAGATTCTGTTCATGAGCATTAAAGATCCACAGAGTTTTTCATGAGACTGGAGGCTTAGCATCACTTTCTCTGGCCAGATTTTTCTCTTCATTAACTACTTGGCAGTGTGCTAAACATCCAGAGGTCGCATGCAGCCTTCCAGAATCTGCATTTAATATTGTCTATTTAACTGTAACGTGATCTGAAGCTTACAGAAATCTTGTGGTTTTTGTCCTCATTTTATTGCATCGTGTATTCAAATTAGCGGGCGACCGTATTATACTGCATACCACCTAATATTGGGGGTGTGGGTTGACCTCTTGTCCGAAGACAGCAATTCCCTTTGTATGCAATCAAGCTCTGAGTATGCAGCGTAAGGGCTGCTGCAGTAGTTAACATAATTCTGGCTTTATGGACGATTTTGCAAGGCTTTTCCAGACTCGCTCTGTATTTTTAATGTGCCTTTAGCAATGCAAGTCTGATCAAAGGGAATAATTTGTGCCTGTTTCTAAATAGCTGGCAAGAATTTTAACAGATATTTTGAGTAATAATTAATTAGGGATATGGTATGATAATTACTACAGAAACACAGGTCTTTTATTTAAATAGGATAATAATCGTTGCTACAGTGAAAGAGTTGTTTGGATTATTCTAAGAATCTCATTTCTCAAATAAAAATTTGTTTTATGGATTTAAAAAAAATCACAAAGGGTTTTGAAACACTCTATTGTCAGAGCAACATTTCATTTTAGTGTATATTTATTATAATTATCTCAACATTTTATTTTTTTCTGGGTTTCTCTCATTTGTTTTCCATGCTTCCATGGGGGGGATAAGTACCCGGTTTTCCACTTTTTGCTTTCACAGGGACTCCAGTGTATA
Source organism: Struthio camelus (assembly GCF_040807025.1). Classification (NCBI taxonomy): domain Eukaryota; kingdom Metazoa; phylum Chordata; class Aves; order Struthioniformes; family Struthionidae; genus Struthio; species Struthio camelus. Next base: position 15,050,913 of record NC_090956.1, on the reverse strand, counting down.
TTTCATGTTGTTTTAATGACTGTTCAGGTCTTGATGTGAAATCAAACTTGAAAGGAAGACTCCTGTTTTCTTCAATGAACAATCAGTCATGTACAGAAGTTTTAAATCTGTTTATCTTTTTCTATTCTGAAGTCTCAGCCTCAAGTCTAAATCTGGTTACTGTTCTTCACCGGCTAAAAAATTTTTGGCCAGTTGTATTTGTAGATCACCTACGTTTTCCTAGTACTGCCGTCTATAATGGCAAGAGACTTCAGCCTCATCTTATATTTATTGCTAGCCTTTTAAACTAACAGCTAGAAAAACTTTGGTAAAGCCATTTTCTGCTGGAGCTGTTTGTATGTCTAGCAAAAGCAAAATGGTTGCTAAGTTATCAATTGTGCTGAAACTTTTCATCTGCAAAACTTAAGGCAAGGGAAATGCTGACAATGTTAAACCATCCTGTTTTGATAGTATAAAATACTTGACCCTGAATTCTGAGGTTATAATCTCTTCAGAGCTGTGGTCACCCTTGGGAGAAGTAGAAAAAGGTGAAGAGGGAACTGAGAAAGTTGAATGTCCCTCTGGGTGCAGTTGTTGTACCTTCTTGCTCTACTGCTTATTCTTCTTCTGCAGCTGAAATGTGAAATAGCCAATTTCTTCATCATATTGCTATACCTAAAGTGTCAGGCAGATTGGGTGTCCGGCTCCAAAGTGCAATGGTATTTCCTATAGTCAACCCATCAGGATGACAGTTAGCTACCTGACATTGTTACTGAGGGCATAATTCAATAATGTAGAACATCTTCAGTGGAGCTTTTCCTTTGGCAATTTTTGAATAATTTCTAGAACCCAAACTACCAAAGTCAAAGGTTTTTATAAATCTAAAGCATACTGATTTTTTAATTTTTATTTCACTGAGGAACTGAAAATGAAGCAAGCTTTTGTTTTTTACCAAATCAGATGAAAGGCAAATACTATAATCTCAGAATCACTGGCAAAACCATTCTTACCTCTGTGGTATTTCGGGGGAACCACATGCACACAGAACAGAGCAATGTACATGATGAAAAACCTCTGTTGTGTCTCTCACGACCAGTGGCTACGTTGTCTTCTGCCCAGGGTCAGCCTGCTGCCTATTTGCTTACCATTAAATTGGCTTCTGGTGGCATTTATATACTGCATTATATATCTTCATTTCCACCTCTCTTCCTAAAATTCCTTTGTTGCTTGGTGCTCTGCCATTTTTTTCCCTCTTTTGAGCAATAAGGAATATGGCATTGCTTGCAATTTTGATAGGAAGTGAAAAGAAACTAAGTGGCGCTGTTTTTTGAAGCTACCTTTGTGACTCTTAGCCTAAAGCCAGAGAGGACCGTTATGGTGAGAAGAACAGAATTTCTCCCAAGAGCTGCTTGAATCTACAATTTCTATCTAAACTTAGACTGTGGCTTCTTTCCTGAAATGTCATCTAGTCTACATCGAGTCAAGGCCTCTCTCCCCCTAAAAACCAGCTGTGACGTAGTGCGACTAATGGAGGATTTCAAACCGTAACCCTTCTGTTTTGACTGCTGCGTGGCAACAAGCACAAGAACCCACAAATGAGGAGCTGAGCAGATGAGAATCAGCTTCTTTTTCAAATGTAAGCTGCTTTATTTTTCTCCTATCTGAAGAGACAATTTTTAGTTTTTTGCATGAGCTAGTAGACTGAACAAAGATGGTTTTCTTTTAGCATCTCAGCACATTTAAGCCTCGTAATGCAAGAGCTGAAAAAAAGAAAACCTTGAGCAGAGAATAGTTTGGGTAATTCTAGTTGAAGGTGGCTGCTTGTGGCAATGCGCTAATCGTTTGGAAGCTGAATGCCTAAATCAGGCAGGTTTTGAGAATTTGAGAGACAGCAGCTTGCGCTATGTAAGTGTGTAGTGGAGATTCCCAGCTCTCCAAGCCTGTTATTATGAGGCCAGACTTTCTTTGAATGCTGCCTGATGCCGGTGCAGATGAAATCAGCAGATTGTAGTGTAATATGGTAAGTGCTTACAGAAACTGGTGCGAACAGGGAGGCGGCAGCTAATCGGATTAAGGAAAAGTCTATCACAGCCACAGCTGTCAGTGGATTTTAGCAGATTTTTTTATCACTGTTTGTGCGGAAAACACATGATAGAGGGAATCTAATGAAGGAGATTGAACTAATAAGCAGAAGTACTTTTTGATCTGATAGTTGCTCTTCTGAGTAAAGTATTCTTGCAAGGTTCAGGGAAAGTTTTGATGTAACTCTTATGTAAAAGAAATAACCTGGAGACGTTTTAGGGAGAGAAAGGTGAAGCAACTGAAATATTTCCCCCATCTCAAAAAAAAAAAAAAAAAGTTAACAAAAAAGGTTATTTTAAAATGCAAAAGCTCTGCCTTAGAATCTCACACACGCACAGAGAAGCCTTGGGAACCAGGCATGTGGCTTGTCCCTGCCCCCCCAGCCCCCTGCACACCTTTTTTTTTTTTTTTTTTTTTTTTTTAGGGGAAAGACAATTCATATATAGAAGAGACTGTGGCTAGGAAGGAAACCATATGAAAATAGCTGTTCTAGGATATATGGTTAGTGCACTGAAAATGGGCTGGGGAGTCAAGGTGAGCTACCACATCTAGTACCTTAAAGTTCCCATGTTCTTACAGGAACTTCCCAAGTGCTTGCTGAGGCCACAGGGGAGAGGGGCCTTGGATAGGAGATGAGACAAATTATCGATAACTAGTTTTAGCATCATGTTTGACGCACTCTGGAAAGAGTCTGACTAGCATAGGTGGCACGAGCATGACACACAGGGAACCAGGGTACTTTGGACTCGGACCAAAACTGAACAGATGACCAATTTTGAGTTCCCAGGTGGAGATCTGTGGGGCCTTATTTTTCAGGGAATATATTGCATTGTGCTGATATTCAGGGCAACATTGACTTGAGTTCCCCCCCTAAAAAAGGAGACTATGTCATCAGTGACCACTGAGAAAAGTTGCTTCCAAAGCCTTCCTCTCACCTCCCAGGAGCTCCGAGACAGAGGCAGGGGTGGAGGGAAATCTAGTTTCTAGGACAGCCTTCAGCCACTCTAAGCACAAAACCGTGTTTCCTTCTTTTTGCTCATTCATTATGCATTTTCCAACTGAAATTACAAAGACTGAGTATGAGGAAGGTACAGATTAGAGCCACTTTTGCTGTGACAATGAGACTCTGAGGCTGGGACTGGTGTGTCTTTTGCACCATCTGAGCACGTACCCTGCTGCTGGCAGGCTTGCCAGGTGGCGGGACCTCCTTTTTCTTTGAAACCAGATGAGAATGAGGCACCAGAGCTGAGGCCTGGCTACACTGGGAGTGCAAAACTGCATGCAAGCTGCCAGGCCTTTCCATGAGCAAGCCAGGGTGCTTGGGCTGCGCAGGACAGCAGCGCGCCATGTTACCAGCAAGAAAGCCGTGTTTTCCCAGAGAGAGGGTCTGGGTTGTTTGTCCTGCTTCCTTGCAGGACTGTTTCGCTGAGGCGTAACTCCCCCCAAGGATGGCTCTACATTTTTGCACTTTTGGAGGGATCTCAGCTGCTGCTGGAGCGCTTGGCATCTCTCCCACAACTGCAGTATAAGAGCAGTCAGTGCTTTGCCCCAGCTTTGTGTCACAGGCACATACACAGCACCTCTTACAACCGAAAACGCCAGGATCCTGAAAAGAGCCATGATATCTGTTTCAGGTCTTCCCTTAAAACAAATGGTGCTGCTACTGGTCTGAGCGAACGTGACTGAGACGGGAGTCAGAGCTTGTATTTTAATAATTAGATCATGACAGAAAAAGATCAAAGTAACATTCACCGTTTTGCTGGTTTAAGTTGTAACTTCCATACTGAAGGACGTTTTTTATTTTGTACAGATTCATGGCTCTATGTAGGTTGGGGAGACTGTACTTTAACCTTCCAGATCCTCTCTTCATCATATACTTATGTTAGAATTGAGCACTAACTAACTGAGATTGGTTGAGGCAGAAAAGTGGTTTGGATTTGCGGGGTACTCACTTGTGGATGAGGTGTTTTCTTCTGAAAGTCATGGCAGAATCCTTTAATCCAACTTTTTCTTTTTTTTTTTTTTAATGCATGCAAAACAAACTGCTGTATCACTATGTTCAGTTCTGGAACTAATTGAAAGGAAGAGATTTATTCTGAGCTACGAGTGAATTAGAGGGGAGAAAAAAAACCCTTGTAGAACACGTGTGGTGTTTTAGACAAAGAATGAGCAAGACCCAATACTGGGGAAATGCAATTTTCTAGAACTTCTTAAATGTGTCAGTTGTTTTTCCTGGACATTTTTATAATTATATTTAAAGGAAATTATTCTGAAAGCATCACACTAAATATTAGTCATTTGACTGTACTCTGTGTTGCACTGCTGAAAGTACAGAAATCGCTATAGGCAGGCCTCTCTTTTGAGCCTTTCTGGTAAGAGAAAGGCTGGAAATGCAGCTTGAGGGGACTGGAAGAGAGATGATCTTTCTCCATGCTCTAGGTTTCACTGCAGGTTCCTGAGCCCTGCTGAAGTGCTAGTGTCAAAGAGCAACAACATGGTAAATCAAAATTTTGTGCTGTGATTTAAGTTCTGACATGCCAAAACCCACAGGATTTTTTGTACTTTGATATCTCTGTGCTTGTTATGCATTTTTGCCCCTTCACTTTGCTGTGAATACTGGGGTAAGAATAAAAGACATAGCTCAGTACTTTGAGACCTTATTTTAATCAAACCCTTGTGCTAAGGGTAAAGCTGGAGGAGATTTTCAGACATCTTTACATCAGTTAGTAGGACCCACTTGGTAGGATTTATTCTCTGGAGTCCATTTCTTCGTAATGAGAACACTTTATGCTGTCAAAGTGACAAAAAAAAATCTTGGTGAAAAGGCCTGCTTTTCAATTATAATCTCTCTTTGCTGAGTCGAAGAGTCCTTTGGCCTTGAGGATCCTTCTCTCTGTCTGCTCTCTTTCTCCCATGCGTGCATACTCGTCCTTTCAGATCTTTTCTTCTGTTCCGCTCTTCAAAACAAGAAAATTGCATATACTTCATGTAAAAAATGTATGAGAGTAAACAACAATTCACAGCATTCAGTGTCTTTGATACTAAAATATAACTAGAAATGCATAGTTGAAATAACTTTCAAGTGCTCCTGCTGGAGTAATTTCCACATCCTCGATTGGAGGAGGATAGTGGGGAAGTGGGCAAAAACACAGAAGTAGCTAAAGTATGGAATAGCATCTTTTCCTTTCAGTGCTCAGCACCATTGTGCTTTAATCCCTGCCCCACCTGAGCAGTGCTGCAGCTCCAGCAAGTACTTCACAGGCCCTAGATTTCCATGGATAAGGCAAGGACTGTGTAAAAAATTGCTCCTGCACATTGTCCTTTTAAAACATAGGCTTTTGCTTTCTAAATTTTCATTTCATCACTGTAGCCATATATATGGAAGAGATAGTCACTGAGATAAGAGTAAAAAATAGGCACTGGCTTGATTACAGAGATGTTGGCAGCATGGCTAGGAATTGCCTTGTGTTTAGTAAATTAATCCTGTTAACGCTGGATGATCCACAACACTAACATTTTTAACCTAGGAAAAGAATTTGTACAGTTGAATGGATCTCCAGGAGATGCTGATAGCAAAGCGTTGTCATGCAACACTGTTTATGCTATTCTTGAAGCAGGCAGCAGTCGTGGGTCTGTGGTTGCTGGCCTCAATGGGAACTCGCGAATCTTCCATACATGTTCAGTGCCCAAGAATGAATTGGTATTAATAAGTAGAGACCAGCAAAAATATTGCATTAGCTAGAGATTGTTTGCAAAGTGTCACATGAGTGTTAAATACCGTTGTTTATTCAGTTCATGCCCTGGTATGAGCCTCCTGCACGTGAGAACAAGGGGAGGCAGGTTCCAGGCTCCTGTGGTTTCCTACTCTGCTGCATCATCCAGACAGCCTTAGAGCCCAAGAAACTTCATTCTCTAAGCCATCTGGGAGACTAGAAGTCCTGGGGAGCCCTCCTCTAAGACATTTGCTTTGAGCGGGTTTGAGGGCTCTGAGATGTCCTCTACACTGCCTGGCTAGTGATTGATTACTGGATCAATTGTGTCTCCAAGGCAGCTAACTTCAAAGCCACCTGGATCTCTAGGAGCTTGGAAATTCAACTTCTTCGAGCCCATAGGGTGCCCAGTTCCAACATATTCTGCACAGCAAGTGCCCAGGAAGCACAGGCATGCGTTAGGCCATGCACAGGGATGGCAAGCTGGGAGGAGGAAACCCTTCTGAACTTCAGTGGAACTGTGGAAAGATCAGCTGCTCCCATGAACTGACTCACTTTCAGGCAATCAGTCAATTTGATTTAATTTTTCTGATCGTTCACAGGTGTTTTTCCAGCCAGCTCCACTCTATTGAATATGTGCAAACTATTACACAACAGTTGGAATAGCTTAGCTTGCCAAATGTTATTCCTTTTGCTTTGCTAAAGCTACTTCATTTTCTAAATTAGCTCAATGGCAATAATCTTGTTTCCTACAATAAAAACAAGCTGAGCTTTTGGTGCTTCCAGAGGTACTCCCCTTTAAGAGTATTTTAAACAGCACTAACTTGCCAGGTTCCAGTATGCTGGAAATTGCCCCTGACAACGCTCCTAGCATTCTTTCCTTTCCTTACTCTGAGCACTGAACCCTGCGTTTGAGGATGCACGGGAAGCTGCCGGGAGCTCCTGCGACAGTGCAGCGTGCGCCATCCCGTGCGAGACCAGGCCCAGTCACGCTGACCTTGACCGAGCTTGGACTTGGAGTTTTCCTGAGACCAAGACCACCTCCGGCGGTGTGCCCTGGGCAAGCAGGTGTTCCAGGACGGCTCTGTCTCCGTGCATGCTCACCTCGCAGCGCATCACCTTCAGCCCTGCTGTGCAAACCTGCGAGACTGTGTGTGCGCTCCAGCAGACATAGGTAATCTTGTAGATTTGTGTAAGCTTCAGAGAGAGAGGTAACTTCCTGTAACTCATACAAGGACATTTCCTGGATTCTTTTTCTATATTTTTTATGAAAGAGGAAGAATCCAAATAGTCTAGCATTACTCAGGCAAGCTGCATAAGGCACAAGAAGTTTACCCCCAAATTTGCCATCCACACAAAGTAAGAATGTAGGGGGAATTTTTCAACTTAACACTATTATGCAACCGATTTGGGAACAGTTGCGTTTGTTTAAGCAGTTACAACCCTGTGCTGTTTGTTACAGATTGCCAGACTGGGTCGGTCTGAGCCATGAAGGAACTAGTTTAAAACAAGGTGCCTGAATTTGCACTGAGAAGCTGGGAGCATTCACGCGGGCAGTTGGCACCAGCTGAAGAGAGGCCTTAAAAATGCCAGGGCTACACAAGTATATCTGTCTGTGCCTTACATGACATAGATACTTCAGCCTTATTTTTGAAAGTGATTCAAGGGTTTTCAGGCCTAACTCTCATTTTCCTCTAACGATCCAAATAGCTTTTCCCTCTCCAGTTTCTCAATAAATAAATGATCAGTTCCGACTACCCGTGCCAGAGCAGATAGCTTCACTCTACATGCATTCCTCACTAAATATTTCAGGAGATATCCTAGAAGCTTTTTGTTATTTAAGCAGTTTTGTCATTCTGTGAACCATCAGTTACAAAACAGTAGCTTAAAATAAACAATACATCTTCCACAGTAAAGAATGTAGCTGTTGTTTTAACTCACAGCTGCGTTGCCACATCCTCTTTCTGTAGACTTCACTGTTTGCACCGCTCCTGCTTACCTCTGGCAGCAAAAGGACGTGGGTCTCCTTTCCTTCCCTATGCACGTTTGCAACCTTTGATGTTTTAAAATAAACTTGAAGTATATCACATTGAATAATATACTAGCCCATGACCAGTTAGTGGATTTCCCTGCTCGGCTAGTGCGGACCGGATTGAGAGCTTACAGCGCACAGCTCTGTCCCGTCCCACCGACGGCATCAGCCGGTTGACTAGGAAAGGCCATTCTGCGCTCAGCAGTCCTTCAGGGCACAACTCATTCAATCAGGATGGAGCGGATTTATGGCTCCTGCGCTCAGGTCCCAATTTCCTGCACTGACATCCTGATTTGTTTCTGTGACTTCAGGGGTTTGCCAGGAGCGGTGTTTGTTCACTCGCGAGGTACGGCAGGGAGGTTGTTATGCTAACGGCCTGTGACTGTTCTGCAAAAGGGCAGCAGAAAGGACCTGCCAAAAAGCGGCCTGTTTGAGTCTGAGCCTTCTCTGCATTTCACATGTATTTTGTTAATCTGCTTTTCCATTTTCTGACCAGAAAACCAATAATACCATACCAATAAAACTGTTTTGAATGGGGGCAGCATTAAGCTAATAATAATACAAAAAAGCTTGCCTGCTTTCTAGTATCCATCATGCTTGTCAGATGTGTGTAAAGTATATGCCATCTTGTGTTGACAAGCCCAAAAAGCAGCTGTCGTTTTCAAAACTGTTTGAAATTGTCTTCTGTTTGCTATTTGAAAAGCAGGAAATATGAAAGATCACAGGAAGATTTGATACTGCCCAAATATCACTGCTAGCTTTCCTTCAAATTACCTGGGAGAAACATGGGCATTAATAAATAAAACTTCTGAGTAAGGTTTGTGCTGTCTCAGGCTGTGCAGCTAGGAAGAGAAGAGAACCACGGTCTGACCAGAATTTGCAAGTTAAGCAGCAATAATTCTGAGTTCTGAAAGTCAGACTCTTATCATTATCTCGATACCCAAAACCTGTGCCTGGCCTAACTTCTATTCATGTTTTTAAGTTCCTTGATCATGATGGCAGATGATTAACAGAGCAGAAAATGACTATTTGCTCCAAAGGGCCTATAAAACCCTGTCTTAGATTCGTAAGAAGTTGTAAGCTTAGAAAGAACTGTTGCAGTGATCGTGATCTGACCGTCTCTATAACCCTGGATATAGCACTTGGTTGAATTAATTTTTGTCTCGAGTCCAGTTGTTGTGGTTGGACCGAATCTGCAAGACTACACTGAGATAAACTGGAGGCAGTTCTCCATTTCCCAAACCGAGAACAGTCCTTGAAGCCAGTTTTTTCTGCCTCTGCAACTCACCATCAGACTTATTAATGTCCCCGACGTTCTCCTAGTGGCTCTAAGGTCAAAAGAAAAGTGCTCTGCAGTAATTTAGGAAAGAGACCTTCCTGAATTAGGCTTCACTTCTTTTATAGCATTTTTGTCTGTTTGTATGATAGTTTCTCTTTATTTTAAAAATACGGAGTGAGGAGGTGTAAGTAATGGAGCTTACATATCATAATGGGCTTCTGAAAAGAGAGGAGGCCGGTAATATGTCCAGCTGCAGTCCTTTTCCTTGTTAGCAGAGGAGGCAGGTAAGGAAGTTGCAAGGCTGATTTCCTCGTGCAAACAGCAGCTGAACATGCTCCTGATTTTATATCACAAGGCTGTGATGCACTGTCTTTCTAGAGCAGCTGCAGTCAGAACTGGTCTTGGAGTTCCCTCCCTAGCAAATCTTTGCACTTTGCAGCATTTGTATGGGTATTAATTAAGGGTAAAGGAAAAGAAAATACCTTTCTTAGCTAGGTCAGCTAAGGGATTCTAATTTTTTTGATTCTTTTTCCTTCTTCTGGGTATTTTCCTATGAGATATGAGTGGACAACCTGTGTCTAATTAAAACAGCAGTGTGGTCTGGCTGGGACTGGAACCAGGTTAATCACCCTAATTGGCAGGAGAAATGGGATTTGTCATGAGGTACATGAGTCTCCAGGTCAGGCTCGCTGTCTGCCAGGGACAAGCTCACGACAGCACCAGGGAGGAGAGTAGGGATGTGAAGCCACGGTGCAGCCTGCCCTGGTGCCAGGCAGCACCTTGCGTTTATGCTGGACTAAAATAAGCTGGGGCTGAGATTTCACTCCTGCTGTAGGCAAGTAGCCTGTTGCTATGCTTTTTTCTGGGCAAATCAAAAGCACAAATCGCAGAAAAGCAGCTTTGCACGCCTCTGCCCGAGCCTGACCCTGTAGCGGGTCTGCGTGATGGCAGAAGCTCAGAGTGTTCAGGATGGGGCTTCCAGCTGACTCTCATGAGACAACTGGCTGAGATGTGAGGGCTGCAGATCCGCTCCCTCGTGAGCAAGGTGAAAGGCTGAAGTCCTCTAGTGTTAGCAGATCCCCATTCGAGTGTGTCAGTTGTTCGTCCTCCCACGTGTTGCTAAGGTGCAATGGTTACTTGTGCACAGGAAAATTACCACGGAAGACCAAATACTTACTGTAGCCTTCATCGCTTCCTTAGAGTGAACTCGGCACAGTTTTAATTATAATGTAAAACCAAAGTCTGATATCTTTTACAACAGAAGTTTCCTTTTGAGTTAAACAATGATGAAGAGATTAACGAAGCTCTGTAGGAAGATTTTTGATGGAGATGAAATACTGTCTGCGCAATTTCAGATGATTGATTTTCGTTGATGAGGTACTCATCAAAGTGCAGTCAGCAATGCTCAGGATGTGATCATAATACAGCGAAGAAAAGGGGCAGCTCATTAACTGGATACAGCCATCCTGCCATCCCCTCACCCACCCACCCCCACATATTTTCCTGTTGCTTCTTAAGCAATTCAGGCCCCATAAGACTCCTGTGCTATATGGAAAGGGGTACGGTACGTATCCCAGGCTGCAAAAATGTAGGGTCCCTGATAATGGAAAATGAGGCATGCAAGGATTTCTATTCACTTATTTCACTCGTTTTATAAAGTTTCGCACAAGCATATATCGTCCTGCAAATAGTCCTTACTTTGTGAAGAGGTCGTGCGGTATAATCGAAAGATCAGCCTTCAATTTGGCTATTCCTCAGGTAGGAGTATGCTGCTAAATCATCTCTCTTATCAGTGGAGCTTTAAAAACAAGGCTGTTGACCATGAGATGAATTTTGTCACGAGCTTGATGTAGGAGTCAGTTTTGACGTTGCTTGAAATGTTCTCTTCTCAGAAGAAAACCTCTGCTGAGAGCAGGTGAATAAAAGCTAAGTGGGAGATTTTGGATTGCATAAATGAGAATAAGACATCTGATTTACCCAGGCTGAGAGTTGAGCATCTCGCTGTCCTTTATGCCTTTAAAATCTTCCCTCTTAACTGCCATCTTACAAAACGCGCTAGCAATATCTGGTCGCAATATCTAAGTGAGATTTGTGTCTGTAAAGGTTTGTGGATTTTGATAGTGTAATATATGACCATAACTCTTCCAAAAGACCCAAACAAACATTTTCATGTCACTTATCTTATACTACGTGAACCCTTGCTGTAGCCTGTTGCATAAAATCAATACATTCTGTTTCATCTGAGGATGTTTCGCTGATCTCAGAGAAATCTGTTGAAAGAGATCTTAACATGTCCCTTTATGCTGGTAAGAAATTTTGTCATTAATAGCAGTGAGGCCATTACGTACTGACATTAGCTCAAACCACTGGGATCTGCCTTTGCACTGGCATTGAATTTGGTTTTGCCATCTTCATTTTGGATTCATTCTTTCGAAGCGTAACTCATAACAAAAGTGAACGCTTATGTTAACTCAGCATTACTGCTATGTATTAAGGGATTTGAGAATTTATTACAGAAATGAATTTGTGTGAATATTTATGCTTCATTAGTTGCTTATTGATGTGGAACATAGTATGGGAACTTTGTACTTACCGATTTTCTCAAGTTAAACTGCCAAACTGTTCTTGACTGATATTCCCATATTAAGTGTGTGCAGCTTTTAACACTTGACTTAACAAGTGCCTTTAATTTCACTGAACATAAGTTATTGATCATGGTGCTTGTTGCCTGGAAGCTCCATTCCTGATTGTTAATTGAGCTATTGATTTTTTTTTAACGTTATGATTAACAAAAGGGTGAATGCCATACTGTGAAGTGGTCTGCTTTACAGTAGGGAGGGGAGGAGCTGACCAAAAAAAAAAATTTTTTTTGGAAATTGGTTGCAAAACTCCCGTTGACTTGAATGGAAGAGGAGGGTTTTGCTTGATGTAGAGTTGATTTGGCAAAAGTAAAGTTAATAGCAAAGTCTTGCAGGCTTCAGGGATGCCAGATCAGACCAGATGTTTAGCACAAGTTTTGTGTGTTAGCTTGCTTAGCATGACACTAAATCCAACCCACTAGGCCTTGCTGAGAAAAAGCTCATCTGTATAAGCTCAGGCTTGGCACCACATTCTCGCAGCCAAATAGTTCCTGTTTAGAACTGGCTTGTGGCCAGCCGACGTGCAGCTTGGGCACGACGAGCTTGCCTTTGTCTGCAAAAGACCGTTTAGACTGTGCCAAGGTTAGTGGAGCCACACTGATTTACACCAGCTGAACCAGCCCGTTGCTTTGTTACATATTCACTGTTAGCGCATTAACCATAAGGTGTACGCACACCAAACGAGCGCTCCCAACACCACTGCGTCTAACTGAAACGGAGAGCAATATCTCCATGTTGGAAATGTAACCCCCAGACACAAAGACTTAGTGGTGGTGGGCATAACCTTAGGGTTTGCAGTGAATAACGATGCCTCTGGCGGTGCGCAAGTGTCTGTATGAATATATATACATATACATATATGTATATATGTTTCTGATGTTATGGACATGAACTATTACTGAATTCTTTATAGTTTCTTATGTGCAAAGGTATGTGGTAAGCAAGTGGCTGTTTAATTGCAACTGCATCGTTATCTTTGAACTGTTACTATTTTTCATGAGGTCATCTCAACTACTTAGCAGACTTGGGAGAAAGTCACTTCAGTTCACCAAAGCCTTTTGCTTGTATTCGCTCATGCAAAGTTTTTATGATTTTTAAATAGAATAAAACAGAACAGCAACAGTATTTCTGTCTCAAAGGCGTATGATGGAATTTGTTTTCCTCTTTTGGACATTGTTTTTATGAGAACCTATCAAGGTATTCAGGAAGTGAACTGTTTCTTCTGAGCTATCTTGCAGACTTCCATGGTGACTTTAAGTGGCATGGCTAGCAGATGGAGTCTAGATAGTTTGAGAGAATTCATTATTGCTGCCCTTCTTGTAGAATCATGTTTCAAAAGAATACCTGTAAGAACCTACTGTAGAGGGGTCCGTACTCATGAGCCCCCTGAATAACACTGTCACAGTGTGATTCCTATGATAAGGAAGCATTCATGAGTTTGCAGTTCTGAAGGGTTTGAGTTCTTTGTAGTTCTCCAAGCAGTTTCTAAAAACTAGTTTGTGACAGTTTTAAAAGACTTAGAAGACTTTTACTTTTGGGTATACCAGCTTTCTCTGGGAGACAGAGGTTTGGAGAGAGGTCTAAGCTGAGGTTGTCATGATTCAGGTGACACCACCTCTCCTCATTTCCTGACCTTGTGTGGCTGACAGTTTTAGTGAGGATAGAAATAATGCTGATTTCTGAAGACTGTCAAGTGTGAGCAGTTTTCTGCTGAGTTGTAGGAGGCTGGAGATCTATAAACCTTTTTAAGTGCTAAGAGGAAGGAGAGGGCATTGTTTTCATTGCAGCTGGTCTTTGAGTCACAAAGAGAATAGTAACTGTTGAGGAGCAGACCTCAGGAACAAGGCTAAGTGTTATTTATTAACTAGTAAAATTTCTTAAAAGGAGAGTGACCAAGCAAAAATTGCTTAGATCTATTGCTCCAGGCAAGTAGATCCACAGAAAGTGTTCTAATAACACAGCATTAAATTACATGGCTAAAGAAACTCAAGTTCTTCTTTTTTAAAGAATCATCATAAATGTGAAGAGCATTTCAAGACTCTCAAAATTAAAATACTTGTTACTGGAAAGTAACACCCCCAAAATAAATCATTGGTTGCAATTTTTCAGAGCATTTGTCTGACTTTGGCTGAGATGTTTCTGTACTCAATCTTTGGTTCTATTCCCAGCCCGACTAGCCAGATTTTTGAAAGAGTTAAGGTTATATTTACTGAAATAAAAAGTCAAGGATGAAACTGGTGAGGTACCTGCAGGCCATGGGGTCAGTGGTGTTTAGCTTCTATTAATTGTCAATTTTTTCAAAATGGCCTGTCAAACTTAACATACTGCACTCCACTGAAGATCGGGTTACTTTCTTTATGGCTAACGGGAAGATGAGGAGGTGATATTACTAGTGAATGTTCTGTGGCCTTTCTCAAAGCAGGACTTGGCCTTTGCGCCTTTGCCTTGTTGGACCTTTAGAAACAGAAAGTGGGGGCAAAGAGTACAGTGCACTTCTGTGGTATTTTGTCCATGATCTGAATGGTTTCTGAGATGCTGTTTTGCTGCCCACCTCCATGATACAATGTACATATACCTATTTTTGCAGCAGAGCAGAGGCACAAAGGAGAATTGTTGGGGCAGCACACCATAGGGTAACACATCTCCTTTCCGAGACTCTCTCAACTTCTGGGAGAGTCACACAGAGATCCCCAGTTTCCTGAATATCTTGGATCTGTGGTCAGACCCGACAATGGAAATAGTGAGGATGACTCCTTGCCTTCCACATAAAGGGAAAATGAAAACCTCCAGAATCAAGTGGAGGTGCCCTCTTTTCTTGAAGGAAGGCTTTGGTACGAATTGTGTGATAATGGTACAACCGAAACCCTACCCCTTTGACGCACAGGAAAGGAGAAGAAAGTTGCTGGCTGGACTGGTTCTCCTCCCATCTGCTCCTGCTATAGGTAATGTCAGGACTGGGCCTCCTGGGCTTAGAGAGCTGTAGGAAATGCTGCATTTAGGTGTCCTTTGCAACTAGATGGCAAAGTTGTGAGCTACCATCTCCCAGCTAAGAGTCATGCCTTACTGCACACAACTGCATCAGGTACATAAGCTCTTTCAGAGCACAAGTCCTGCATTAAGCTGTAGTGTAAACTTATCTTGTAGTAATCCCATGAGACCCTTTGTGATTTGCATTTACATAGTAACTTCCCAAAAGTCCAGATCTCAAACCCGCTGTGAACACTGGAGGTCTCTCCAGAGACTTCACAGGATCTTCACAAGATTAAGGTTCTTTTAATACCATGTTGATCTTTCCCCATTAAATATCATTTTTCTTAATTTTTCCCATACTGAACGCGTACATACTTTCAGATCCTGGCAGCACAAATCACCCAGTCTACTGCAATCACAGCTCCCTCCCTTGTCCCCTCTACTGTTGTGAATAAAAATAAGAATAAAAAACAGCTAATTTCTCCATCAGTTTGATTTCCAGCTATCTGAAACTATTAATTGATCTTCAGGTCCAATTCTGAGCAATCCAGTGAACAGACACTGGCACTTTGATACTAGCATTTGTCCAGGCCAGCTGGAGAAATACGTTCTAAGTCTGAAGTTAATATGAACAGCATTCAGAATTTCAGCCCACCAAAGGGATTTGTTCTTAAGCTTCTCTGAACTACAGTATCTGGTCGAAAGCTCTGGTGTTTAGAATTAATGATGTCTTGGGTTAGCTTACACAGCTTGCAGCGCTCTAGGTACTGCAGTTTGATGACTGTCACTGTTGGTTGGGTCAAGGATAGCTGCCACAGACATAATCAGTGTGTTTCCTCATTTTATCAGGCCGGTGCAAGAGGTAGTCATTTTTTCCAGGGGACAGAATTAATGGGTGAATGTGCTGTGGGGCTGGCACATGCTGCTTCCAGTTTAATAGCTGAATTAGAATCTTTTTAAACCCTTGGCACCAAGAAATGTGATTTCCCGATGCTTAGGGCTACTGCTGTAGTAAGTGCTGGGAAATCTTGACTGATAGTGCTAAGAGTTAACAGAGACAAAAATGAAGCACAGTAAATTTACCTGAAGTGTTTAGCTATGTATGAGTTACCTATGTGCATATATGTATTGGCTTGAAAGGTATGTGCACCCACGGAAAGATTAAATATAGTTTAACTTGCACTTAAAAGGGTCGTCACATCTAATATTTTTCACTCGATATTTCATCGTTGCTTCTGGTGGTCAAGATGGGGAGAAAAAGATTTATAGCCACCATGTGGGGAACCGTATCAAATAAATAATGGGCCAAATTAAATACATTGATTAACTATCATTCACTATCCTGTAATCTCTTAATGACTAAGGTCTAATTTAAGAAAGACTGGAATCAGGATTAAATTCTGAATTGCTATTATTATTGCATGTGTTCATTAGGTTCTAGAGGAATTCAGCAGAGATTAAAATGGCACCTGTGAATTAAGACCCGCTATTAGTGGGGAAAGTTGAAGGGGCTTATCCACATTAGTGGCATTTTTCTTATTCAGATAGCCTAACAAATGGAAGCATTAAACTTCACAGATTGTCTATGTATTCATGGATTTCATCAGTCTAGTTTATTGTTCAAAAATTTGTAGAGCACCTGGAAAAATAATAATGGCCCTTGTGTTACATTTACTAATCAGAGCAGCAGAAAGCTAATTAGAGAGCTTTTCAGGGCAGTTGAAAGGGATAAGATTCAGTCAGTTCTGCAGCCAGTCTAAACAGATAAAATGGAAGGAGACTGGCAGAGGAGGGGAGAAAAGAGCTTTTGTTTTAATTGACCTGCCCCTGAAGCTATTTACATTTAACGGGGCAGGTTTCGGGCTGGAGTTGTGCCAAACCCAGATGAGTTACTCATCTGAACTGGAGGGACCTCACCAAAGAGGGGAATGACAACCTCTCTGTTCACTTACTAGGGCGTTTGGGCCAGAACAGCAGTAAACACCACCTTAGTCTAATACTTTTGGCAATTTCTTGTGTTTTTCTTTCAGTGGTATGTGTGTAGCCTTGTGATGAGTCAGGTGCATTAGAAGTCTGCATTTGCCCTTTCTAGCTACACGTTAGGCTCCAAAACACCACAGTCCAGCTGTTTGGTGGCTTTGCTAGTTAGAATTGCAAAATTGCAATGGTATCTTCCGGGCAAAGCCAGCATACAAAAGTATCACCACAGTACTTCAGTCTTTACATGTTAATGTTCTGGAGTCGCAGTTAAACAAAATATTATTCTGATGTGGGGAAAAACTCAGTAAGAGCTCACTCTTAAGATCATGTATGCCCATCTCTTGCTTGATCATCTTTTCTTACACTTTAATTTCTTAAGTAGCTGATGCTTTGAGCCTGAATAACTGTTGTTGGATTGTCTAGTTTTAACACAAGGGTGGCCTTGCAAAGCTGAATATAAATTGATGCTACCCTTTTGAATATTTGATTCCATACTTGCTAATAAAGCACTTGCTTATGATCTTCAGCCCCTCCTCTTTGTCATTTTTAAGCAAGTTTTCTGATGTTTTGCTTTCCGTAGAGGCCATTATTTCTGCACTCTATCATTATAAAGAGTGCTGCCTACTTCAGAGAACCTCTTTCAGCCTAACTGGCATCATTCAATGATTTGAGTCATTAATATATTGCAAAATGACAATAAGAACTGAAGTGAGGGGGCAGGCAGACACAAAGTGCTGATGAAGATGCATCTCCTCTGCTGTCAAAATTCCACTTATAAATATAGGAGCAACCACTGAATTTCTTTTAGCTAGAAGGTGAAGCTTTAAAACACCTAAAGAATATTGATTATTAACTGTTGATGTCTGATGTCTGTTTGGGAGAAGACTCAGAACGCTTCGCTCTTCTGCTTTTCCTCTAGTGTTTGGGGTTTAGCATGAGATTTTCTAATCATTAGGCTATAGATATGTTTTCCTTTCTTCAAGCTTTGTTCACTGTTATGATACCACTGTATAGGACTTCCTTTTCCAGGTATTTTCCCCTGTGGAACCTCATTTTCTGAGTTCTGACAGGGTCTGATGGGACAAATCACTTCACTTTTCACATTATTAGTGTGCTGAAGGCATAGATCAATTGCCCAAAGCTGTTTCTTCCTTTTTAGAGGCAAATATATAATCTTAATAATGATAATTGTTTTTGCTGACAGCGTGATATTCTGTATTGTTCAGTTTAATAATCAGCATGAAACCTATTAACTGCATGAGATATGGAGCTGGAAATCTGGGGTGAAATCCTTGGCAGCTGGAAATATTAACTAACTTGTTTGTAGTAGGACAATCTCCCACAGTTAACATTTTGTCAATTATAAAGATACAAGCTTTTAAAGATAAACTTACTTTTTTGTGCTATACCAGTTCTTTTCCCTGAATTCAAAATCCAGAGTAAGCCTTTTTGGAAGCTCCAAAAGCTTGGAAGATTTTAATCTAAGTTAATTTATTTTGATTCTAAACACTTGAGAACTTCCTGGTTCAAACCGAGTCTCTCAACTACTAAATCCACAGAGCATCTCTTCGCAAGCAGTGTTGATTTGGGGGACAGTAAACCAATTACCCAAGCAAGGATTAGGCCTCTCTTGTGTTTTGATGTTCCCATGTCACATTTTGTGTCCCTCCATTGCCATTGCACTTTTGGCTAGCAAGACTATGTCATTAAGCTGGTTTTACCAGTGATTGCAAGTGCTTCTGCATAGAGTTAGTTCTCCTTTCCTTGCGTGTGCCTATCTCAGTTGCTGAATTGTGCTGACAAAAGTTTGAATCTTCTCTTTCAAGGGAGGTCAGTGAAGCTTGTAATTTGTCACTTCAAGACATCAGCTACTTTAGCAAATCTCTCATTAAATTTTCCAAGTGCATATCAGAGGTGAAGGTCGCATGGCCTCAGGTTGTCTTGTCTCTGAGGGGAAAGCTGGCATTGGAGTATTTGATTGCTCCACCGCAGCCGCAAATTTGAAGAAGTCAATCTCTTCTGGTTTGCACTCCCTTGAAGGCATATTTCCTCCACTACACAATTTAGCAGTGATTGGCTGTTTTAACAGCTTTTGAATGCGCTTGCTTTTAGAAGTATTTCCCCCAGTTTTCTTCCATGCACAGTAGTAGGGAGTTTGCACTCTGAGTAACTTGCTAGTTTGGCCTGATGCTTTCCATGCCCTCTTCACATCTTTTTAAGTGTAGCAGTAAGTAATTAGGGAATGTCATGTACGCCTCCCTCTTCTGGTGCCCTGAAAATAATTGATTCTTATCGTGGTGCCTAGAAGTCCCCTCGTGACTTTCCTGTTAAAACCGTTTTGCTATCTGCTGAGACCTGAATCTCTCTGTAATTACTTTTCCAACATTGTTCTGGTAGTAAGACTATCTGTTATCACCCTATGACAAGTTTCCTTCTCATCCTCCCGGGAGGCTTTGGTGCGCTAGATCCTGTTGCTTTGGATTTCTTCACTCTGCAGAAGCTGGCAGGGAAGAGGAAGTCTGCTCACATCCAGTCAGTTTTTCTGCTGGCTGGTTTGTTTCTCTGTAATTTTGGATCGTTTTGTTGCCAGACACCCTTGTTTGTAATCGGTCCCTCTGCAACTTCAGCCGTTTCCTCTGTGCTGCTTTTTTGTGCCGGCTTCAGAACTGCGTCTCTCAGGGGAAGGCCATACCAAGCACAAGCTTTCATGGACTTTTAATTTCTTTGGCTTTAGTAAATGAGATCCTGGCAGGTGCAATCACCCCACTCTTTTCTTTCCATCAAGTGGCATCTGAATTCCTTTTTTTTTTCCCCCTTAAAGAAAGTAGCTGCTTTAGTGTTTAATGCAAAACAAACCCATGAATTAGATTTGCTAAATATCATCACACAAAGAGCAATATGTTCTCAAAATACTAGCTCCTATTACCCCATATCTGTTCTAACAGGAAATAAGAAATGACTTATATGACTGTACTGTGCTTATCTCTTTTTTGGGGCAGGCATTGCTAGGGGCCTTCCTGCCTGGTCTGGCAGGGGCTGGGCGCGACACTGAGACTTCGGTGCTCACACTCGAGTGGGATTTGCAGGCAGAGGCACTTCCAGGCCTGAGGAAAAACAGGCAGTAGCAAAGGAAAACAGGATCATGGCTCAGCTACAAGTCACTCGTGCAAATCCACAATGAAATGGGGGCCCCTGACTCTCACTGCTTAACAAGGGATTTGGGCACTTAAATTCTCCTAAGAGGGCAAGTGGGAAGCGAATTGTTACAAAACAATTAACAAATAGTTTTGCTTGGAGAAAAATGGGGCCCTGTCCTGTTGTCCCTGCTCTCCCCTGCGTACCCGGACTTGCAGCCGGGAGGATGGGTGTCTCCCGCAGCGTTGTCCCCCAGCCTGGGGCCCAGCCAGCGTTGCAGGCCAGCGGTTCTTACTCAGCAACCTAATGTGCGTTGCTGTCTTTGCAAAGTAAGTCCTGCTGCTTCTCACTGGGGGGTCTCTGTGTGCTTCCCTGCGTGTAAGCAGTGCCTTGCAGTCGTAGCTAACAGCATAAATCCATTGGCGAGAGGAAAATTTGGGAAGCGAGAGGGGGAGGCAGCCCTTAAGGGAGAGCGGAGGAGCACGTTTCCCCTGCTTGGGGCGCTCAGCTGGGAGGGCAGGAGGGGAGCGGGTGCTGGAGCGGCGAGAGCCACCGTACGGCTGCTCTTAGAGGGGCAGACGTCGGGCTGCCAGGTCAGGCAGAGCCAGCCTGCGGCAGGAGGGCGCTGGGCAGCACCGGCAGGCATCAGGCCAGGAGAGGGGACGCTTCAGCCGGCTGCCCGCGGTTCGGCGCAGGCAGAGGCTGCGTCCAGCTGCGCCTGAGCCGTTCTCGCCGGCGCCTCTGCATCGCCGAAGTGGTGCTTCAGCCGAGAGCTTAATGCACGACTGGTCTGGAAGAGCTGAAACTGCCGGCGGTGCTGGGTCTGGTCTCTGGAGGAGAGCCTGATGGCAGGGTGGCTGCGCGCACGCAGCATTTATTGTGGCTGGGGTATGGAGACATGTATTCTCCATGTGTTTTGCAGCACAGCAAACATCTAAGTGAAAGCAAATGTATTTTCAGAGTATTTTTTAAGCATTTGTGCTTTAAAAAAAAAGAAGGAAAAAATCATGAACAACAGAAGACTCTGTGATGCTGGATGCTTACCTTTTTTTTTAATTGTGATGTAAAGAATCAATTTCTCTCCAGAATTTTTTCAGAATCTGGCCACGAAGTGTGAGAAAGCCTATGAAGGTCCTCTGTGCTAGTTCATAATTGTTCTAAGTGCGTATTTAGAACTACCAGGGATCTACCCTGGTCTTGCTGGCAGGCGCTGTAGCTCTGTGCAGGTGGGTGTCAGAAAACAGGGCAGCTCTCTTTGGCCATATGGGCAAGAGTTGAGCTTCTGATGCCTTCAGCTGCCTTTGAAAATCCACGCAGCACGAGCGTTCTTGCTAAGCACATTTGACTGCACAGGCTGCATAGCCCTTCTGTCCTGGTATTAAAAAATAATAGTAATTTAATACTGTTTAAAAAAAAACTTCTAGTAAAATGACATTTGTTGCTAAGCAGAGAGGCAAACTATTTGTGTTTCTAATAGGAGACATTGGGAAAAGAGAGATTTGGGGGAAAAAGTCAGCCAGAGGGAATAGGCTGATGAAAGCTGTAAGTTCTAAGAGAGTTTTATTTCTTTGCTGCTTTGTAGTTCCTGTGGGTAAGCGAGTAAACCTGACAGTTCAAACTACATTTTTCTCAATACCTCAAAATTCATTCAACCTCCCATGTTACTAATTATTTTTCCACCTGAGAATCAGCTATTTTGTTTCAGGCTACAGCAAGGAAAATAGCTGCAGCTTTATTACTAGGGTCAAAGGAAAACAGAGAACTCATTGCATCCTTGGAAGCATGCAGCATTTTGCAAAGAGTACCAGCCCCTCTGCTTTGACTTGGGTGGCTATGGTCAAAGCTGTTAGCACCCAGTAGGATGACAAAAGGAGGTGAATCTTTTCGTTAACCCTCTCGAGTGAAAAAGCTCTCTTACTGTAAAAACTCATTGCTTTCTATAATGCTAAAAATATAATGGATCCAGGAAATTTTCCTCAGCAACAGAATCCAGTAGGTTGGTGTTGAGAATTTTGGAAACTAGGAGCATTAATTTCCTTTCTTTTTAGAAAGCATCGTACAAGCATTAATTAAGTCTTTGATAAGGCTCCCGATTGCATTTTGCTCTGTAGAGGTTAAAGGCCTGGCACACAGACTTCCAGACTGATGGAGTCTTTACGCTGATTTTGGTGGGATCTGGACAAGTCACACAGGACTTGATTCAGTTTTGTACAGGTGAGAGGGAAGCAGATTCCAGATTTCTGACGTACCCTCATCTTTTCCTTTGATTCCTTGGTGTTCAGAGAATGCACCCTAAGAAAAAAAAGGAGTTGTGCAAAAATACAGTGTTCAGAGCAAGAGTTGAATGGTTCTGTTGATCTGTGGAAATATTGCTATTATTCAGTGATTAAGGAATTTCAGTGGATAATTCATAAAATGGGTACAAACTCAAGAAGCCATTAATAAATGTTTTGGCTTTGTGTTTTAATAACAAAGGTGATAAGACAGGAATTGAAGGGGTCTAAGGACAGGCCATCCTGAAGCAAATAGTAGAGAACAACTTGGAAACAGTAACTTGAGAAATTATTTCTAGACGTAATTTATAACCAGGCTCCAGAAATGCGACCTCGTAGCAAGGAAATGAGATTATTCATAGAGCTCAAGCTAAACAGTAAGGTCAAGGCTGAAATATGGAAATAATCTACTCTGTGGATTTACAACAGAGAGGTCATAGAACACCGTAAAAAATAAGTTTTCCCTTAACTTTAACCAGCCTTCTGTGGAGCTGCTGGTTTTCCCTGATTTTTCCTGTGAGAATACTCTAGTCCTGCAATGAGGTGGCTGCCGGGTGAGCGAGGCATGGGGTGCTCGGTATTGCTCGTGGGGGTTATGCCTGAGGATTTTCACGCATCTCTAGAGTGCAGCCAGACTCCACGGATGTTGTTGAAAACTTGTTGTTATTGGCCGAGACACCTTGAGGCCAAGGCTAGTGAGGTTTTTAAGAACTTTCAAAAATCTGGGAAGCTGAGCCAACGTTCTGTGGGAGGTTTTCACATCTCCCATCCCCTTCACCAGTGAGAAGATGTGAGGGTTAATGCTGGGAAGATAATTGTAAAACATGACTGGAATTGTTTTGTCATGCATCTCAAACATGTTAATTTTCCCTTCACCTATATTTTTAATAGTCTATTCAAAATACCTAAAAAGATTAATTAAAAGCCTTTACCGTGTATTATACCTTAGTAATGGATTTAATGTATTCCTCTGCTTCATTAGATCAATTAAGCAGTTTGGAGGAATAGATGTCTACATTTGGAATGCAATTCTTTTTTGTGCTTTCAGGGGCCAGGACACCATTTCAAAGTCAATTATGTTGGCGGTCTAACAGCACAGTCAACAGTATGAAGCTTCTGAGAAGTGGAGGGGGTAAGTGACAGCAGATGATCTTTAATCCATTGTTCAATTATTTGATAGACCAAGTATCCAACTTCAATCAAATGAAGCAGGCAAGCCTCATCAAATGTTCTGTTATAGGTAAGATAATTAGTTTAGCTAATTCTTTTTATCATCTGAGAGTAAGGAAAACTGAAAAATTCACTCACATAAGGGTTGTACAGAGATGAAGTTCTGTCATTTCATTTGCACAGAGAGGTAGATGGGGTTGTTACTAGTTTGAATATCTGTGATTGAGCCATTGTTTTTTATTTCAGTAAGCGATTCTAGTGTTATTGAGAATATCAGGCAGTTGACAATTTTGGTCCCTTGTCCTTTTTTGTATCCAGAATGTAACTGCCTGGCTGTGGCAGAGGGGCTGCTTGAAGACAGTGAACATGCTTCCTCCTAGGTGGTGCAGCATACAGTCAAAATAAGCCTCATCTGTAGCTAGTCTGGATACGAGTCAGCTGTTTATCACTAGGGGAGGCCAGTGATAGCTTGGCCGTTGTGATGCAGAGGTGTCTCCTCACCGCCTGCTGTCCACCCTTAGCTGGCTTTGGGAAAAGATTCTTTGTGCTTCCGTGTGGTTAGCAAAAAGAATAGTGTTTGCGAGTATTTTTCAATCTGCTTGCAGCAGTGAAAGGCCAGAGAGTAGTCATTTTTGGTAAAGGAAATGTTATTCTGTGGTAATTTTCTTCCAATTTTTTTTCTTGAGCCTAGCCTGGTGTGAGAGATAGGCCAAGGCACTTGGCCAGTCCTCAAAAACTTCCTTTGCTCAGATGTTTAGCAACTAGCTTTACATAATAAATTTTAAAACGCTGTAATTAAAGCATATTCTTGCTTTTTCAAGCATCTTAAGCTGCCTGGATGGAGCAACCACTGGGAATGTAAATGCCAAAGTACATTGAAGAAAAGGGAGTCTGTAGCTGGATGGGGCAACGTTGTCACTTTTCTGCACAGTCTGTGTGCTTATACTGTGTGGGAGAAATAACTAATACAGCGCAAATATATCACTTGAACATCTCCAAATTAGACTTTTTGACAAGATTTGGAGTACGTTCTGTTTTGACAGTTTATTAAGGGAGTATCTGCAGAAATAAGATTTTCTCTCCATTTTATGTTTTCTGGAGGAAGGAAAAAGAGTGGAGAGCAGACCTAAAGCCAAATACGGTAACTTTATTGATTTCATTGAAATTGTTACCAACATCAGTTGATGCAAAGAAGATTTGAATCTGTTTCACAGTCGCCTCTTCACTTCCCTTACCTTAAACATACAATAGGAAGTTAAGGCTCTTTTTTAAAAAAAAAAAAAATTGAAAAAGAAAACAATCCTTTAACTGCTTACACAGTGGTTTAGATAACTTAAAATAATCATTGCATAGGGTTTTCTCAGATATTTGGAATGCTTAATGGATTTTTCAGACATTTCATTTTCTTTGCAAGTGCCAATTATCAATCTAAGCTAATGGAAGATGGTTTAACATGAACTGTCAAGGAAGTTTATAAAATTATCATGTCAACACTGTACTCTTCCAGCAGAGTTAGGGGAAGACTACAAGAAAATGATATTGTCATTTAATTAAACAGTATGATGTTAATATTTTGCTGCTACTCATTACTTGTTCTTTATAGTGGCAAGTACTAGCTGTCATTTTATGGTGCCACCTGTCTGCTATGCTTGCTCTTGGTCAGTTTGTTAAATGGCATGACAACTTCAGGTATTAAATTATATGGGGGGGCCTATATGTAATAGAAGTGGTGATTTTCCCTGTCTTCTAATGCTACCCTAATGTGATGCCAAAATAAGATCTCAGTCAGAGCCAATTTGTGCAAATATTTTAAATGTGATTGATTTTCCCTGTTCATACATGTTCAGTCATCAGTGGAAGGGGTACAGATACCTTAAACAAACATGTCTTTGAGGTGTAGTCCCTAGTTGTCCATGCATTGAGAGTTCCTACGATTAGTTTATGTTTTTTCAGCATCATCATGGCTTTTTATTGTTGTTTGTATTTAAATTTAGATTGGAAAGCAGTCTCCTGCCACCAAAAACTCTGCTAGCTCAGTAAGCAGATACCTGTGCTCATTTGGGTCATGTAGCACAGGTAATACGTGTGAACCCATGTGGGCTAACCTGGAGTAGAGTGGAGATAAAAGACCTTGCTGTAGGCTAAGGATGCTAGTAATGCCACAGTGATGTCCAAATGGGCAGAGAGCAATAGGCTCAAGCGAGAATACAGTTTTCCTTGGGCCCGTGCTGCTATGAATCAGAAGGCACTGAACTAAGCCACTGATGCTGATCCCAATTTCTCCTACTATGCAAAGGCTCCTTTCAACCTAGCTTTGTAGTTTAGGTCAAGAAAACGAATATTTGTTTCCAGCAGTGTTGATAGCTCTTCAGCAGCGCTAATTAACGAGCATTCAGCTTTCCCTGTGGTAACAATACATTTGCTGGAGACTTTTTAGGAACGTTTTTGGGCTCTCTTGTGGCTACCCTCAATTATTCTTTTTATTCTGAGATTTGCATCAAAATAAGTCCCGTTCCCTCCAGGATGCTTAAGGGCTGATAGAAGTGCTCTTTGTGACAGTTCTACTCCTTGGTAGAACTCCTTTAGTTAGCCTAACTAAATAAATAAGCACTTTCCCTGATTTTGCTCTTTTTAAGTAATCTCAGTTTTGCAAATGACTTACCTTAAATTTACAACTTGGCTATTTTATTGTCTCTCAAATTCTGGTTTTGATGGAAATGTTTTTTGTAACGTGTCTGTGTTTTTCTTTGAGGAGGTAGGCTCTTTCTTTCTTTCACAAAGAATTGTCAAATTTCTCTGGCAGTAACAACAAGCAGTTTGAAGTGGCCGCAGCGTTAGAAACTAGAGAGCTGAGTGAAGATGGTAAATGGCAGACCCTCCTTTAAGGACTTGCAACTAAAGAGCAATGCATAACTGTACATAAAGAGGATTCAGTGTGATTCAGAGTAAACCAGCATGATAAAAGATTAAAAAACGGTTCACACTGAGCATTTCTTCATTGGAGTCTTGAAGGATTGACTGCTGAACAAGGTTTTGGGTCTAGGGAAGATACTTGAGCACACAGGGCTACGAGTATGGTTAAAAATGTTTTCCTGAATCGGGGCCTTACTCTTGGAAGATGCTGATTGCTTGATTGAAGAACCTCCCTTCTCCTAAAAGAAAATAAGTCTCTATGGGAACTGTGAGGGCTCAGCTTCTCTGCAGGTCACACCAACTGCTTCTCCTGAAAGCAAGAGATGGGTGCGCTTCTCAGATCCTGTTGCTAGAAGGCCATTACCATCTTGCAGAACTGGCCTCAATTTTTAAATTGATTTTGCACTGGAGGTTTTGTAATGTTCTGCAGACAAGAAGAAAGTGATTCGTTCTTAGTATAGACTTAATATAAGACTGTCATTACAGGCACCTATCAAAAGCTAGTAGAAGTGATTAGGATCAGAGGATAATTGAGGTTGGAAGGGACCTCAGGAGGTCATCTAGTCCAACCTCCTGCTCCAAGCAGAGTCAGTTATGAAATTAATGTGCTTCTAAGTATTTTCTTTTATGCTTCCCAGCAGATCACAGGTTAATTCCAGCAAAGTGATAATTTTACCAAGTGCAAACCATTTCCGTAGAGATTTGGCTATTATCACTTTTATATGTTTTTAATTCACAGGTTAACTATGGGAGCTCAGTAATGTATAGTCACAATTCTGTAGTCCTTTAAAATGTTACGCTCATTATTATACAGTCTTCTAACTTTCCTCTTAATTCCAACAAGTGCTAGAAATACTATTGTTATGATAAGTTATGGATCCCCGATGGAGGCATTTAATTTCATGGTATGTTAAAGGCTATAACAGCCTATTAAAACAGGGAACAAATCCTTACTTTTCCAAAAAAAAAAAAAAAAAAAGAAGAGCCAAATGCATAGTGGCATTTCTCCAAGAGAGCCATTTATCAAAACCCAAATCTTAAAGATAAGGCTTTTTTTTTTTGAAGTAATACATTCTCCAGGGTCTAACTATGAGAATGGTGTGGCCATGCTTTTCAGCAAACATTGACTGCTATTTCTAATTCGGAAGAGCTATCAGTGGCAGCTGAAGAGAGACTAAGCTAAAACTGAAGTGTGTGTATGATTTTTCCATTATTCTAACTAAAATGGCTGAAAGTTTGGGACCTTTAATGGTTCTTCTGATGTGTATGATTATAACGCTGGGGCATAATCCTGTGAAAGGCTTGCTCCTTGATTAACTTTGTTCATAAAAGTAGTCCTTTTGGCTTAAAAACATGGATGAGGCCCCAGTGCTGGTGCTGGCCTTTGGGAAGCTTTCCAAGCGGAGTTAGCCCTGTGTGTACCACGCACAGCAGTCCCAGGCTTGACTGAGAATCTGAAAATACCTCCCCTGCCAACATAAGTAACAAAGCACCACTGCTTGCTTTTCAGCTCCAAAACCTTTGGGTTTTGTTTGCAGCCGTATGTCATAATGGAGAATATAAATAACTTCAGATGAGAGGTGATATGGTATATGAGAAAGTAAATAAATAGATGAAACCTTTACTAAATTCACGGCTCTAGTTGCCTGAAGGGCCTATTTCAGTGAATACTGTAGCCAATAGGAAGCTTTTCTTTGGCTGTAGCAGATACTGTGCTGATTCTGGGACCTGTAGCTCAAAATGTAAATGAAGATGCTAAAGAATTTCCAAACCAGAAGGATCCAGGAATCTAGGGGAGGATTAAAAATTAATTTCTGCCTGGTTGGTACCATCTGGGACTTGCTCAGAAAGGTTGCTAAAGAATAGGTTAAAATACAAAAATAAATGCACAGCCTGAACATCGGTAAAGTCCTGTCCTATCACTTCCCCAGGTGTACAATCACATTGTCCTTTATTATTAATTTATCAAAATAGCACCAAATGTGAGTTGTGTTGTACAGTCTGAAGCAGCATACAGTCCATGATTACAAAATGTCAGATAAAATGACAGACAGGTGACGGGGGAGTTGGAGAAAGTAGAGGGGTGAAATTCAGAGGTGGCAATCAGATCATCTTGTCACCTCGATAACTTATTAAACAACCTCAATAACTTATTAAACATGACTTCCTGGAGATGCTGTAGTGGGAAACTGTGGTTAGTGGAAGGTTTGGCCAGTCAGGGAGAGTTGTAGGGCAGAAGCTCTCCTAGTTACCTGGGAGAAATTGTAAGAAAATTTGGAGGTGGCGGGGGCGGTGACGGGTAGCAGAAAGCGAGGAGCTAATGTGAAAAGAAAGACTTTGGTCACCATTGCTGCATGCTAATAGTAAGGGCCTTGACTGTGGGTACAAGGAGCCTGAATTTGGTGCAGTTCAAAGAGGGAGTAAATCAGAAGTTTCCGTAGTTAAAGTGGGAAATAATTTGCAGCTGCAACAGTGAACGAGCTGTATGTATAGGAGGAGGTGCAGGGGTACGGATTGAAGGCAGAATGATTTAGTGCAGCAGGATTCTTTTGAGAGTATAATGAGCTTCTGCCCTAAATTAAAACTTTTCTTTAAAGATTTTGAATCCAAAAGTAACTATCAAGGGAACTTCACAGAAGCATTAATTACTTTCATTCCTAAATCTGACGGTGATCCAAATTCATGTTCCAACTACCATCCCTTTTCTCTTATAAATTAAGGTTGCAGAGCTAAATTATTGGCTTCTAGGACTGCAAAGGAAATTTTCTACATCATATCTCATTCCCAGGTTGAATGTTATACTTAGATTATGCACAAACAATGCTAAAAACCTTTATAGCCGTATCCCTTGAGCTGTTAAACTCTCCCTGTCTACTAAACAGAATTTCCTAATGACACTGTGAAAGCATCTGACTGCCCAGAGTGGGATTACCTCTTCTGTAACCCTACTGTCATCTATATTTGGCCCACATTTGATACATCTGTTTTTTCTCCTTTATAAAACTATACAAGTGTTATAATTTTATGAGTGGCATTTCCTCTTGGTCCTTCCTTACCCCCTTTTCTGCAGGCTTTGCTAAGTGCTTTTGCTTAACGGCACGGAGAGATAGGTACAAGACGTAGCTCACTGGCGAGGATGGGCACACGCGCGCAGCGCCTGCGAGCGCCTGGGACCGCGCTGCTGCCCGTGCTCGCCCGGGCAGGCGCCGCCGCCGCCGCTGCTGAGCCCCTACCAGCAAGCGTCCTTCGGGCAGTGCGGCTGAAACCAGCACCTGACTGGGAAATGCTACGTGGGCAAAAGGCCTTTTTGGCTTTTTAACTGCATCTGCTGTTTTTCTCTTGTTAGCTCTTGCCAACGTAAAAAACGTAATTGAGTGTCGCAGACCTGAAATGTGTTTTAGAACAGCAGTGGCTTCTCAGGACTATTTAGATTGGTACTGCCCTGGCTGGGCTGTTTTTACAGGCTTAGGTCTGAGAAATAAATTCTCCTTCTAGATTCTGAAATTTGGGTTTAGCTGAGTTTGAAGTGAGCATGGACATCAGAGTGGGCGCTGCTGTCCGTTGTTGGTCTTGCTAGCTTTGTCATCTGACGCCCTTAGTGGCTGCCTTGGCCTGCTGCATGCAGACGTGTATTGATAGCCTTGCAGCTATCTTCCCTTCCTCTTCTTCTTCTTCTTCTGATTTTTAATAAAGTGATAGGGCTCTTTGTTTTTCAGTTCTGGTTGTATCGGCAGTTGGGAAGAGGCTCAGGAATTTTGCATTTCTCTGGTTGATCCGAGAGCAGGAGGCCAGCAGAGCAGAGAGGCGTCCTCGCCGCAGTCGGCGGTTGCTCCGTGAGGGCTGTATCCCAATTGCTCTGCCGTTCACGCAACCAAATACCTGAGCGCAAAAGCGAATGCTCCTGCTGACCTCCTGGTACAGCACCATTCAGAAATGTAGTCTTAAAATAAGGCTCTGAAAAAATATATACTGACTGACCCTAATTCTAAAACTGACATATTTTGAAACTTCAGAACATATTTTAAGATCAAAGGTATAAGTCTTACCTAGGTAGTTAACTTCCTGCAAAATAGTTGGACCTGGGATGTATTTTTTAAGTCGATAGATATTCTTTAAGTAATACAGTGAAACTACAATTTAACAGAGGAAAGAGAACTTGTATCTTTCACCTTTTTTTCCAGTCTTTGGTCTGTTTTCTAGTTAATGAAGTTTTGAATGTTGAAGGTTTAAGCAACATGCGTGTCTGTGTCTCTGTACCCTCGGCCCACGCTGGGAAGCCCAGCAGTAACGCGGGCAGGTGAGGGGTGCTCCAGGGTAGCATAATACAGCCGTGACGTGCACGTCAGAGGCACGGGGCTCAAGGCTAGTAAAATATATGGAAATAATATGATGAAGTCTTTCCTATTTCAGTACAATTTTTGTTCTGGTCCAGCGTCCTTAGCAAGGGAAGTTGGCAGCAGTCTGCTTCCCAAAGCGTGCATGAGCCCTCACGCTCTTCTGGCAGTTGATTTCTGATTTTCCTTATTTTTAACTAATATATCATTGTCTCTGGCTCTTGTTCTCCTTTGAAACGTGTAGATGGGGTGGCAGAAGAGTTTCCTGCAGTATTCAGACTTACTATGTGTGAACCAAAGGGAAGAAGAAATAACCTGGGGTCTTTTGCAAGGGAATAGGGAGAAGCTTGTTTACCACATCTCACATTTCTGGCAAACAGCTGGCTGTAGTTTTAATAATGAGCTGCCCATAATTGGAATGTATTTAATCCAAGTTAACACACATGCACTAAACTTGCTAATTGGAAATTGCTCTTTATAATAAGCACATTACTCCTGCTTTTTCAAGTAATGCTAACGTGCTGATACAGCAGAGAGAGCGCACCTCGCTACATGAACGCAGCTAGCAGGCCCCAGTGCATGGTAATTTTTGAAGAAAACATATGGTAAGAGTAATGGCTGAAGTCTGTAGACAGCTTGCCTAAATTACAGTGCATCCATTGAAACCAGGACACATGCTAAGCTGCTGAAAGCAAAGAGATGTCATTAAAAAATGATTCATATACCTTTGCCTTAATGAGTGCTCACGCTTGAGAATTGCCAATTGCCTGATCAATAGCTTCGCTGCTGCACAAGACAACATTTTTTGTACAAGGGAAATATTACAATTACGGAAGTGTACAACTTCAGCATATACGCTTGTGCCTTAAAGGAATTTGAAAATAATAATTATTTTTTATTTTTTTAGAAATCTGCGTATATTTGAATCTAGTAAATAAACAATCGTGCACTGCCATATGGAGCAATTTCATAACAGCACATGGTGAGGTTCTAATGAGTTTTACCATACTGTGCCTGACAGGTGACTTTTCAGCTTTGATTACAGGAGGCCAAAAATAATTCATCCAGGCCAACAACGTCTGATTTAGGTAAGACTCGATTATTTTTGCTGTCAGCCATTAAGAACTGCTCTTTCCTTGTTTTCGTTTCCAGGCCCATAGCCTGGCAACAAGCAATAAGGGATGTTTATTGGGCTATCAAAGCCGTAGAGACTTGTTTATTTATCTGAGTGCTGCAATTGTCAATATTCTGTAGTCCACTGACTGCTGTCTTTAAAAGGTGTCATGTTCAGGAGTTGTTTTCAAGCTGAACTCTTAAACTTTGAACAAGTTCTTTGAAGTTATTATTAGGCATTCAGTGCCTGGAGACCCTATTATGCCAGCCTGGGTACAAACAGAGTAAGAGACAAGAGGCAGACTTGATACAAAATGTGCAGAGACTCTTTCGTGTTTATTGACGGACCCAGACATCTCCAAAACAAGTACAGTCCAGCTCCGCTCTGGTGCAAGCGGAGGCATTAGCTCTCTTAACACGGTGTACGGTGCCACTGCAGGGTTGCAGCACAAAGGGACACAGGTGCTGCCAGGCTCCAGTGGAGCTGAGGGCTGCCTGCTGCAGTACTGCACCTCCTGGAACGGGCAAAAATAGGTAGGACAGAGGAAGGCTTAAAAGCCCTGGGTTAAGCCTGTGTCATAAGCTGCTGCTGTCTTAGGTCTCAGCCTGACCTCCTGAAGACTAGCCTATAGCCCGAAGACCAAGTTATACCACTGAGACAAAGCTGCAGAGTTAACTTTAACGAAACAAGCAAGGTTTTATGCCATTTTTCCCCATGTGAACACGCAAGTTCATTTTAGTTTACTGTTTCAGATAGCCCAGTTTCTCCGGTTTTCTGGTGAACCGGGACAACATATTTATAAAAAGACAAGTGCAAAGGGAGGTGTGTTTTGCCTGCACCTCCTGCCCCTGCAAGAATTAGGGACAGTACTGTGACTCCTACCACAAAATTGTAAGGGTTTCTGCTGACCCTACCCAAAATAGCTTAGCATTTCTGGAAGCCTGTTAGGTCTCAAATGTCTACAATTTCACCCTAGAACTAACTACTGTTTTTTAGACTTCTTAGGCCAAAAGGCATACCGGATGTCATCTTGGTCTCTCAGAGGGCCCTTTATTCCCAGTGCTTTATTTCTTCACTCCGTCCTCTCATGGTCAACAGGTGGAAGATGAACATTTATGCCTTTTCACAGAATTGGCAAATAGGTAGGCATGCCATTCCTGC
This sequence comes from Struthio camelus, assembly GCF_040807025.1. Lineage (NCBI taxonomy): Eukaryota > Metazoa > Chordata > Aves > Struthioniformes > Struthionidae > Struthio > Struthio camelus. Next base: position 15,018,142 of record NC_090956.1, on the reverse strand, counting down.
ATAGTGCATGACATTTTATGCAAAGCTTTATCTCTGACCTTTCTCTTCCTACCCTTGGTTCAATTTCTTTCTGCCCCGGGGTTTGAGGCAATGAAAAGTTAATTATGACTCTTCATAAGTCCTTGGAGGGGTTGCGTCTTCATATGCATCTACAAAAAAAAAGCGACCTTGAAGATCCTCTTTCAACAGATGTCCCCTATCAAACTTGATCTGCTTTTTCTTCCTCTCTTTCATCGGAAATTTTGATCTTCTGTTAAGTGAGGGAAATGTAAGAATTCAGTGTGAGTAAAAATGCTATCAAATGCAATCCTATTTTCTTCCTAGGGAATAATCTTGGGATTCCTCCCAAGGAATTCAGAAATCTTTGTCTAAATTTAGGATTACATCTATGAATACCAATGTGGAACTCTAATTCACAAATGCATTCCTAAAGCTACTAAGCTCAGGCAGATCCTTTAGGTGCCCTCTTTAAAAATGAAATTGAAATGGCTTCTCATGGTCTCCAGGATTAATATGAGAATGACTTGGGTACTCGTTTGGAAGGCTCACCAGTGGCTTAAAAATACCTCGTCCTTATGTTCATAAGCTGTGTTGTAGTTGGTGTGCTGCTTAAGGATTAAAAACACAGGATAAGCAAAGAACTACAAAATTAAACTACCATATACCTGAGCTAATCTAAGGTGTTATCTCTGAGGTAATTAAGAACAGAGCAATACAGTGATCTAATCAAGGTTGCAATTAAAACTGAATCAACAGATCAATGGGTTCAAAAGAGCATATCATAAAATTAATATAGCAGGTAATCAAGTAGAATGAAGAGGTTGGCACTGGAGGGAATCTCTGCTAGTATTAGCCCTACGCTGAGGGGAGAGCAGGGGCAGAGCCAATTTTCTTTCAGGCTAACATTTCACAGCAGCGATTGCTGACGTAAAGAAAGAAGTACGCGCGTGAGCTTTCTGATCCTGAGTTTATTCCTGGTATTTTTGTCCAACATACGTGACAGTCTGATTTTGGTTCCTTTGTGAAAAGGTGCGCCTTTTGTAGCTCACAGTTTTACTGGTCTGCGCGTTCGTACAGGTTCTAGGTCCTCACAACAGTACAGAATCTGCTAGTGATTTAAACCATCATCCATGTGTTTACACTAGGTACAGTGGCAGCTTTTGGCCTTGCTGTTGTTACTCAGGTACCTCGGAGTCTGGTCCTGAACCAGGATCCTGTAAGGTATTCTATAAACAAGAAAAGAAGAGGCAGCCCTTTTTCCAAGGACTTGCAACTAAAATATAATGGGACAACAGGCCATCTCAGGGAGCAAGGCAACTGGTTTAGGTGTATGAATGGACAGAAGAGGCTCAAAATCACAGCATAATTTGGGTTGGAAGGGACGCTGCGTGGTTAGACCCTGCAAAGAGAGCTTTTCTGTGGGTCTTACCAGTCCCTCCTTCTCCAAACCTTTGGCAATATCCATCTCTGAAACCTCCACTATCCTATTAAATTTAATTGAAATAAATGGTTAGGCTCAACGGATATTAGAGGCATACAGACAGTATGATGACACAAGCCTTGTTTCCTTAGGAAGGAAAGGTTAACAAGTTCTTTTTACAGTTTAGTGTAATAAATTCTCTTCCTGATTAAAGTACAAATCTTCTCAGACTCAGCTAGAATTTTGACATTCCCTGCAATTTAAAAAAAAAAATATTTTGCCAAACAGGTTAATTTTGAGATTATGGGTTACCTTTTTTTTTCCACTGGTATAAAATAGCTGTAGTAAGCTGTAAACGTAGCTTTTAAACACAGGGGTAATTCAAATATATCTGTTTAGTATTATGAACTTTTCTTCCCCTTTCCATGTTAATGGGAATGGCCTTTTGGAAAGACTGTAAAATTGTTATGTGAAAAGGAGTTTGTTTAAAATTCACTGTGATTTTGGGAGTCAGACGATGCTTCTCCAGTCCAAAGGAGTGCTTACAACTGAGGCCAGATGCAACAGAGGTCAATTTAATTTCATCTCTGTTCCAAGGT